>NC_046222.1:48900480-49213372 GCF_009819885.2 Catharus ustulatus | reverse complement strand
AGTGTTTGCGGTGTTGCTCTAACATTCAATATGAGAGAAGTCAGCCTCAGCTCCTTGGCAGGAAAATAGGTTTTTCTAACCAAAAGAGAGTTGCAGTAACTAGCAGAGTTGTAGTAAACTCCAAGAGTTGTCTAAGGAGGACATTAGCACTTTGTGTTTGTTTTCTCTGCCTCTGCTGTCATTACCCTATAGAGATTTCTAGTGCCTCACCTGTGCAGTTCAGGACACCAGAGGGGAAAGAGAGCTAAAGACTCCCTAGAAATCCCTAACTTCATCCTCTGAGCCAGTCCTGAAGCTCTTGTGAAGTGCTGTGTTAGTCCAGCATTTTAAATGAAGACTGACAGGTTGGAACGATGTGCTTCTGGCAGGACGCTACTGGATCAAGGGGAGGGGCAGCATTCTACACTGTGGAATTCAAAGAAATGCAACTGGCAAGATTAGAAGGGCTCTCAGAGGAAAGGTTTCTTGATTTTCCTGGAGGACAACCTGACAGGTTAGCATGAGTGACCGAGGGGAGAGAATGAAAAATCATAGAAATGCCTTAAATGCTGAGTTCTGCTTTATGCAGTTGATCACATGGATAGGAATATGAATGCGAAGTTAATAAGGAGACAATTTTGAAAATCTGGAAGTGCTAACAGCTACCTGTGCCAGCTTGGAAAAGTGTAATTAAGCTTGGGATGCTACTGGTAGCCCACAGACTCCTGATTCTAGAGGTAATCAGCACTGACAAAATGAATTTCAGGAAGTTCGAAAGAAGAATGTGAGCATGCTATGTTAGCAAAACAGAGGCAGAAGAGTAAAGATTTGTAAAACTGCTATATATAGAGAAGTTTTAGCAGGAGACTTCTTCAAATTGCGAATGTTTAAAATGCAAATATTCTTTGACACAGAAGGAGAGTTGAAGAGTGACATCAATAAGCAGAAAACCTATTATTTCTATTGTATAAGCTGAAGAAAATGCAAAAAGTGAAGAAATAAAGCAGCAAAATGTCAAGAAAATTTTGAATTAAACACAACCAATCACAAAATTTGATCTGTTACAGGAAACAGTTCAAATACATGTTATGCCTTGAGTAATATCTCTTCAAATCATGTTATTTTGGCCTTCCGTCTTGGTATCCTTCCACAACTATTTGACTGCCCCGCGCCTGGAGCTTGTATTGTGCTCCTGAAACCTGAGGTTAGTTAGGACAATATCTCTTTAAAACAAACCCCACACAGACAAAGAAAGAAAAAACCCAGGCTAGGAAGGGGGAGCTAAAGCCTCTGCTGCATTGAGTTGTTTGGATACATCGGCTGCAGCAGTGGTCACGCATCCCTCCGCAGCCTGCTGATTTTGCAAAAGAAGAGGCAAAGGATCATTTGGCAATCCAGATGCTGTCAAACACAAGCAATCAATGGAAGGAATGGCAGACAATGAGCAGACAAGCATGTGGAAGCAGCTTACGAAGAAATAGTTAATGCCGAGCTTTGTCCCGGCTGATGCTGTAATGTAAGTACGAGCTCAACAGCAGATCCCGTGGTCACTGCAGTTGTTTGTGCGAGATGTTAATGGGTGTCCTGGTGCTTTTTGCAGGTGGGGAAAGCATTCATAGTGTATTTAAGCAAATAACTCTATTGTCTGTGTCTCTACAGGATTTTTGAGTGACTCACAGGCTGCAGTGTGTTGGTAGGGTGGGTGAAGAGTAGGACTGTGCACATGAGCTTATTCTCCTTTCCCGAAGGCTTATCTGGGCTCTGCTCTATAGATGTGCTAGCAGATTGCTGCAGCACCACCCTCCCTATGCAAAAGCCTCTCGCTGAATTTTAGCTCTGCCTTCAAGCACAGGGATGCACAATACGTTTTTCACACTCCATAAAATTATTTCTTATACAAACTTACTTCATGCCTACTGCTTTATTTTTATTTTTTTTCTCATGTATACAGCTGTAGAAAGCTTATAAAATTTCAATAGCTTCATGTGTTTCTATCAGGAGACTAGTTCCTTAACAAAGCCCTCCCAAGGAGAGTGCCAAGTATGATTTATTACTCAAAGGAATGTACACTTTCCTATCTTTGGTCTGATGCTAGCTGAAGTAGATGTATATATTTTTAAATGTAAGCCTTTTTCTTACAGAAATTCAATGTCTTTCTTTTTGGCAAATGATTTGTTGCTTTTTACTCTGCATATGCCCTAATGATCTAGTAATGATCTAGCTGTAAAAGCAAGAGAAAAAGCAGAGCTAGGGTAAGTTTACTGCACTACGCTTCTCAGCAAATTTTTTTTGGTAATCAGACAAATTTTTTTATTGTAGTTAAAACTACACACATTAGCAGAGTGAAAAATGCAAGTAGTGAGTATTTCCTTGTTTTTTCATGGGAATATTAGTGTTGCTTTAATCTGTCTAAGTACTGTGTAAATCTGTGGGTAATTTTCTCTAAGCCAAAGAATATCATCTATTTGATGTCCTCTGCGGCTGCACCTTGGTACTTAATGCAGCTCCTGCAGAAATTGCTGGGAAATCTCATTCCAGCGTTGGGGAGGTGACAGCAGGGTAATGGTGACAAGCAGCCTGTGTGGGCCTGTTAAGAAGGGTGGGTGGTTGTTGCAAGAAGGAGATGTCTTTTGTGCATCTCTTTCGGCAGAACTGCAGCTCCTGATGCTGAGGGTTGCAAGGTAATGCACTTCTGCCCCATCACACTGATCACCTCTGCGTGGGGGGATGTAAGGCAGAGGCTCCCTCACACCAAGGAACCCACAGGGAAGTTTTACCATCATTGCTTTGGAAGTTGTCCTCACTCTGTATTCCCAGAAGTATAAGAGCTCCATCAGCTGTCCATTCGAAAAACAACTTCTTATTGCTTGCTATCAGAAACTGAATTATAAGAAGCCAAATTTATCCCTTAATGAGCTTATAGCAAATTACTGTTACCTAGGGAGTGCTCTGGCACTGATTGTGAATGCTGAGGCTTGGTATTGTCAGTGTTCATTCTTGTCCCTTCCTCTCCTGTGTCAGGATTGTCACCCTCTCAACATCACAAAGAATCTCTGGCTGGAAACAGGATTTCCAAAGATTAAGAAAGTAATAATTTGCAAGAATACAAAAATAGTAAAAAAGTCCTCAGTTCCACATAGCAAAGTTCTGTTCATCTACTGAAAATGTGCAGGAGTATTGGATAAAATAGTTTTACAGGCTGCTTACTGTTGTATAAAGACAGTGGGAAAAGTTCAGCTGCTGTGTACTTCCATTGTTTTCAGCAGAATTACACTGGGGTGAATTTGGCCTTTTTGGGGCCAACTCAAAAACCTTTGGCTTCTCTGTCCTTCTTTCTTGATTGTTTTCCTGTTTCTTACATGTGATTTTTTTAATGACCTCCAAGGCAACAGGCACAGATTTATAAGGTATAATAAAGAGGACCTAAGAAGCTCTGGTTTGGACCATATTTTCTTTCCGTTAATGGAAGCACAGAAATGCTTCCAATAAAAACTGATACATCACATATCTAAAGCTAGCCCATGGTCATTGAACTTCACAATTTTTGGGGGCTCTTGGACCCTACTCTCTCTGTTTCTAAAATACTGGACTAGTTTCTGTGTTAAAACATACAAAAGTATAGGCTTTATAAAGCAAAAGAGCATTTTGTTGAAGAGTTTGGAATAACACACAGAATTGAAAATATGCATGTCAAATTTTGAAATATTTGATCATTTGGAAGATTTAATCTTTTTTGAAAAAAAGTGTTAATTCACTCAGCAATATTTCTTGTTATAGGCACAATTATTCAGCAATTATTTCTGCTTCAGCTAAGAAATATAACAACTCACACAACTTTTTGGTACAGTAGGTTGACATTTTTCTTCTAAATGTGTTTTTAATGGACATATTTGTACTTTAGCAGTCTTGAGCTAAATCTTTAAATGAGTGATTTATTTCATTAGCATTTTTTGTCTTCTTTTTGATCAGCTTAGCAGAAGATGGTCATTGGAACTTTTAGCAAGCTGTTGGTTGTGATGGACATACACCAGAGCTGTGAGAAAGGAAGGTTTCATACTGTCTGTGAAGACCTACATGTGTTTATGGGCAAAAAACATTGTGCAACCATGAAAGTGAGAGTAGAAATAAATAAGGCTTAGTTGTCTTCCCTAAAATTATCTGTAGAAACTTTCTACGCCCGGGTGAAACCAAAATAAGGAATTATTTCTGATAGGTGATGATTACACTCGTGAGATGATGGGCCAGGTGTTTTGATCTCCTCTGGTGATCTCACAGGAGGGCATGAAAGTGCCTCGGGTCCCTCTCAGTGGTAAGGTTTGGTTTCTTTTTTCTTACAGGAGAATGTTACAGCTGGCTGCATATACCAATCACCACCTATTTCAGATATGACAGCTGGTGGAAAATAGCAAAGGTCAGAGCTTTAGCACTCTGGTTTCCCACGAGTAGGACATAATAATGTTAGTATTTAAATTGCTCTTTTGTCTGGGATAGAGTTAATTTTCTTTCTGGTAGCTGGCACAGTGCTGTGTTTTGTATTTAGTATGAGAATGATGTTGATAACACACTAATGTTGTAGTTGTTACTAAGTAGTGCTTCTCTAAATCAAGGATATTTCAGTTTTCCATGCTCTGCCAACAAGGCGGCACACTGGAAGATGGGAGGCAGCACAGCAAGGACAATCTAGCCGTATCAGCCAAAAGGATATTCCATACTACAGAATGTCATGCGCCGTATATAAGCTGGTGGGAGGGGCTGGTTACTGCCCAGGGATGGGCTGGGCATTGGTCAGCCACTGTGCTGTGCATCATTTGTTTCACTTGGGTTTTGTTTCTTTGTTGTATTCCTCTGCATCAAACTTATTGCTATTGTTATTGTTGTTTAATTGCATTTCTTAACCTATTCTCATCTCAACTAATGGGTTTCATCTTTCTGATTCTCCTCCTCATCCTACTGAGGGGGGAAGATGGGTGAGCAAAGTATCTGTGTGGTACTTAGTTAACAGCTTGGATTAAACCGC
Source organism: Catharus ustulatus (assembly GCF_009819885.2). Classification (NCBI taxonomy): domain Eukaryota; kingdom Metazoa; phylum Chordata; class Aves; order Passeriformes; family Turdidae; genus Catharus; species Catharus ustulatus. The sequence goes on along the minus strand of NC_046222.1, from coordinate 49,208,376 downwards.
AACAGAGTTTTAGTTAAAGCTTCAGTGAAGCAAAAGGAGCTGCCTGTATTTTTTTCATTTTAGGACAGGCTAATTTTCCTATATGTTTGTTAGTTATATATGGTGTAGAGTGGAGTTCTGCAGAAATAATAGGAAAATTACTGTCAGATTTTAAATTATGTAAGCTGAGATCCTGGGGAATGTGATAGTTGCTTCAGAGTGGTCTGATGCGCTTTACAAGAAAACACCAGCTGTTGTCAAATCCTGTCCTATAAAATCATTTACACTATGAAAGAAATTGCTAATGTCAGATAGCTGGAGACCTGCTGGGAGAGAAGGGGAATTAAAGGATTGTGCCCTTGATCCTTGTTTGTGCTATTTGCACTTTCCCCATAAAATGCCTTCTGTAAACCTTCCCTTCCTTCTCAAATTTCTCCCTCCATACTGTTCTGTGTCTCCATACCAGGACAATTCCTACATAAATCACCACTTCTGACCAACTCCAATGAGGTTTTTTGTAACAGTGGTGTCCCCAGCCTTCCCCAATCCTCTGGCAGCATCTTGCATTTCTACTACTCTCCACGTTACAGATGTACTGCTAAATAAAGTGTAGAGAACTAAATACTGCTCCAGTCCTTAGCTTTCTGTGCTCAGAGGTGCGGCCAAAATACTGCCTGCATGTTCTGAGCCAGGCTTTTGGTCTAGGGCAGTCCACGGGTAAGAGAGAGATCAAGATGTGCACTGGAAGATAATTTTTTACACAATAGAGTGATGTAGAGCCTCATTCCAGGTGCCAGCTTAGTTCAACTCATGACCCTCATGCTCATGTTGGACTTGTATTGGAAATGCTTCCCTGGATCTTGGCATTGGCTTTTGTTACCCCACCCTGTGCCAGTCAGGATCTCAGCCTAACACTGTTGATCGACCATAGTAAAATATATTTAAGAGGTGAGGAATTCAAATGTTCAAATTGCTTTCTGGTTAGTTTTGATTACTCCTGTCGATGGTAGAAACACCTCTTTGACTCATGCTGGTTGTTTGATGTTTATACAATGTACATATGTGGACACAGAGACATCCCTCAAACAGTAGTAGTGGTGTGGAAAGCTCATCCCTTTGGGAATACACAGTGATATACAATTATCTATTTAGTTGTGTAGGTTAGCAAGCCCTTTTCTACTGCAGAAAAATGGATCATTAGATCTAAGATTTTTCATATCTTCTGTGAGAGATCCATATAGATGGATTTATTGCAGTTTCTCATTAGCTGACAAGGATGATGTCAGACAAGTTATGCGTGCCCTGTCTTATAAATAATAAATGAGAAGGATCCTGTCTCCTCTTCAGCTAATGGATTAATATTATTGCTGGATGGAAAAGCCACAAGTTTAATTTATGGAACATAATGGAGCAACAAATCTGCTTAGACTCCCTTAAGTGTATTTTTCCCAGGGCCTCCAGCTTGACCCTTTATCTCGATCTTTGGCACTCTTTCATCATGTTGCAAAATTCAAGTAACAATGAAGTCTTACTGTTTTCTAAAAAACCCCAAGAAATAATAGAACAAATTGCATTGTTTTTTTGTCAACCTAAACTCTATAATATAAAAATCTTCCACATACCCTTTCAGCGCGGCTTCATTTATTAAATATTAGCATAGCAACTGCAACCTAAAGTGTACTTCTCGTTTCTTTCTTTTTACTGTAGTGCTTGCAGAGAGAGCTTTGTTGTTATAAGCTCATCATTAATCATAATTTTCACTAATAAGGTGTAGTTTAATCAAGTAGTTCCAAACACTCTGCATACACTTATGAATGCAGCTATATTTATATATTCAGCACCTGATGCTTAATATAGCTCTCTATGAATAATAATGTTATGGTTGTTTCATGTGTTGAAAAGTCCATGTTCAGACCCTCGGTCATTTTCTTTCAGTGCTAGGCCACCTTTTTAGCCTTTTTGATTAGTGGAAAGCAAAAAGGGCATTAAAGTGTCCCTCTAGAAAGTACTGTGTAGAACTGAGTGTGTTGCGAAGCAATGGAAGAGAAGGATGTGGTGTCAAGTCATGGGCACAGCAAATCTTGGCAGAGTTTTAAGGATGTTTTTCAACAACAGTTGCTGTCATGAATGGCACCTGCTACATAAACAGGTGACATTTCAGTGCTTTTCACACTGGGCATCGTCTGTAAATAACTTGGGTAGTCTCAGCTTTTAAAATATTTCCTCTGTGCTGTCTTGGTATGCTATATCAAGCCAGATCTGTGTTAATCTCCTTGCTTCTGCAACATTTGGCATTCCTAGTTGAAAGTTTTCAGCATAATGTGTCCCAGTTTAGAGACAAGCTCTCCCCACTTATGAAGTAGAAATTAATACAGATGAATTCCCTGCTTAAAAGCATACTAATCATAGACAGAAAATGCCATTCCATTTGTCATCAATTGTGGCTGATGAATGACATAGAGGAAAAAGCACTTCTGGTCATGTCAGTCAAATCCTATCCATACTTGTACAAATACGTAGTGATGATTAAAATATCTTCCTGATTTTTTAATTTAAAAAATGGAGGAAATCAAGAGAAAAAGAGGGTTTTTTATTAACATCAGGAGCTGAATAAAAAAAAAAAAAACTAGCCATGCAACAAAACCAGAAGTACTTACCTGTTGGTCTGAATACCCTTTGCTAGGTACATGAACAGCATTCACCAGAGCTGATCTCACTCTTGTATCTGTTTTTGACACAGTTCCCTGTCCTTTGCAGGAAAATTTGGCTGGTTACCATGTAGAATTGTTCTGGAGAAAGAAGATAGCCTGAAAAATATTCCCCACTTCTGACTCATGGTCCTGCCTCTGTCCTTAACACCAGTCTTGGAGACATGCAGAGTTAAGCCCGTGCTAGTAATTTTGTGCTAAAGAAGTACCATTTTTACACAATGTAACCATCATAATTTCAGGTCATTTGACCTAAAATAAACCCTCTTTCTTCTATGTTCCTGCAAATCTCTCGATCACTGGGATGCTACAGGGGGCACAGAGACTTGGGAGCAGAGCTACCCACTGGATGCATAGCCCAGATCTAGCCTGGTTCCAACCTTGAGCATGGTGGGTCTGTGTGTCTCTGATATTCCAGTTTCTGCACCTGGGACCAAGTAATGCCAGGCACATGTTCAAACCCTGAAAGGAGTAGCTGGAGAGCAGCCCAGCAGAGAGGGATCTGAGGTTCATGGTGGGCAGCAGCTCAGCAGTCAGCAGTGAGCCAGGAGGGCAAACCCCATCCAAGGATGCATCAAACAGCATCACCAGTTGGGCAAAAGAGGGAGTATTAATACACTTTTCCATAGGTCAAGATCTGCCTGATCCAAAGCAATGTTTTGTCTTCTCTCCTCTCTGCACAGGTCTAGTCTATTCAGATGGCAGTGATGTATCTGTAGGATCTGAAATACATATTTCCTTCTAATAGTTGCAGATTGGGTGCCTTTATTCTAGACTGATACTACAGTGTTACTACATGAAATAAACAGTTATTGCAAAATAGTTTGCTCCCTGGTCTAAGTCAGACAATCTTGTGGTGTGTCTGGATGCAAGACAAAATTGATTTGTTTTGCTCTTCTTCCCTTAGTTGAGCAGTCTTGTGGCATGCTCGGGTGCAAGCAAACAGAACAGTCACCAGCATCAACATCAAAATTCTCTGCCAGCTGACTGAATAACAGTGAGTTTATGTTTCAGAAGAGCACACTAGGGCAGTTTTTGTTAATATATCCATTAATTGTTGGTTTATAGCCTACATTTAGCAAATCTGAGATGCATGAGTGCACTACTCATGGCGCACAAAGGATCAGTAGTTGCCCAGGACACTTTTCCCCAGTATTTAGCACTAATCTCTGAGTCGTTAAAAATATTTCCTACAAAAATGCCAATTTCAGTGATAATCTAATTATTTCCAATTAGAGTGAATTAACTTTAATTCTTACTTCAGTTAGAAGTTCAGTTTCTGCACTATTTTTCCTAATAGCCATGTCATCTAGGTTTCCATGTTGAATGCTAAAAATAACAGGGAATGCTACTTGTCTTTGCTACCTTGCTCTATAATAGTTTGTGAATGACGCTTTCTAAGTAAAAAGGGCATATCTCAAACTGTATCCAGAAATCATTTGGAAGCTATTGCAGGGTAGAGATGCATCATTCAGTGAACAAGTGCACTGCACACAGCCTGCAGTCCAAAACTGCTGTCCTGACAAGATGAATCAGAGCTCAGCTTCATCAGATGTATTTATGTCAGCGATACACTTTTGTCTCACCTGGAGATCCCTCAAACTGGGGCTGTCTGTGTATCTCATCCCTCCCAAAGGACAGAATGACTTGGCAGGCTCATGATGTCATCAAGACTACCTCATCATAAACTTTCCAGTAACCCAGTGTGAGGAAAGGTTCTTCACAAGAATAATAGAGGCCAGGAGAAGTATTGGGAGAAGATTTACCTTCAGAAATGCTCCTTTGAGAGTTGTTAATATTTTCCCCTCCATGAAAATATTGGAAATATACTGTAACTGTAGACTTGAAATTCTTTTGTCAGGCTTTTGTCAGTCGAATGCAGATTTCCGAGTTGTAGTCTAAGAACTTCAATCTAACTCAAACTTTAAAGAATGAGATACTGCAAAACACATTCATACAATCAATCAATCAATCAATCAATCAATCACATATATGTATATCTGATACAGGTTAGTGCTTTTCGGCTATCAATCTTTCCTGAATTCAAATAACTGTAAATAAAATGGGAAACTTCCATATAATAAGAGATACTCATTTAGCAAAAGCAGGAAAAAAATATTTCCGCACTTGAAAATCTTTGCTTTTCAAGACTTTCAAATTACTGTGAAAAAGAATTCTTTACAATCTTCATTGCAAAATAATAATAATAATAATAATAATAATAGTAGTAGTAGTAGTAGTAGTAGTAGTAGTAGTAGTAGACACTGAACTGTCCTTGGCAGACAGAAAGTCCAGCTAAAAAAACAACTACTCTTCTCATCAGGCATCCTTCCTTCCTGGCCATCTGTGCTGCAAAGTGACCAAAGGGGAAGATGCTAGGCCAGAGAGTAGTGAGGCCACCTATCATATTGGTAGCATTCAGGGAACAGTAATGCCTAAATCAAACATCAATTTATTTTACTCATTGAAGATATTTTTTTTTAAAGAACTGAACCCATGTACTTTTCATTGAAACATTGAAGTTAGATCAATAACAATGTTTGGACATAGCTAAACCCTTCACTTAAGGGTAAAAATAAAAATAATTTTAGATACAATGTGTGAAAAGATAACTTTCCATATATGTGTATTACTTGTTATAATTATTTGCAGTCTGATTTACTTGCTAAGCAAGAAAACTTTCTAGTATTTTTTCCTAATTTTTTTTTTACTTTAAACATTTGAATGTAAACAAATAGTTACTTATGTACATAAAAAAAAAAAAAATCAAGTATTCTTATTTAGTACAGTTCAGTATACCTATGCCTGAACTGCCTGTTAGCTTACAGTTCAGGAAGCAATGCAGAAGGAATTTGGATACCAAGATTAGGTATTCAGCACTTAGGGAATAACTGACCTTAGAGTATATAACCATCCTAAGTTCATCTTTGGAATAAGTTCAGTTTCAATTTAAGTGCTTATCCGCAAAGTGTGCTTCAGGTGCACTCTGAGACTTCATGTATCTGTTACAATGGTTTTCTGTGTACAGCACAGTACAGTGTCCTTATGTAACGAAGAGGGATGCTTCGGTTTCCAGGTATTTCAGTCACTAGTAATGTTGCAAAGCAATAATTAGAAGTGTGAGTTTTCCAGGTTACTCTTGAAGAAAAATACTTGAAGAAGTTTTTTTTTTTAGTTAAATCCAAACAAAATCGAATTTAAAAGAAACAAAGAAAAGAGAAGGAAATCTGTAAAAGCACTCAGTTCCCTTCCTTCCTGTGGAATTGTATTTTCAGAGCACTTGACCAATCCCTTTTCCTTCCAGCTCTGTATCACTTATAGAGACTGAGTTCAATAAAAACTATGTAATTATTCTGAAATTTTAGTATTTTCTGTGTAAGTGTTCCGTTCCTATCTTGTCCTTCATCTGGTTTCTCATCAGGAATTTGACACTGACACCCCACTGTTAGATACTTCATAAACTCTTGCATTGGCAAGCCTACACAGAACAGTGTGTTGCTATGGTGGATGGTCCAGACAGTTTCAGATGTTAGAAATTAGCGTTCAGCTCAGACTTGGTGTACCCCCCTGCTTTAGAGCAAGAAGAGCTTATCAATAAGCTGTTTATCTCTAAAGGCATCATATCATGCAGTCGAATCATAACTCATACGCTATTTTTTCCTCGGCTTAATAGCCCATTGTTTATATCTTTGTGACTGCAGTGCTCTTTAGACTTTTGTATGATGGCTCACAGACAGTGTCAGTTTCCCATCTCATTGGAAAGCCCATTAAAAGATCCAGAACCAACACCAGGTACAAATGGTTCTCCTTCTGTTTGTCCTTTTTTTACGGCAACCATTGCTTTAAATTTCAGAGGAAAGGTCTTAAAATGTCCACATTTCTGGAGAGCAGCAGTGAGGTCTTAACCACATGGCTCTTTCTCTCAGTTTTGGGGTTTTTTAAAAGACTTTTCCCCCTGCTGCTATGCATTGTTGAGAGATCACTTTGAGATGTCATTTGGTATCTGAGTTTACTTCATCAAAATTAGATGAAAGGATTCTTTATGCATTATTCAATCACATAGTCCCAAGTGGTTACTGTGAGGTCATTTGAAAACCATAGAATCAAACTTATTCATACCATTGCAAGCAATTTTTAGGGTTTTCCTACTGATGCATGTAATCCTACTTCTTGAGTCACTTTTTCCATAAGTGAAGTATGGCAGGTCTTGTGTTAAACACATTTCATTTTAAGAATTGTGTTGTTTTTGTTCCTCTAAGAAAGAAACAAATAAAGTTGGTATGGGACCTATTTTTGGTTTCATTTATTATTTTATATCTGATACAAATTTCCTTAACTCCATGGCTCAAGAATGTTTTTGCACTTTGATTGCTAAACCTCCTCCACCAAAATTCAAGACACACATAAAATTCTCCAGCAAAGGTGTTTCATCCTAAAAAGTAATAAATTTCACAACAGAAAATTGGCAGAGACATTGGTTGTAACTCTTTCCATCCCACTTCCCATGAGAGATTTATGGTTGGCTATAGAATAAATTCAATTAGAGAATGTTCTCAGATGCTGCACCTCAGTATAATGTAAAAGTATAAGGTAACCTGAATGACCAGCTCAGGAACTGGGGAAGTGTAAGGTCAGCAAGTTAAGTGTGCCAGGATAAATCTGTATCTGGTATCTGACAGCCAAGTTGGCTCTGTTTCTTACTATGGGAGACAACATAGACATGACAGTGTTGAAATCTGTCAAGGATTGTAATGTGATCTGGTACAAAACTGACAACACCTTTTGGTCACATCTATGCTGGCAAGACCAAGCACCTTCGAGGACTACTGGAATTATTTGCGGGTGTAGGGATGTCACTTCACACTGTGCTATAACACGATTTTCTGCTAAGCAAACTATTTATTGTATTAATAATTCTAGGCTGTTTTTAGGTAATTTGGACCACTCAATTTTCTGAACAAGGTGTTATAGTCAAAAATCCTATAAGATATTTTTGTTTTCCTAGCATGAGTCAGTACAAAGAAAAGTAACATATCAAGGGGGCGACATAATAAAGGACAATCTTTGAGAGACCAAGTCTAGAAATAGAATGGAGTCTGAGAAAGTGTGTCACTCACTAATTATGGAGACTCTGTCTTCTAAAGTCATAATTAGCTTTCTATTACTTTCTATTATAATATATTTTTCCTTTATCGTTCCTCAAGGCAATTGAAGCTGCTCAAATAACTTGAAATACTTTTTATGTGTGGCTTTTCTAATGACATTTTAAGGGAACTAGTATAAGCTATCCTTGTATTCCAGCCATGGATGCACACACAGTCCCTGGACCTCTTGAGCCTGGCTTTCCACTGCAGCCAAAATATCTTTCCTTAGCACTTCCCTCCCAACTGCAACCCATTATGCAGCTGGGCTCTCTTTGAAATCATTCATATCTGGGAAAATGGGCCTGGATTTGTAAGGCCCTTTGCTTCAATCTTTATTACTTAAGTACGACTTCAAGATGGACTTTTCTTTGGATTATAAGATAATATTATATATATGTATAATAAGAGATAAACATCTCAGCATCTACAGAAAGAAAAAATTATATTGAAGCCACTAACATTATTATAACACTAACTTAAATTATTCATGATGCTTGTCACAATAAACACGCATTCAGAATTCCTACATTTCGACATTTTATTTACTGAGTAGGTAAAATCCTTAAGTATTTTTAAAAAGAGAGAACCCAAGCCACAAATTCTACTTCCCTTTCTTTTATACCATTTGTATTTGAGTATCATGCTTACATCTAACTCATCTTTTGCAATTTAGCCACAGTTGTTTTCCCTTCTGGGTCAGGAAGGAATGTCTGTGCATTACTGTTTGAAGAGGGACATACCCAACTGCACATTATGAAAAGACTTGCCAAAACTGTCAGAGGCTCAGAAAAGGATTTACATTTGCACAGATGCAGAGCAATAAGGGAACACCACTGTCGGTACAGTTCTCCTAAACATATCTCATAACATAACCTCTATAACATCTCTATAACATAACCCAGCTCTCTTAAGCATACCTTCCTTGGGTAACAACTTAACATTGAAGTATGCTGTTTTCTGCAGCTTGCCAGCACGTCTTGCCTCACTTGTACACTGTTCTGGTGCAGAAATTCAGTGGAAATAGTTCCCAAAGGTAGCATAGGGTAGATGTAGACCTATACAGTTTGGGACTGGGGATTAGCTGGGAAGGGTCTGAATCCTGCCAGTGGGAAGTCATTGCAAGCTAGTTAAGCTCTTCACCTAGCTGAAAGCCATTTGAATAGAAGGGAAAAATCCTTCCTCATGAATGTTCTGCCCAGCCTGTTATTTTCCCTAATGGCATAATTTTATATCTGGACTGTAATATCTAGTGTAGAGAAATAAATATCCTTGAACAGCTGCCAGTCATACTGGTTTTGGCTGGAATAGAGTTAATTTTCTTCCTAGTAGCTGGTACAGCACTGTGGTTTTGAATTCAGTATGAGAATAATGTTGATAACTTACTGATGTTGCCACTGCTGCTCAGTGATGCTTAGTTTAAATCAAGGTTTTTTTCAGTTTTCTGTGCTTTGACAGCAAGGAGGTGCACAAGAAATTGTGAGGGAACAGAGCCAGGACAGCTGAGACAAAGGGGCTGAAGGGATGTTCCAGACCATAGAACATCAGGTTGACTATATAGACTGGGAGGTATTGGCCATGAGGGATGGATCTCTGCTCAGGGATGGGCTGGGCACTGGTCAGCGGAGGGTAAGAAGTTGTTTTGTGCATCACTTTTCTTTCTTGGTTTTTATTTCTGTCTGTCTTTTTGCTATATTTCTTTGAATTGCCATTATTTCATTTTTATTAATATTAATGATAATTTCAATTATTAAGCTGTTCTTAACCCACAGATTTTACCTTTTCCCCTTGTTCTGCTCCCCATCCCACTGGGAGGGAGTGAGCAGCTGCTGGGTGCTTAGTTGCCAGTTGGCATTAAACCATGACACCCATTCAGTCAGCATACTTAAAGCTCTGCGTGTTTGTCACCGTGCTGATTGTATGGTATTAAACTGGAGGAGAAGCAGGAAACCTCACTGCTCTGTGTCAGCTCTCCCTCCGTGTGCGTACACACAGCACACAAGGCAGTTTATAATTAGCATCGTGACTCAATCCTGGTAACTGCAACTATGCCCTCAAAGGAAATGGCTTTTTCATACCCTTCGGTTCAACTGTGTTTTGTATTAATGGCCCTCCCCTTTTCCTTTGTGTCTCTTCTTCCAGAACTCCTGAGTTGATGTTAAGAAGTATCTTCTAGCAGGTGTGATGGAGAAGATATGTTAGACTTTGGGCCTCACTAATACCCTTCCAACTGTGCCTGCTTCCAAAAAAAACGGAAGACAAAGCAGAAATAGCAGCTTGCAGAATCCTGCTCTTCCAGAATCCCACTTCTTTTCAAGAAGATCAACGTAAATCAATTGCACAAGGATATAGCTGGAATTCAGGCTATGTTAAAGAAACTGAACAGACCTCTTTGCTTTCTGAGATCTGTCCTGTTGCATCTGTTCTTGTTTATACGAGAATGAACTTCTGTGAAAAATTTAGCAAGTGGCTTTAAAAGAAAACTGGAGAAGTAGCAGATGGTGATACACAAAGACATCTTGGGTAGAAAAGGCATGGAGTAAATACTGAGTTGACTTTCATATGCTTGGGCTTTCTGGTGTCCGCTGAAGAGATGATAAGCAAAAAGGATTAAAAAACAACTTTCTAATTTATAAATCCAATATCTGCTTCATGTTCCTATCAAGAAGATATCAAAGAAAAAGAGACAATGGAGATCAAGGATAAGAACAGGTAAAAATCCACCAACCAAACGAAAAACCTCCTGAAAAAATTTATTGTTAGGCCAGCATGTTCTTGCTCAAACATCCATGGTCAGTAGTTTAAAGAAATACAAAACTTACCTAGTGTTTGTACAAAATTGCTGCTTTTAAAGGTGAAATGATTTTTTAAATTATAAAATATTATATAGGTGCCAGGTTCTACTTCATTCACTTATGAATTGTCTCCATGAAATTAATGAGAACTGCTTGAAAAAACTCCTGTGACTAAAGGGTTCATAGTCTAACTTTCAATTTACAGTCTCCATTCACTATAGCACTTTTTGTAAACAAGTGAAAGTTTCCTTCCTGTGCTTGCCTAACTCTGAATTCAACATATTGTATAGGATGAATGTATAATCTTGCCAACAGCTAAAATGCAAAGCAAATTCTTTGAGTGAACGGTGTCTAAACAAATTTTATCAGATAAGTGTTTAATTGTTGTAAGTTACAAAACATTAAGTTGTATCTATAAGTGTTCTTATCTGCTGTCAGTGGGCCTGCAGGAAGAAGACAGCTTCCACCCTCAGCCTGACAATCGGCAGAATCTCCCTTGATGTGCAGTTCTTTAATGTTCTCTGCTTTTTCCTGTGTCTTGAGAAGGGGGCTTTGTATTGTGTTAGACAGTGTTTGTTAGCAACAGCTGACTACTTTTTCAGGGTCTGTTCCACTGGCTCCCTGGGTAATTCTGTGAAAATTCATGGAACTTAAATATTTTGTTTCCCATGTGATGGTGGGATAGAAAATTTGGGGGTTTGAATCTTTCTGGTTTTTTGTAGGTTAATTAACTAGGCCCTTCTCATGCAAATCTTATACATCTGGGCATCTCTGAGGATTTTTTCACTTCCCTGTGTTTACCCAGAAGAGGATGACCTGTGTGCTTTCTTCCCCTTTTCCTCCCTTCCTCTTACTAGGCCTTACATGTGACTCATGTTTCTTCTTCTGTGCCACCTGTCCTTCTGTTTCCTGCAGGACAAATTGTAGCTTGTATTTCTGTATGGACCTATGTTATGAGTGAGACAGGACTAATACAGAGGTGGAAAAGAGCTAGTACTATCTGGAAGGATATTGCTGGATATCATCCACTATCTGATGAAGAGACAGTTGCAGAAGTCTTGAAGTTGTGTTTTTCCACAATGATTACGACTACTTGTCTTGTATTTCCTTCTATTTTATATTCTAGTTCTCCCTAAATACAAAGGACTCTGTTCACTGATGCCTAGAAGATGTTATGAAACTTTGGAGCATGATTAGGTGCAGTATTCAGAAAAAATAGGGATCAGTAAATACAGTAATTTCACAAATACAAGCCGCAGCAATTTGACAAAAATTTTGGTGGAAACCCGGAAGTGCGGCTAATACTCGGGGGTGGCTAATATGTGAATAATTTTCTGACATTTATAACCCCAGACGTGCCAGCCAGGGTGCCAAGCCAAGCACCTGCCAGTAAAAGCCGGTATTCCGCGATTGTTACAGTGTTACTCTGTTGCCCTGGCTCCCTGCAGGCAGCACGGGGGGCGGGGAGAGAGGCGGGAGAGCTCTCTTCCCTCCTCTGCCGCAGCCCAGGGGAGAGATGGGGGGGGGGGGCACGCCGCCATTGCCGTGGCTCGGGGAGGAGGTGGGGTGCTCTGTCCCCGCCCGCCGCGGCAGGAGCAGGCAGGCTCCATCCTGGCCCGCCGCCGCTGCGGCAGGAGCGGAGAAACTCCGTCTCTGCCCGCCGCCGGTGCCACGGGCGCGGGAAAGCTCCGTCCCCGCCCGCCGCCACTGCCGTAGGAGCGGGGGAAGCTCCGTCCCTGCCTGCCACCATGGGGCAGCGCCAGCCTGGGGTGACTGAGCCCAGTGGCAGCGGTAGGCGGCCCTGAGCGGCAGCCGGCCCCGAGTGGCGGCCAGCCCCGAGCCCAGCGGCAGCGGCGGTGGCCAGCCCCAAGTGGCAGCGCTGCGCTGGGCCACCTGGCCCCATCGGTAGCCCCGAGCGGGCCGAGCCTGCACAGCCTTAGCTCAGCCAGTAAGCCCCACCCTCCCGCGGTTCTGTTACTAATTGGTAACTTTGTTGCACGTGGGTCCTCGCTGCGAACGACAGAGCGGCTTATATTCAGGTGCGGCTTATTTATGGACAAAAACTGAAATGTTTGCCAACACCCAGAGATGCGGCTTATACTCAGTGCGGCTTGTATTCGTGAATTTACTGTACCACTTAAAATGTTTAATGCATGTGTAATCTGGGCCATTTTAGTTACTGAGTTGATTTTCCTCAGTGGGAAGATAGTAGCTTCATTAGCTCTGAAATTAAAATAGGAAAAATGTCTTAAGGTAGTATGGAAAAACCCCAGCTTTAATAACCTGATAAATCTGTGTCCTAAATGGAGAACAAAACCTAGGCCTGGGTTAATGAATGTGCTTAGGAACCTACATTATTCAATTCAATTTGCAAATTTATGCTCTGCTCTTTTGATGTTTCAAGGTTAGCGTGGATGTTCTGAATCTGTCTCTTATTGGCACCAAAGGCCAAAAAGAAAATACCACCAGCAATTTAACATATTGCTTATTAAAAAATGTATGCCAACATCAGCTCTTGCAACACTGTAGTCCCTCCTATTGCAATCCCTAAAGAGCAATTGAGAAGTTTATTTTTATCATTTGGTTTAATCTTTGGCATAATTGGAAATGTCAAACATTTTGTACTGGTATTTTGTTATTTGGACCATCTGGAATTGAAAACTGTGATTCTCAGTAATTTAAATTTGTGGAGTCCTGGTTACTGCTCTATAGTTGTTATCTTCAAGGACTTAGCTTAAAGCAGCATTTCCTTAAAGGTGGATCAAAGAGGAAATTTTACGTCAGCATTTGAGATTTTGAAATTTTGTAATTTATTTTTGCCTTCTTGCTTTGCTCTTTATTTGCAAAGAATAAACTGAAACAACTTTCATAGGTCATTTGAGTATTTTCCATAGAATTGGCTTAGTGCCATCAAGGAACTCACTTGAACACTAAAGCAAATCACAGAGACAACAAAATCATTAGATAATGATTTATTATCTAATATCATTAATATAACAGAAAATAAATGTCTGTTTCTTGTCTCTGTACCTTTCATGGTTTTCCTTGTTTTTAGTAGTATTCAAAAGTATCCTGTTCTGTTGATATTTGATGTTTAGAGACACATCAGCTTGAAAAAGCAGTAAGATAATACTTCAGTTCTTCAATGTTTGACTAAGCTATGGTCATGTAGGTATTTTGCTTAGAAACTGCTAATGGTTTCACATGAGGGGTGCAAAGTTGGAGTATTTATTTAAACTCACTGCACCAATCTAAAATAAATTGTCTCATCAAAATATCAAATTTGTGTAATAGATCTGAGGAAAAAGGAGATGTTTGTTTGACTCAAACACTTCACATGCCATAGGTTGGGGGTTTTTTTGGCCATTTGTACTGGATAGAACTCCAGCTAGAAAAAAAATAGTTAGTGGAGCTGTTCAAAGGAAACAGAAACTATAAAGTAGTGGGTGGCTTGCTAATGACTAGCACATGTGTCATCAACAAATGGAAGGCTTATTTTCAAACTTCTTGAAAAGGCATTAGTAACCAAGGGGAAAGCAATCTCCTAGCAGTGACTACAGACCAATGCAATCTTTAATCTCTGACTGCTGGAAAATACCTACAGTGCAATGTTTAAAACATCTGCTGGTAACATTTAAGGAGTTGATTTAAGAATGAAGGTCAGTGCCTGCTGTGTCATAGAAAGCTTTGCTGTAAATTTGGTGTGCACTGTCTCAAACCCAGATGAAGTTGTTGAGTCATTGCTCCTTGCCTGCCTGCACTGCAGAATGTTACTTGCTGTGCTGGAAGCTGCTGTGCTGCAGCGGTTTTCCTCTGGTAGGAGTGACCTAATCACGTCTGTATCTTATCACAGCATACACTCTTTTTGTAGACTTCATTCCATCTTTCTAATCAACTGACAGGATGGACGGGACTTGCATCCATCTTTTTCCTTCTACTGCAGTCTTATTTTAAATAATTGGAAATATGAGATGATTCTACAATGCAGAATGTCTTCAAGGAAGTGTTACTGTGAAAATGGTTTTCATTTTATAAAAAGAATGTTATGTTGCAGAGATTGTTAAATTTTTTTTGTATTTCTTTTTTATTGCATGTCTCTTCTTGTATAGGTTATATGACTTCATTCTGAACCAAATAGAATTTATTTATAGCCACAGGAGAATTTTCCATATGTATTTTTAAATCTAAATGCTTTTTTGCTTGGAAAAGTGGGTATAAAATTGTTAGCATAGGAAAATCTATATATAATATTTAAAAACTCTCAAATCAAATGCAACCCTTTTATATGTAAAAGTTGGTTGGTTTGGTTTTTTTAAATTACCATGAATAGCCAAAAAATTCCTAGCTGGTAAGGTCAAATGATTTTTTTTGAAACATTGTCATATAAAATCATTTTCAGTAGTTCTGCATAACAAATTTGTACATGATACCTTGAGCTTTGCTAGGATTACCCAGATTCCAAGCTCTGTTTTCAAATGGATAAGTGAGATTTTAAAATTTATTTTTGTTGTTGTTGTTGCAAAAATCTGCAAGCTGGAACATGTACTGTCTTTTTTTTTTTTCCCCGTCAGTCAGTGTGATTTCTGTATCATCAATTTCTAGGATATTTTTATTTAAAAATGAAGAAAAAGTAAGGGGATCTGATTTGTGAGAACAGGCATGGCTAATTTCCAATAGCTCAAGAGTCCAACTCCTTTGTCCAGAACCTTGAAAGATTCCACTTCTGTATTACCAGTTCTTCCCAACTCTTCCCTTCTACTAAGAGGTCACATACTAGACAGAATCTGTGGTACACAAAGTATTTTTCCTGTAATATTAATGTTAAATCATCACAGGACATAATTTGTGAGTATTGTCATGTGACATCACATAGGTTGGGGAACTTCAGCCTGGCACTGACAGCAGGATGGTCCATGGCCCCAAATGTGTCTCCCACCATTTGAGAACTTTCATAAGGAGAGGTGGCTGTTACTTGAGATAGCTTTGTCCCATTCAAACACTTGTGCATGCTTCACAGGATGCTAAATTCCTCCCGTGATCCCAAGCAGAGAAGAAGAATTAGATGTTGCCAGCTTGGCTTGGTGCTTCACAACTGGTCTGGGGAGTATTTTAGTAGCTAATATGGATGGAACTGCATTGGGTTTCAACTCCTTACATTTTGCCCAGTCATCCTCATTTGTGTCCCTTCTGCAGGTATTAAGACATAAAAAGATAAACATTAAGAAATTAGAAAGCAGCCTTCTCATGCTTTTGGACATAGTAGAAAAATTCTGTGATGATGAACTCTGAAGGGGATGTAACAAAATGGAAAGCTGAAAGGACAAAACAATAGAAAAATGATCAAAGTCCTAAACCAAAGCAAAGAGAGACATCTTGTTTATGTTACAATAGTTTTTTATTATTTCTGGTGAAAGCATGATCAGATCCACAATATTGTCAACATTTTCTTATAGTCTTGTAGAATTCAATATACAAATATTGCAGATTAATAAAATCAGTTGTTGTAGCACTGGTATCTACCTACTTAGATACCATGTTGGATCCTGATCCACCAGATCTTTGCGGGTTTTTTAGCTTTCTATCAATTTCAGTGGGCTTTTTTTTTTTTTTTTTTCCTCAGCTTGATACACTTTCTGCAAAGGTTCATTGTGTCTTTTTCCCCTTCCACAGAAACTCTGTTGCCTTTGGCGGTCAAGCATCAGTTTTAGCTCCCTGTCATTGAGTTAGGTCTTAAATGTTTTTAGTTTAGTCATGGATTGGAATTGATGACCCACTGGAATGAAGTGGAACTGTTGGCTGGAGGTCTGTAGTCTATATTTTTGGTCAAAGCAGGAGGATCAGTATTGGTTCAGGTCAGCCATGTACCTCTAGACAGCTCCCCTCTTAGTGACAGGATTTTCATGAGAACCTACCAAGCTACAATTTGTTGCCACTGCCCCTTGTTAGTCTTGCACTACTAAGCAGAGCTCAGGTCCATGGCCTTTGAAATTGTCCTTCAGGTATATGCAGGACGTTACTGCACCCTATGGTCTCCTTATCCTCAGACTAAACCCCCCAACTCCTCTCCTATACTCCTTTTAGGTGACATGCTTTGGGGGCCTGACCCTGTCAGTAACCCTCTGCCTGGGAACAAAGCAAGCCCAAAACACCACTATGTCCTGGTCACAGTATCCTAGACCCAGCCTCATCAGCACTGAGCAGAGACTCACTTTCCTTGATCTGGAAAGCCTGGTATCCCCCAGCTCCTGGGAAGCGGGGCTGCTGTTCAGCCCCTCACTGATGCACAGCCCACGGCCCTGGGCACAGAGCTTTGTGCAGGACGAACACTAGCCTTTCTACTGGCCCCTCCACAAATTTCTCAAAGTGCCCCCTCAACTCATTGGGATCACAGGCAGGCTAAGGCTCACCTTTCAGGAGAGAAAGCACTTTCCTTAGGTCTTGAATGGACTTGACATACACCCTGTGAGATAGGGCAGGATGTAGGAACTCTGACAGGCTCTCCGACAGAGAGCAGAAAAGGTGTGTTTCCTTCTGTGTTTTGCATCCCTGAGAAACAATGAAGTTTATCAGCTGTAACGATGTGTGCTCCAAACGGTGGTGCCTGAATGCTGTGAATTACGTGAACTACCAGCTTGCTTCCCTGCCGAAGGAAGGATGTGCCTGCGGTACCATCTCTGGATCCTACCCTCAGCCAGGGCCCACGCCGTACATGCGAAGTTGCAGCCTCTGCCTCCCTCCCGGCGCCCGAGCTCTCTCTCCTGAGGGCCCGGGGGCACCAGGCCGAGGGGAGCCGGGAAACGCCTCCGTGTGCCCAGGCTGAGGAGCCGCCGGGCCCTGCCGCACCTCCGCAGCCACGGCCGTGGCTCTCAGGGCGGCACTCCCGCCGCTCCCGCCTTCTCCTCCGCCTCCTCCGCGGCGCGGGCCCCGGGCGGCGGGCCCCACCCCTTCCCCGTGCGGGGAGCGCCGCCGGCGGGCCGGGTAGCGGTCCTTTGTGTGCGGCGGCGGGATGTGAGTGCGGGCTGGGCCGGGAGGCAGCGGGATCGGCTTGGCCGCTTCCCCTCGGAGAGCGGGACAGGCGCCCGCCCGCCCGTCGCTGCACCCTGCAGGCTCCGGCGCCAGTCTCGGGCCTCCGCGGTGCCCGAGGGGGAAGCGAGCGGGCGGCGGCGCTGCGAGTCTTTTCTCATCTAGTGTCTGTCGTGTTGCCGCAGGCTGGCCCGGGTGACCGTCCTCCATGACTGCCTGGGCTGCAGGACCTTCGAGCTGCCGCCGTCCGCGGCCGTGCGGGACGTGAAGAGGCGGATCGAGGCGGAGGCCGGGCCGCCCCCCGGCGAGCAGCGCCTGTGGCACCGCGGCAGAGAGGTGAGGGCGGGCGGGGCCGGCGCCTCCGGCAGCGCCGGGCTGCGGGCAGTCCCCACCCGGGACTCGTGTCCTGCGTGGGCAGCGCGGCGTGTGCGCCTCCGGAGGTGTTCCTCTCGTGGGAGGCACCGAGGTCCTTTGCACGACCCTCATACCGCTCTTGGTGGTGCCAGCTTTTATAGTCCGAGTTTTTGTGTATGTTTATTTATTTATTTATTTATTTATTCTTTCCCTGAAGTTGTCCGTGTGGTTAATCCTGAGTTCTTTGCGGAGTTGTTGGGGAGAGCAGAAATTGACCGGAGAATGCTGATGTGTTTGCTCTGCCCTCCTGCCATTCTGGCCAGTTTCAAGAGCAGAGTTGACATCACAGTGAGATGAAAGTGGCAAGTTCAGAATTGAGGTCTGGGCACAGGAGAGAGTCGAATGAATGAATGAATGAATGAATGCCCTTGTTCTGTTGAAGGCATCAGCCTCGTGTCAGTCTTTCAGTATTGCTTTGTGTGCTTCCAGCTGTGCTCTTGGGAAATGGGAACCTGGAGACCTGGTGGGATGGGATGAGTAGAGGCAAGGAGGGGAGAGAGAGGAGGTTGGAAATTAGTGTTAAATAGGACAAGGGGATTTGCAAAGGTGTAGAGAAGAGAGAGCTCTAGGGAAACCTTATTGTGGCCTTTTTATATATAATGGGGGCTTATAGGAAAGATGGAAAGATACTTCTGCCAAGGCCTGACAGGACAAGGGACAACGGCTTTAAACCAGAAGAGGATAAGTTTAGACTGGGCACAAGGAAGAAATTTTTTAGGATGAGGATAAGACACTGAAACAAGTTGCCCAGAGAAGTTGTGGATTCCCCATGACTGGATGTGTTGACGCACAGGTTAGATGGAGCTTTGAGAGACCTGCTGTAGTTCCTGTTCATGGCAATAGTAGAACTGCATGTTCTTTAAATGTCCCATGCCAACCCAAACAATTCTATGATACAAGGAAAGATACACATGTTGGTTGTATTGTCAGGAAGCTTGTAAGAACCAGGGCAAGACAAGCATTCTTTGAGAGCTCAGGTTTGAGGCAAACTGCCTGTGTAGTTTGTATTTTGTTTTCTTGCCTGGTTTTGTGTGTCCTTGATTTTGTTCTCACCTGGCCTTCCTGTTTTGGAGGACGAACTCTGTATCACTTTCTAAAATTTGCCTGGAAGCAAAGGTCTGACTGGCACAGAAAACTTATCTTTTGCAGGGAACAGTCGGTAAGCTGACTGTAATTGCTGTACTGTTTGTTTGGTGTTTTTTAAATAATAAATTAGAATATATATAAGAATATTTATTCTGTATTTTAGCAAATTTGAAAGTCCTTTATAAACTTTTGATCTCCTGTTTACTGGCATCAAATGATTTTTTAAATTTTATGAGTAGTAGAATATTCATTCATAAATAATTTTTTTTCCATGGGAACAGTTATGTGCAATTTACAGATGTTAAGTAAAGTCCAGTATCTTTTTCTCTCATAGTCCCTTACCATATTAAACTATTGATTTGGATCTATTCAATGCCCAAGTTTCTAGTGGTGTCTCGGTACAAAAATTTTACCTTAGAATATTAGGTTAGTGTGTCCTTTTAATGCTTGGTGATAGGTTCCAGCATTCTGTGGATTGATTTATTTTAGTGATTTCAGGGTAGTTATACTCAATTTTATGTCTTGAGAAAGTTCGACTCAAGTACAGTATTTCTGCAGTTTTACAATAAACCCACTGTTGTTTTAATCATTATTTAAAACTGGTGTAAGTAAAAAGGAATGTAAATTTATTTTCTTACTAATGTTGTTAAATAATGATTGCATACTCTGGACTAGGGCTGTCTTTTACTAAATGTAGTTAGATTGTAAGCATCTATGTCTGTGTAAACACCAAGTGCTTTCTCGTGATTTGTTCTTACCCATCAAAGTGAGGAAGTATTCCCAAAATCTACTATAAACTGACACTAATATAATAATATAATTTCACATAATAAAATCTTAATGTAGTTTCTAATTAGTACAGTGGCCTTCTAATTCTGCATTTGTTGTTGCATGCAGGATAACGTGTCTTATATGAGTTTTCTAGCAACAATTTGTATATGAATGAGATACACATATGAAACTAGAATTGCATCAAAACCTTTATGTGCTATGATTACGTAATAGTTTTCCCAATGGCTGCTAAGGAATGTGTTGCTTAGTTTGCCTCAGTTTCTCTATGATGTTCCTGATGGGGCACTGCAGGCTGGATTAGGTGACTTTCAGTGGTCCCTTCAACCTTGATCGTGCGTGGTGAGTCTGCATGTAGAGGTAGTGGGGGATGAAGCTGTTGAATTCTTCAGGGGTGTTTCTCTGACACGCTTTTGTCTCTACACAGTGTCTTGCCAGCTGCTTTGAGCTGATATTAATTAGTTTAAGCCCCCTATGAAGTTGCATACCCAGATGTACTTGTGGAGTATACAGACCATATACTTCCTGTATATGTTAATTTTTTTTGTGGGCATGCACCTTAGAACAATAACTGCTTTGGTTTTATGTTTCCAGAACTTCCCTGAATACAAAACTTTTTCAGTTGTAGAAACAAGAGGCCGTTGCTTACTCTTAGTATGCTTCTACAAGCATTTTTTCCACCTGATTTGTTTAAGTCCTGTTATTACCAAACTGAAACTTCTGACCAAAATCTGTCTTATTTTTTCCTTCAGTTATCTGATGGTATCAAGATTGTGGATCTTCAGAAGTCTCAAAATCAAGTTTTTCTAGAGCTTCAGTCAAAAGGGTTGAAAGGAGGAGGTATGGAAAATATGTGTCTCTGTTTAAAACTAGAAACTCAAAGCATTTTCTGATGCAATAGGGAGTTAATTGAATTTTTATCTTCTTTAAATGGGAAGAAATTATTTTTCATGTAAGTCCTAGGTTTGTCACTTGTTCTTTTAATTCTGCTCTAGAAAAATTAAACTCCTCTTTTTAAGTGCCTTGGTTTATTTTCTTCCTGTGATATAATGTATATAATTTAGGTTATTGCTGTCCTTTGGAATCAATAAGACTTGCCTTTCAATAGTGTTGTAGCTGCCTTGTCTCATATAAAATGAGCTGGATATTTGAAAACAATTCAGACACTGAAAGGATATCTGTTCAGTAACCACCATGTAAAAAAATTATAACACTGATGAAAATTTCTGGATTTCTTTGGTTGTTTTTAGGGTTTTTTCTTTGATAGTTGGTTTTCTTTTGATTCTGTCTGTTACTTTAATTTTTATTAAAAAACCTGAAGGTATATCTTTTCATATGGTATCTTGATAACTGAATATGTTCAGAAATGCTCTAACTGAAATCTGTCATGATTATTTTATTTGACTGCTAGCATTAATATTCTTTTCACAATAACTTTAGTGTAAGGCAATGAACTAAATGGCATCAGATGGCATGATGAAGAAGGAAACCCTTCCTTTCATGCAGATATTTTATTTGGTCTCGCAAAATGTTGTGTTTCTTAGCCTGTTCAAGGCATGTATGTACTGGATTGTGGATTTTTGGTGACAGAGGGAAGTTTGTATATTAACCAGAAGTTCCTCTAGAATCTGTAGTGATTAATAAACACCTACGAAAATGGACCTCATGGTTCTATGATATCAAACTTTTTTTGTTCTGTCATTCTTGACTGCTTGCTCTGATGTTTTTCTGTGTGTAGGCTGTGGTAGACTAAATAAAGAGTCATATTTTCTGCCATGTCAGTGTATAGAGAATAAAGTGTAGTGGCCCTAAGAAATCTGTCATGGGAAAGAAAAATGGTTGCTGTATTTTTGTGCCGAGGGTTGGAGATTTTCTGAAGAGATGTCACTGTAAGCTATCTGTGTCTAGATAAAGTGCTTAACCTTTCCTGGCCCATAGCTCTGATGCAAGTCAAGTCAATCTAAAGCATCTGAAGGCTTCAGTATGAACCTTTTGTGTTCATTCTGAAGTCTTCCAGTTCAGAGATTTTTCCATACAGCAGGTGAATCAAGACATGCTCTGAATTTCTAGCTTGGAAGTGCGTGGTCAGTAGGACCAAGCACATGGGTAGCTGAAGTACTCTGAAGATTATCCATCTCCCCTTTGTGTTCATTCATTGTTGGTGTCTATCAAATAATGCATGATCTTTTCACACGATCCAGAATAATACATGTTGGAAGGGACATCAGGAGGTTTTTACTTCAGCCTTTTCAGGGTTGATCTGGTTGAGCTTGGAAAGAAGATGGAGACTGCACACATTTTCTGGGCTCCTAAGTGCCTGACTGCCCTTGTGGTAGAACAAGTTTCTCCTTGAAATTTGTGGTACCAGTTTTGTATTAAATATGAACAGCTGTAATACTCAAGAAAAATCAGCTTAGCCTTTGATAGGATGCAGTAAATAATGACCTATAGCCAGAGTAATTGTTGTGATATGCATAGAGCTCTGCTCTTAAAGAGAACAAAGTCTGTTTTCAATCCTGTCACTTAGAAGTTGTCTGTTTTTGTAGTGGTTCCCATGGTGAATGAAATGTGTTGTTTAAACACTTCCACCTGCCTGTCCAACTTAGAGAAGATCAGTTACTTGATTTTAGATAATTTCTGTTAATCAGTTCACCTTATTTTGGAGGTATGCATATTGCATATTGACTTTCATATACTTCTGTATAGTGCAGAAATAACAGAAGTTATTAAATACTTCACACATTCAGCTGTCAGTTGCAATTTCTTGCTTATTTTTTCATTGATGCTATTAAGTTATTTTATATAGTGACACAAGAAAATTTTAAAGACAAAATATTTGATGTTTTTGCTTGATGCTTTCTCCACAAATAGAATTCTTATTTGTCTCCTTTTTCCCACTTTGCTTTTTTCATCCTAGTGTTTTATTCCAGAATATACATAATATGCAAGTTTGAATCTTTGTGCTTGATAAACACATGTATATATGTAAAAGAGAGGGAGAGAATAATTACTTGTTAATAATTTTAAAAGGAACCTTTAGATGAGGCATCATTAGGGTCTGTTTTCCTTGTGAGGATTGCATCATTGCTATTTGTTTGAAGCACATGTTTTATGGTTTGGTTTAGGGAGCTGCCCTTCAGTCTCAGACTGGAGTTTGAAAGAGTATTGAACCTTTCATTTTGTGATAGACTTTTCTCTTGGAGCAGATGTTCATAATACTGGGACTCCTTTCCCTCCAACATTAGACCCTGGCAACACCAAGGCTGGCACCAGGTCCATGCCCAGAGTATGTCAGAACAGGAGGTTTACATTAGAGCCAAAACCTTCTGTGCCTGTGTGTGTAGCTGTCAGTAGGGATCGTCACTGACTATAAAAGAGTTAGAGCCACTGCTTCCCTGGAATACTGTCCTGCTACTTAAAAACTAGCAATCCTTTAGAAATTGCTAATTTTGAACATCCAGTAGTTGGAATTGTGGTATAACTATTGCAAAGACTTAGCCCACAAGTTTATTTCATCTAGATATGAAACAACTCGTTGACTTCAACATCAAGACTGCTGTTTCACCTTTTTTAATTAACAGATATATAATGTAGGATTCTCACAGTTGATTCTGGAAAGACAAGATTTTACAGTAACAGGCCTTGAGTTGAAGAAATTATTGTTTTTTAAATTTAAAATTTAAATTGTTTATTATTTTTTAAAATCTGAAATTAAGTGCATAGTAGTATAATACACAGCTTTAAAAAATTTAATTTGTTTGTTTTTAGGTCGTTTTGGGCAAACAACTCCACCACTTGTTGATTTTCTAAAGGATATATTAAGAAGATATCCAGAGGGAGGACAGATTCTTAAGGTAGACAATAAATAGTATTTTTAACAGTAATTCAATATGCGTGACATAAGGCCAAACTTTAACACTACCCAGCAAAACTTGTGGTTGTTTTATCTTATGTTCACTGGGCTACTATGCTTCCATTTCTGTGGACAAGGCAAAGTAAGCTGTGTGCTTTGTGTGGTTTTTTGTATTTTTTTTTGTTTAAACATTTCTGAGTTTGCTCATTAGAGGAGGAATTGTGTGTTTTATCATAACTTCCTATGCTAAAGTCTGAAAACAGCAGTTTGATTTTTTTTAAGAGCATCTGGGGCGATTAGTTAGGTGTTAAACTTCTCTTCCAGCATGCTTCATCACATGGATGGTTGGAAATTAATTTTCTTAGTGTGTGGGAATACTATGTTCTAGCTAATGGGATTTGATACAGATATGTTATCTATCTCTACTTGCATATATGCAAAACACACCAATACAAATGTTGACAGATGATGACAGTTCTTTATGTCTGTTGTTTTGTTTGCAACCGTGGAACTAGAAGCTGATTGTGCTTAGTGGGAATGCCCAAGATAAGCATATCTTCAACTGCTTTGGCAAATTGCCTCCTGGGTATGTTCTAAGCAGTGTCTGTACCTAGGAGGGGTGCATACATTTTTATAATTTCTCAGTACTTAATGCATCTGTAAAATGCATTTGAATTAAGAAGGGCTCAGACCTCCTCAACATTTTAAACCCAAACTTTTTTTCCAACATGAAGAAATAAGGTAATGTCCTTAGAAATCAGATAGGTAAATCTAAAAGTAGAAATGATGCTATTTTCATAGTTTACAATTTAGGGTTAACAGATGGTTAGAGAGAGATTACTACCAGGAATTTTGCTGATACCTTTTTATTTCAGTGTTTTGATTCTTCAGATACAATGCTGTTACAGCTGAATGCAGCAGTTAAACCATGTGCCACAGCATGAATGCAGGTCTAACTTCATGGTGATTGCCATGCTTAGTATTAAATGTTTCTGGAAACTTAAACCTGTCTTACTGTGTCTTCATAAAGGACTGTCACTTGTTCTTTTAGAAGAAGAACTGCATATAAATATCTTGTGAAGATTCTTTAAAGATTTGTTATTTATGCTTAACTGTAGGTATATTTCTTGCTATCTCATAATACTTCAAAATTACATAAAAGTGACAATATAATATGCATTATAGACTGAGCATACTGTCATTTTTGACAAACTGCAAAATAAACGGGTTATAATTTTGGAACCAGATACTAGATAACAGTGAGCTTATTTTAGTCTCAACAGTATACTCGAATGCAACCTAATCTGAAATACTTGCTACTAGTTGATGCATTTTTAAGTACAAGTTCATCTTGCTATCAAGTCTTTTATGTATAATTGGATGAAATTAAAGTATGAATACATTGCATGTGATGTATCTACATTGCTTTTCAATTCAGCTGAAATACTTGCTTATGCCAAGCTTGCACACCCCCACATAAACATACACACGTGTTTATGTGTCTGGAGCCCTGATACCCTGTGATGATTCAGTGTAAATAGACCATTGTGTGAGGCTGTAATCCTGTCGGTATTTATAATCACGCTTACGTGTCTGCTGTTGATGAAAATGGGACTGGGTAGGCGTATTTTATTAATGGTCATGTTTACAGAACTATTTTACTGACATTCAAGTTTTCTGTAGCTCTCACCACTGCTACTACTATTTAACAAATAATCTCAATATAAGCCTCTCTCCAGTAGGTTTCATTCAACAGGGTTGCTGCTCTGTTGGTTCATGACTTAGGGAACTACTGGACAAAACTGATTTGCAGCCCTTTGCCAGAGGGGTGTTAAAACGTGGGCATCATGGCCCAGGAATGGTTGGTTCATACTGTGAAATGTTAACTTGAACCTAATTCAGTTGATGTAAAGAAGAGTGCTATGCATTACCCTTTTGTGAATGGTTGCCCCTCTGTTGTTGTACAACTGTTTGTTAGGACTTGCCTAATACACTTTGATAAATTTGAAATTCTTTTTTTTTTCTTCTCGTGTTTGCCTTGTTTTGAGACTTTTACAGCTCTGATTGAGGATTATGTAGTAGTAACAGTTCAGTAACTTATTTCTCAACTTTATGACTACTTTTGTATGGTATTTGAGCTCCAAATTCAAATCATAGTTATAGTATTTGCCTGAATATTTGTTTTATAAGGATAATTATTCTCATGCACATAAACTGGATAAAACCATTTTGGTTGAAATGTGTGAAAACAATTACACTTGAGACGCTTGTTGTTTTCTACTGTGTAAGTTCAAAAGCCTTTGCTAGAATATGTATTACTGCATTATACTTTGTTTTGATTTGTCTACCTCAGGAATTGATACAGAATGCCGAAGATGCTGGTGCCACGGAGGTTAGGTTTCTATATGATGAAACTCAGTATGGAACAGAAACATTATGGTCAAAGGACATGGCTCAATATCAGGGTAAGTATAGGTGTTATTACATTTGGCCATTATTCTTCAATATGCACACTGTTTGGGGTTAGCTGTCCTGGCTATGGCCCCTCTCAGCTCCTCAGCAGCCCCAACCCACTTGCCGTTTGGGCCACATGAGAAGCGGAAAAGGTCTTGGCTCTGCATAAGCCCTGCTCAATGATATCTAAACCAGCCCTCTGTTATTGTCACTGCTTCCAGCACAAATCCAAAACACAGCCTCCAACTACCATGAAACCCAAGGCAGCACACCAGTTTTTAATGTAAAGATGACGTTTGCTCTTTACATTCCAGCATTCTCCAGACATTTCAGTTTTCTTTCTCATCCCTTTTTCTCTTGACCTTACACCCAACTTTGCTCCATGTTGTCTGTATACTGCAAATCCAGTTTCTTGAAAATTTAAGGTTTTTACATCACTTATTATGGCTTTGTGAGATAAAGGTCAATTATGTATTTAAAAGTTATTATTGTTATTATTATTATTATTAAACATTATTTTTAAAATTAGTTTGCAAAGTCATTCCAAAAGACATTCAGTTGTGATTTGAAATTTCAATGATGGATGATCCACTACATCTTTCTTCCATCTTTTTTCAGTTGCTAATCAGCCTTATGATGTCTTCTAATGTGAGTTTGTCTATCTTACTTTCTAGACACAGGTTATTGTGTTATCTTGCCTTATATTCCCTTCCAGTGGAGGTATCTTTAGTCTAGTGACTAGTGACTAGTAAATTTTTCAAACATCTTTTTAATAGTCTGAACAGATTGAGTTTAAGCCTTGTGCCACATGATACTTCTTTCAGAAGTTTCATTGTTTTTTGCTTTTTGTTCAGTTTTTCAGAATAATTCTTTTAAAATGTGGATGCAAGAATTAAATAACACATCAGAATATAAGTCTAAGTACCATTTACAGAGGTAAATTCATCAGCTTGCTTTTGCATTTTGTGGTTTTTTTTTTCATTACCAGGCATAATTTGATGTCAGTTTAGTCATAGCTTCCCCATTAAATTTGCACATGCATATACTTCACAGAAATGCTTTCTCAGGTCTGTGAGTTCATTTCCTAGAAATTTTAAATATTAAATAATTTTCTTCTGTCATCTTTTTAACTCTTCC
The DNA here is from genome assembly GCF_009819885.2 of Catharus ustulatus. Taxonomy (NCBI): domain Eukaryota; kingdom Metazoa; phylum Chordata; class Aves; order Passeriformes; family Turdidae; genus Catharus; species Catharus ustulatus. Next base: position 49,180,997 of record NC_046222.1, on the reverse strand, counting down.
CTGTTTATTATAGGGCCAGCATTTTATGCATACAATGATGCAATTTTCACCCCTGAGGACTGGCATGGTATACAGGAAATAGCAAGAAGCAGGAAGAAGGATGATCCCCTGAAAGTTGGAAGATTTGGAATTGGCTTTAATTCAGTTTATCATATAACAGGTAATCTTGGTAGTTATTTTAAAAAGAAAATGTTGAAGTTTTAAATAGTTAAATTACTTAAGATATTCACAAACATTTAATATTTTCTCTATTTTTGTATTTTAAAATTAGTTCATGGCTAGATTTTCTTATAAAGCATTCCCATTTTTCTGTAGTCCTATAAGGTATCTATTTGATTTGGAAGGTTTTGGAAGAAGTTTGTTCTATTAGCATCATTATGTACTTGATCCTTTCTATTGAGATGAACATTCCTTTACACTGGTATTTCAATTATACACTGCTATTCATTTTATAGAGGCTCATAATATAAGGTAGGTATCCAAACAGAAGTGTGAAAGTTCTGCTTACTAGACTGAAAGTCTTCTACAGGGTCTTTGTATAATAAGTAGGGATTTTTTATTTATTGCTAGAAAAGATATTATGTAATAGAGGTGTATGCACATTTACACCTGAAAGAGTGTGCATACTATTTTGCATGCTTATACTATTCAGTCTTGAAATCTATTTTTCTCCTAGAATTCTTTCTTGTGGTACAGAAGAAGCATAAATAATGCTTACAGTCTCCACAGTTATAATAGTGCAGGATAAGAGGCAAATTTTTGCTGAAATAAAAATTTTTATCTGGTGAATTTGTAAAACACATGATATTTTTAACAATATTTTATCTAGCTGAGCATCAATTAAATTAATACATTCGGTGGTTTGATAATTCTGTGACGTTATGCTTTCAAATGTACAGAATTATTGTTTGGAGGCCTTCAAGTTCTGCAAATTATCAATCTAGTAGAACACACATGTAGTAAATTAATGTGTTGGTTTTTTTTCTTGAAAATACTGGAAACATAAATGTATGTAGTTGAAAAAAATTGTACGTGCTGTTGCTCACTGTCTGCTAGAATTCAAATGGTTGAATGGGTATTTATATATTCAGTTGCAGAATGTGTGTGTACTTGTTTATGTGTTCCCTGTTAGTAAGCACTGAATTATGGTATCAGAATCTCATAGGTTGGAAAACACCTTTAAGAGCATTGAGTGCAACCATAACTTAATGGTACCAAGTCCACTACTAAGCCATGTCCCTAAGGGTCACGTCTGCATGTCTTTTAAATACCATGGTGACTCAGCCATTTCCCTGGGGATTGTACTCAGCTCATCACAGTTTTAGAATATTTTGTTCTTACCTTTTTAAAATTTGTTCCTTAACACTGTATTTTTAAAGTATGTTGTTTTAGGATTTTTAATAATTATTGGTTTTTATGTATGCAGATGTCCCTAGCATCTTCAGTGGTGACCAGATTGGAATGCTTGATCCCCATCAAACCCTCTTTGGACCTCATGAGTCGGGCCAGTGTTGGAATCTAAAAGAAGATAGCAAGGAAATAAATGAACTTACCGACCAGTTTGCACCTTTCATTGGTGTATTTGGCAGCACTAAAGAAACCTTTAAGAACGGAAACTTTCCTGGTACATTTTTTCGTTTCCCGCTTCGTCTGCAGCCTTCCCAACTGAGCAGCAATGTTTACGACAAACAGAAGGTTTTGGAGCTGTTTGAATCCTTCAGAGCAGATGCAGACACAGTATTGCTTTTCCTGAAGAGTGTTCAGGATGTTTCATTGCACGTTCGGGAAGCTGATGGAACAGAGAGACTGGTTTTTAGAGTAACTGCCAGTGAGAACAAGGCCTTGAAACATGAAAGACCCAATTCCATCAAAATCCTGGGAACTGCAATAAATCAGTATTGTAAGGGAGTTCCAAGCAATAGCATAACATGTGTGACATACCATGTAAATATAGTTGTAGAAGATGAGAGTGTTAAGGACGCACAGAAAACATCTTGGTTAGTGTGTAATTGTGTGGGTGGTCGAGGAATGTGTACAGAACTCGATTGTTTAGCTGATGACTTGAAATTTGTTCCTACTATTGGAATAGCCATGTCTTTAGCAACTAACGAGGAGGAAAATGGAGCTGTAGCAGACTTTTCAGGAAGAGCATTTTGTTTTCTGCCTTTGCCTCCAGGTGAGGAAAGCAAAACTGGACTTCCAGTTCATGTTAGTGGTTTCTTTGGTCTCACAGACAACAGGAGGAGTATCAAATGGCGAGAGCTGGATCAGTGGAGAGATCCAGCAGCTTTGTGGAATGATCTTCTTGTGGTAAATATAGTGCCTAAGGCATATACCACCCTTATTTTGGAAGCTATCAAACGAATGGAGACTGAGAAGAATTCAGATTTTCCATTGTCACCTGAAAGAATTTATAGGTTATGGCCTGATGAGAGCAAAATCAGGGTACCCTGGAAACCAATTGTAGTACCTCTCTTTAAAGACCTGCTCCAGCATGCAGTTATTTACTCAGTGAGTAATCAGTGGATAAACGTGGAGCAGGTGCACTTTTCTGAAATGGATGAGAGTTTGGAGTACACACAGTCTGTTCTCAACTACCTCCAGAATTCAGGGAAGCAGATTGCCAAGGTACCAGCAAATATTGCTAGTGCAGTGCATCTTACTATTTCTGCTGCTAAAGCTGTGAAAAAAGTGACTCCTGCTGTAGTGCGGCAAGTGCTAAGGAAATCTGGACACAGTGGCCCTGCTGAAGAAAAGCTTCATCTTTTAGAATTTGTGCTTTCTGATGGAGTCTACAGTGAACTGATTGGATTGGAGCTTTTGCCTTTACAGAATGGGAATTTTATTCCTTTTTCCTCATCTGTGTCAGAACAGGATGTAGTTTACATAACCTCAGAAGAATATCCCAGGTATGCTTAATATTTTTAATTCTATGGGGAGGTTTTCTGTTAGGTTTTTTCTTTTTTTAAAATTTATATGCTAAAACAGAGCTTCAGACTGTTCTTTGCTTCTCAACAAACAAGGTATGCAGCAGCTTGTACTGTGATGAAATAAGGCATAGATAGAACTCAATTTTCTGTGTATATGTATATGTCTGTGTGCATATATCTAATTAGAAAAGTTTGACATCCATTTGCCATTAACCCTTTATAAAACAATTGTGTGATCTGTGCTTTAAGAGAATACCTGCAGATACATTTCCAGTTAATTTTCTTCTTGAAATTACAAATATGAAGTGATCAGAAACATACTAGGAAGTTCATTAAATTAGGTAATGACAAGAGCTTTTATTAAATTTAAGGCTTGAGATTACATTTGGCTTTTTTTTTATCACAACATTTAATTTCAGTGAGGTAGTACTAAAAACTGGTTTCAGGAAATAAGCAGATACTATGATGATCTGTCTTTTACATCTGCTCTCCCTTTGTTCTTTCCAGTCTGTCTCCAATTAGTTTTTTTCCTTGCTTATTTCCCAGTTGCATCAGTGCTCCAATTTTGTTCTCATTTCATCAGCCAAAAGAGCTTGCACTGACACTGGGGAGGAGATAGCAAAGAGCAGGTTAGCTGGAATAAATGAGCTTGGGGTTACTGCGGAGAAAGCCATGACTACTGCTTTTTATATCTGTACTGGATTATGCATGTGTCAAATACTTGTTAAATCTGGACTATTCTGCACACATTGACTAAAGACATAAGGCTTGAAATCACTCAGATACACCAGATGTCTTACTGTTTTCCCTTACAAAGTGCTACCTCTATGCATTATTACAATGAGACTTCCTTCTAGTTTGCCTGAGTTCCACTAATTTCCAGACCCTGTGAAACTTGGCATATGTTTTGTTGCTTTTACTGCTCTGTGGACTGTTTAAAAGGGAAGGAGAGGTGGGTTGGAGTGTGCCCATATTAAGCTAATATTGAGGTAAAAAGTTCTTGAAGTGAAGTCCTTATGTAAATTGTGTTTTGAATATACATATAGACAGCCAATCTTAAAGAAAAACAGTTGGATGCAAGTAACTTTTCTTCCCATGTTTCTTAAAAACAATTTGCATATCTTCAAGCCTGCTGTTGTTCCTTTTCTACTGTATTCTAAATAATTTCAGAATCACAGAATGGGTCAGGCTGGAAGGGATCACAGGTCCAACCTCCCTGATCAAGCAGGGCCGTCCCAGAGAACATGGCACAGGATTGCATCCAGATGGTTCTTGGGTATCTCTAGTGAGGGAGGCTCCACAGCCTCTCTGAGCTATCAGCACTCATTCCAGTACTAGGTCATTGCACAGTAAAGAAGTTCTTTCTCACGTTCAACTGGAACTTCCTGTGCATCAGTATCTGCCCATTGCCTTTTGTCATATTGCCTGAATCCTTGGCAGCACAAAAAAGAGCCTGGCTCCACCCTCTTGACACCCTCCCTTCAGGTACATATAGACATAGATGAGGTAGGTCCCCTTTCAGCTCCCTCAGCCTTTCCTCATAAGAGAGATGCTCCAGTGCCTTAATCATCTTTGTAGCCCTCTGGTGGACCCACTCCAGGAGCTCCATAAATTTAAGCCCATAATCATAATCATAATCTTTTCTTGCTCTAACAATTCAGGTTATTTATCAGGGGATTAAAGCTACTCAGAGCCTATGATTCTATTGTCTTTTTCTTAAAAAAAAAGGGATTATCATCTATTTTGAGATGATTTATCATTTGTTGTTCTTCCACTTTGTTAATCCTTCCAAAAGTTAAACCAGTATACTAATACAGAAAACATTCCCATGATGAGATTAACAGATTAGAGCCCTGCTTCAGACTAGTCATAAAATAGTTTTTTTGAAACTTAAGGATACCAGTATTTCTTATTCAGTTCATGTTCCGTTGGAAATGGACCTGGTTTGATTAGTCTTGCAAAACTGATACAAAAGCTTATTGTAACAGGCATAGATCTCCTTGCTAGCTGTGATGAAACAGAAATTTGAAATAGTAATGTTTTCTTTGCCTCTATTCTTACCAACATCAAGTATCTTTAAATCTAATGTTTTAAGTACAGTAATTTCACGAATACAAGCCGCACCAATTTGACCAAAAGTTTGGTGGAAACCCGGAAGTGTGGCTAATATTCGAGGGCGGCTAATACATGAACAATATTCTAAAAGCTGCCAACACGGAAGTGAGAGCCCGCGGCAGCCCCAAGCCAAGCTGGAGCCCGGCCGGCCCCGGCTGAGGTGGGAAAGCCTGGCAGAGGCGGGGCCAGCAGTGTGGGGGGTGGGCGGCTGAGCCTGAGCCAGCAGGGTGGGGCAGGGGGCGCGGCAGAGCCCGGGCCAGCAGGGCGGGGGAGCCTGGGAGAACTGGGGCTAGCAGTGCAGGGGAGCATGGCAGAAGCAGGAGGCCCGGCGGTTGGGGCTGCCTGGCAGCGGGGGAAGCCCAGCAGAATCGGGGCCAGCAGCGTGGGGGAGCCCGGCGGTGCGGGGGCCTGCAGTGCCGGCCAGGGCGAGCAAACGCAGCGGCGATGCAGACGGGAGGGGGCGGCCGGTGAGCCTGGCGGCGGCGGCAGCCCTGCCGGCCGGGCGAGCTAACATGGCGCAGGGCGGCCGGCGTGCCTGGCAGCGGCGGCGGTGGCTGGCCCGCCGGCAGGGCGAGTAAACGCAGCAGCGGGGCGGCCGGCGTGCCTGCCAGCGGCAGCGGTGGCTGGCCCGCCGGCAGGGCAAGCAAACGCGGCAGCGAGGCGTTGCTGACGGGAGAGGTGGGGCCAGTGAGCCCGGCAGCAGCTGCAGCACCACCCGGCCGGCCCCGTCGGCAACCATGAGCGGGCCGGGCCTTCCTGGCCCCGCCCCGAGCCAGTAAACCCCGCTATGCCGCGATCCTGTTACTAATTGGCCAATTTGTGAAAGCTGCGCATGGATTCTCGCTACGAACGAAAGTGCGGCTAATATTCGGGGTGCAGCTTATCTATTGACAAAGACAGCAACATTGTCGAGGCACCGGAAGTGCGGCTGGTACTCCGTGCGGCTTGTATTAGTGAAACTACTGTATGATAAATTATGTATGTTAGATGTTTCAAAACCTTTTCAATTTAGGAGATTGACTCAAATTTGGAACCTACTAAGAAGGTAAAATAAGCTCTCAGAAATTTTCTTTTTGCTAACTGTGGGAGAACAAGATTCTGTGTTGGTTTATTTCTAATGAACATATCCGCAATCAGAATGAAACTGGATTTTTATTTTTGATTTCACAAAGACCAAAGCCCTAAAAACTGATTTACTTTTAAGTGCCAAAGTAAGAGGAGGGGAGGATGAGACTGACTCTTGGCACAATAATTTTAAGTATTGACTGCAGATCTTCTGAAATCTGTAGATATTTTCAAATCCACAGATCTGTGTGACATTCTAGAATTATGTGTTGTATTTTATGTAAACTTTTCAAACAGGATTCTACGAGGCATAGAATGGTAGGTGCTATTTTAACTTTTTTTTGGTTAGAGTACAAATACATGAAAATAGTTTTTTAATCCCAGTTTTTCTATCAAAGAAAACTTACTTAGAGCTGCTTTGAAAAGAAGAGTAGTTGGAAAAATTACTTTCTTACTACTCTCTACTTTTAAATGTATAACTTTTTTATATGTCAGAAGATGCCCACTGAAAGCCCTATTCTGTATATACATGATTGTTTTGCATGCTACTGATCTAATGATGATTACCATGCTAGTAATATCTGTACAATAACATAAATAAATGAGGCTTTATTGAAGTGTGGGGGCCTTTTTTAATTTTTTTTTTTTCTTGGTGTGCTAGATCGCTCTTTCCTGGCCTGGAGGGAAGGTTACTCTCTGATAACCTGAAGCCTGAGGTCCTTGCTGCTTTGAAAGAAGCTGCCAAAAGCCGAGGTAATGTTTTTTGTATTCTCTTATAGAACATCTAAGGTTCAGACTAGCCCTAAACCCAAGTTTAAAGTAATGTCTGTTGAAGTTGAGTTCCCATAAATTAGTCATCTAAAAAAACTCCATTAAGATATGATAGACTTGTTTGAATTGGAAATGATACAAATGAAAATTATAATTGAACAAAAAGGCAAAAGAAGAAGGAGAAAAATTTGTGATAAAATTATAGATACTAATTTAGTAAAATGTATTCAAGGATGAAGAATTTTTTAATTCAATGTCTGGAAAATGTACTTTTCAGGAAAAGATTCTTGTCTCTTTTTTTTAAAATTACTTGATTCATCAAATTCTTTCTTAGACTGAAGATGTTAGAACTGGGTGTAGAATAATATTACTCACAGTCCTGATTTGCTTTTCTTTGTATCCTTTATCTCCTCATGGTCTTCAGTCATTTAGTCTCTATTTCTTCTGTGTTTTGACTTTTTTCCCCTTCAATCCTTTAAATCTTTCCTCTTTATTATTCTTTTTGTTGAGTTCTAAAGCTCCTCCTTTCTCAATGTTTTGATAGTTCCTTCATTATCAAAATAAAAGAAAAATAAGTTCATCCTGAGGCTAGGTGATAAATTTTTGAAGTATGGCAAAGCAGTTATGAAAAAATAAGAACAATTGAGCGACTTTTTGCATAGTGTAAAACATGTACAGTAATTTCACGACTATAAGGTGCACCCTTTTGACAAAAATTTTGGTCCGAACCCGGAAGTGCGCCTTATAGTCCGATGCGCCTTATATAATGTACAAAGTTGTGAAATTTGCCAACCCGGGAGTGCAAGCCGTAAGCCGAGCCGCGAGTGGGGGCAGCGCCACAGAAGCGCTGAGCCACGAGGGGGGACAAGAGCGGGCGGCCACGGCCGGCAGGAGCCGTGTGGGGTGGGCAGGACCAAGCAGCCCCCCGGCCAGCAGGATTTGTGTGGGGTGGGCGGGACCAGGCAGCCGCGGGCAGCCCCCGGCCAGCAGGAGCCATGTGAGGTGGGTGGGACCGGGCGGCTGCAGGCAGCCCCTGGCCAGCAGGAGCCACACGGGGAAAGAGGGAGCGGGTGGCCCCGCGCCGCCCTGAGCCGCGGGCAGTCCCAAGCCGCGGGCGACCCCAAGCCGCCCCGAGCTGCTGGTGGCCCCAAGCCGCCCCAAGCTGTGGTGACCCTGAGCCGCCCTGAACCGCAGCAACCCCGAGGTGTGAGCTGTGGCTCCCCGAGCCGCAGCAGCCGCGAGCCGCGGCCGCCCTGAGCTTCGCCTCGCCAGCCGGGGATGGGTGGGAGTGCTGGGCCCCATGCATGGGGAGGGCGCTTGGGGCTGCGTTTAAAGGCTACACCAATCTGTGAAAAATGTTTTCAAATTGAACACCTGCCAGTAAACTCCACGATCACAGGATTCTGTTACTAATTCATTACTTTGTTGCGCACGGCACAGATCTTCGCGGGAAAAAAAAAGTGCGCCTTATAGTCCGGTGTGCCTTATATAATGTACAAAGTTGCAAAATTTGCCGACTCCCGGAGGTGCACCTTATAGTCGTGAAATTACTGTAAATATTTAATATAAAATGTATTTTATACATTTATTTTAATTGAATATGAAGGACATCAAGATCCTTATTCTAAAAAGGAGAATTTAAAAAGTCCTATCACCCATCAGATGATGGATGTTGTGTCTGTTAATGCAGTATAATATGCTTGGTTTAATTTTTTTTCTCTACTGTTAATTTCCCTTAGTACTGTTTTTAAACAGAATGTGAAGTATTGAAAGTAATGACTACTTTAAATTATGTATCCAAACAGGGAATATTTGTCATCTAGGATAGAACCATGACAAGCTACTGTTTAATAGTACCTTTTAAGGAATAGGTATCAAGACAACCACAGTGAGATTAGATGGATGAAGATTTTATGTAAGACAGCAATGTTCGTATTGAAAAATGCCTGTTCTGTGTGATGAAACCTTGAACTGATTTTCAAGATGTACTTTCCTAGACAGTTTCCCCCAAGTGAATGTCACAAATCAATCTAAAAGCAGGCTTAAATTAAAAACCAGAGCAAAACAACCAAAACAAAATACAGTATATGCTTGAATACATCTTAAACAGAAAATTCAGAGGTGACAGAAACAGAAAACCCTCAGTATGTTATTTAACCAGTCTCTTGCTGAGCTCTAGGACATTCCTTCCCTTGCAGGCTTGGTCTCAGAACTCCAATGAAGTATTTCTAGTCCTTTTAGTTACTGGGGAGGTTTTTAGGTCACATTTAAGTCTTCCTTTTGTTTCTCTTTTATTCTGGCAGATTCTTTTGATGATATTTTTCTAAGGACTTGTTCTTGGTAGTATGCCTTTCATTCATTAGAATAACATATTTTGGTAAATAAATATGACAAGTATTCTTCTAAATGTTCTCAAAATTATTAAATACTATTAGATAATCCTTTACAAGATTCTTCAGATGTCCTACTTTCCATTCTATTACCTCCTAAATTATTGCTCATTCAATGATTCTGCATAATTGTACAACTGCACTACCATAAAAATTGTATGTTACTATAAATAATAAGTATTAGAGGGGGTTTTGATAGGTTTAGAAATCTTAATTTCTCAAGAATTTTATTTATAGCTGTAGAAATTGCATCAGAGAGATTTCTGATACAGTTGCAGAAATAGAAACTTTCTATATTATTTCTTTGAGATGGGGTGCAATTGTTTTTATTGTGTTGTTCAAAGATAAATAGATCTGACTTTTACTCCCTGTATTTGTCTAGTTAGTAACTGTTTCTGTACTTAGTGCATTAATATGTAGCTCACAAGATGTTTTCTAAAAATGGATTTGGTTATATTCTAGCCCAACAGCTTCTCTGGGGATTTTCAGGTATGGTTATTAACTGAAGATGTACTGGTTTGGATTGAAGCTTGATATTTGTGTGAATTTGGTGATTAGCTTTTCTCATTGCCCCAGATTTCATGTAAAAAAACCTTGCCAAATAGTGCTGCCAAGAGATAGCAACCTAATATAATTATAAAAAGAATTCTAAATACAGTTGAAGGGAAAGTGCATTTTGATAAAGAAAACCTTGTAATTATATTACATGGAAATTATCAATATTTTCATTGGTTTACTTATATATATAATGCTTTTACATGCAGGAAGATTTATTTAAAGTTTACCTGTATATTTTTAAAAACAATATTTTATATTTCTGTTCTCAAATAAAGAAAATGGATTTTAAGTTTAGATTTTAAGTAGATTCTTCCTTGGGCCCCTTCTGCAACTTTTCCTGACTTTCACAAGGCTGATGTATTAACCTGTTTTCAATAGAACTATCACAATCTGTGGCTCTGTAGGCATGAAGTGAAAGAAAAAAGATTTTTCTCTGAAGGATGTCTATAACTGCTCTTAATCTTTACTTGGACTGTTGCCTTCAAGAAAATGGCATTGCTATCTAGATGCGTGGTGATAGATCTGAAATTCAAATAGATGTCTTACTTTCACTTCTGTCATTATTTCTGATGTATTCGGAATTAGTGGTATTTTACCCCCAGAAGTTCTGTAGTTTTTAAGTATAAACTTTCCTAATGATAATAAAGACATGAGTGTAAGGACACATTTGTTTTAGTGAGAGCTTCAATAATAAGAATAAAAACATAGACTTCGTTTCAGCACTTCCTGCCTGAGTCCAGTTTATTGTCAGTTTTAGTTGTAAGATCAGCTGTACCTGAACCACTTTGCTGTATCTAATTAAAAAATCTTTCAAATCTATTTGAACATTTGCAATTATAGACAAATAAAGGGTTAGATTTTTATTTACCGCTAGGCAAATAATTAGGGTAAAGGATCAACTAAACACAAAAATGTTTGTAGTCCAATTCTAAATCTTCAGTTGCTATGTATGCCTGAGAACTTTTGTGTTAAACTAACAAGTATAACAACATACTGGTAATTTTCAATTTGTTTATATTTTCATACTAATATGGAATGCATTTGCTCTTAATTAACTCCGGAAAACAAAGGAAGCTGGTGTCTGCACTCCTGTTTACAAACGTGGTTTTTTTTCCACGCAAAGACAGGGCACAGATTAGACTTTTTTTCTTGTTTTCATTTTTCTTTGCCCCCTGAAGCCATTTGCTAAGTAACTCTGCTCTGTGATTCTCACAGCTTTTCTCTTTTGCTGTAATTTCAGGGAGGCCATGCACTCAGCTGCAGCTCCTGAACCCAGAAAGGTTTGCCCGGCTCATTAAAGAAGTTATGAACAGTGTGTGGCCTGGGAGAGATGTGGTTGTACAGTGGTATCCAGGCTTGGAAGAAAAAAAGCACCCATCAGTTTCCTGGCTGAAGATGGTCTGGAAGAATCTATATATACATTTTTCTGATGACTTGAGTGTGTTTGATGAAATGCCTCTTATCCCCAAGACGCTGCTGGAGGAAAATCAAACATCAGTGGAACTGGTTAGATTTAGGAATCCATCACCCATCATTCTGGAAGATGAATCTGAGACTCAGCTCCCAGAATATTTAGCTGATATTATTCAGAGAATTGGTGGAGTTGTACTTAAGAAACTGGATATTTCTATCCAACATCCACTTATAAAAAAATATGTGCATCCACCATTGCCAAGTGCTGTTTTACAAATAATGGAAAAAATGTCCTTACAGAAACTATGCAATCAGGTTGCATCATTCCCGCCAACACATAAAGATGCTCTTAGGGCATTCTTAGCTAGTTTAACAGATGCAAATGAAAAAGAGAAGAGAATTATTCAGGAATTGCAAATATTTAAAAAAATTGAAAAATCATCTGATGAAAATGTCCCTGTTTTTACTGGGCTGAAGGGTAGTAAGGTATTACACCACACTGCCAAAATTCCTCCTGGTCTAAGGTTTTCTGTTCCAATAATTGACAGCAGTGATGAAGCAACTATTCGCTTAGCTAATCTGCTGAAAATAGAACAGCTGAAGAGCACAGACTGCTTGAAGTTTGTTATAGAAGACATAAGAAGTGATTTTTATTCATATGATGAAACAGCACAGATAATGCAATGGGTTCTTGAAAATCTGACTTTTCTGAAAAATGAGAATACAGATGTGATAGATTGGCTGACACCACTAAAGTTTATTCGGATCTCACCGGAAAAGATAATGTCAGCAAATGAACTCTTTGATCCTGAGGTAGAACTTCTGCAACATTTGTTTTATGCTGAGGAGGAAAGTTGCTTCCCCCCTGTTATTTTTACATCCTCAGATATTCTTCATTCACTGAGACAAATAGGCTTAAAAAGTGAAGCCAATCTTGAGGAAAATGATATCTTGAGAGTGGCAAAAAAAATTGAAAGTTTGCATGCTGACTCTAACACCAATCATGTTTTGCTGTTAAGAAAAGCTAGAACTCTCTTGACAATTTTGAACAAAAACCATATGCTGCTTCAATCATCTGAAACGAAAGCTGTAATGAAAAAGATAAAATGGATTCCTGCAAGTAAGGAAAGGCCCCCAAATTATCCAGGGTCCCTAGTTTGGAAAGGAGATCACTGTAATCTGTGTTCACCACCAGAAATGTGTGATATATCACATGCAATTTTAGTTGGTTCCTCAGTTCCTCTTGTGGAAAATGTACTGTTGGATATAGAAAAAGCACTTGGCATTCCCACCAAGCCGAACATAAAAGCAGTCTTGAAACATTTCAAGGTGGTAGTTGATTGGCATAGTTCTAAAACCTTCAGTGATGAGGACTACTATCAGTTTCAGCATATCTTGCTTGAGATTTATGGATTTATGCATGATCATCTAGAAGAAGGCAAAGAAGCTTTTAAAGCCCTGAAATTTCCCTGGGTTTGGACAGGTAAAACATTTTGTTCCCTCACACAAGCAGTTATAAAATCAGTTCCTGACCTTGATCTCCAACCTTATCTACATTATGTTCCAAAAACTATGGCAAAGTTTCACCAGTTGTTTAAATGTTGTGGTTCAATTGAGGAGTTAACACCAGACCATGTTTCTATGGTCATTCAGAAAATATATCTGAAGAGTGAGCAGTCTCTGTCAGAACAAGAGAGCAAGCAAAGCCTTCACATCATGTTGAGCATCATAAGATGGCTGTACAGCAATCAGATCCCTGCGAGTCTGCATACACCCATGCCGCTGTACAGTGGCAAACTTCCTTACAAACTTGCAATGAAGCCAATTCATGAGTGCTGTTACTGTGACATCAAAGTTGATGACTTAAACGATCTGCTTGAGGATTCTGTTGAACCCATAATTTTGGTGCATGAAGACATACCAATGAAAACTGCTGAGTGGTTAAATGTCCCATGCCTTAGCACAAGACTGATTAATCCAGAAAATATGGGGTTTGAGCAATCTGGGCAAAGAGAGCCTCTGACTGTGAGAATTAAAAACATATTGGAAGAATACCCTTCCATTTCAGATATCTTTAAGGAGCTTCTTCAAAATGCTGATGATGCTAATGCAACAGAATGTAATTTCCTGATTGACATGAGAAGAAATATGGATATAAGAGAGAACCTTCTGGATCCAGGAATGGCAGCATGTCATGGTCCAGCTTTGTGGTCATTCAATAATTCTGAGTTTTCTGACTCTGATTTCCTAAATATAACTCGATTAGGAGAGTCTCTAAAAAGGAGTGAAGTTGACAAAGTAGGAAAATTTGGACTGGGATTCAATTCTGTTTATCATATCACTGATGTTCCTATTATTTTGAGCCGGGAGTTCATGATTATGTTTGATCCAAATGTCAACCATATAAGTAAGCATATCAGAGATAAATCTAACCCTGGCATCAAAATCAACTGGAGTAAGCAACAGAAGAGACTGCGAAAATTTCCAAATCAGTTTAAACCATTTATAGGAGTTTTTGGTTGCCAACTACCACTGACAGTAGAATCTCCCTATAGCTACAAAGGAACACTTTTCAGGCTGTCCTTTAGGACTCAGCAGGAAGCTAAAGTGAGTGAAGTCAGCAGTGCATCTTACAATACAGCAGACATTTACTCTCTTGTGGATGAATTTAGTATTTGTGGTCATAGACTGATAATATTTGCTCAGAGTGTAAATTCAATGGTTTTGAAATACTTGAAAATTGAAGCAGAGGATCCTGGTGTGGCACAAGATGTTGTCACTATCAGAAAAAATCTGTGTTCTTCCAAAGCCTTGACTGCACCAAATGTAAGCGTTTTAAAGGAAGCAGCTAAACTCATGAAGGTGTGCAGCAGCAGTACTAAAAAGCTTCCCACTGAAACACCAAAGTCATCGTGTATCCTGCAGATAGTTGTAGAAGAATTTCACCATGTGTTTAGGCGTATTGCTGATTTACAGTCTCCACTTTTCAGAGGTACTGAAGAGGATCCAGCTGCTTTCTTTGAAATGGCTAAATCAGGACAGACGAAAAGATCAGGTGATGAATTGCCACAGAAGACAGTAGATTCAACAACGTGGCTTATATGTTCTTGCATGGATGTTGGAGATGCTTTGAAATTTTCTTTGCATGAAAGTGGACGAAGACTAGGCCTAGTTCCCTGTGGTGGCGTAGGAGTGTTGCTGTCTGAAACCCAGGATCAAAAATGGATTGTGAAACCTAATTGCAACAACATAGGTGAAGTATTCTGCTATTTACCTCTGCGAATAAAAACAGGCTTACCTCTCCACATAAATGGCTGCTTTGCAGTTACTTCAAATCGGAAAGAGATCTGGAAAACAGACACAAAAGGAAGATGGAATACAGTATTCATGAGGCATGTTATTGTAAAAGCCTACATAGAAGCCCTTTGTGTTTTACGTGACATGGCAATCAATGGTGAGCTAGTTGACTACAGTTACTGTGCAGTGTGGCCAGATCCTGATTCAGTTCACGATGATTTTTCTGTTATTTGTCAAGGGTTTTATGAGGACATAGCTCATATGAAAAGCAAAGAAGGGATCAAAGTGTTTTCTGATGGGTCATCTTGGGTTTCCATGAAGAATGTAAGGTTTTTAGATGACTCCATACTGAAACGGCCAGATGTTGGGCCATCAGCCTTCAAGATCTTTCTGAAGTACCTTAAGAAAACTGGATCAAAAAATCTGTGTGCTGTAGATCTTCCATCCTGGGTAAAGACAGGATTTGAAGAAGCAGGATGCAAATACATATTATTGGAGAACACTTTCTCTGAGAAACAGTTCTTTTCTGAGGTATTTTTTCCTAATATTCAGGAGATTGATGCAGAGCTACGTGATCCTTTGATGCGTTATGTTCTCAATGAAAAACTTGAGGAGTTCTCAGGAATTCTTCGTGCTACTCCATGTATTCCCTGTTCATTGGATGGACATTCTTTAGTTACACCATCAAGACTCATCCACCCTGAAGGAAGAGTTGCTAAGTTGTATGATGCTGAGGATGGAAGATTTCCTTATGGCACCACTCAGGATTATCTTAACCCTGTTATTTTGGTTAAACTTGTGCAGTTGGGAATGGCTAAAGATGATATTTTATGGGAAGATCTGATAGAACGTGCAGAGTCAGTAGCTGAAATTAACAAGACTGATCATGCTGCAGCTTGTCTCAGGAGCAGCATTATATTGAGTCTTATTGATGAAAAATTGAAATGTACAGATCCTAGAGCTAAAGAATTTGCTGCAAAATGTCAAAACATTCCTTTCCTTCCTTTTCTTAGCAAACCAGCAGGCTTCTCACTGCACTGGAAAGGCAGTGATTTTCAGCCTGAAGCAATGTTTTCAGCAAATGATCTTTTCACTGCTGATCATCAAGATATAGTTTGCCTCACACAACCAATTCTTAATGAAAATTCCCACTCATTTAAAGGTTGTGGTACTCTGTCATTAGCTGTCAAAGAATTTTTGGGTTTACTTAAGAAACCAGCTGTTAATTTAGTCATAAATCAGTTAGAAGAAGTTGCAAAGTCGTTTGATGGAATCACTTTGTATCAAGAAAATATCACTAATGCTTGTTACAAATATCTGCATGAAGCGATGTTGGAGAGTGAATCAACAAAAGCCATGATAATTGAGCAGCTAACAAACTGTAGTTTTATTTTGGTTGAGAATGTGTACGCTGATCCATCAAAAGTGTCTTTTCATTTGAATTTTGAAGCAGCACCCTATCTCTATCAGTTACCTAACAAATACAAAAACAGTTTCCGTGAGCTGTTTGAAAGTGTGGGTGTAAGACAGGCTTTTACAGTTGAAGACTTTGCTGTAGTCCTGGAATCAATAAATCAGGAGAGAGGGACCAAACAACTAACAGAAGACAACTTTCAGCTCTGCAGGAGAATAATTAGTGAAGGAATATGGGGCCTCATTAGAGAGAAGAAGCAGGAATTTTGTGAGAAAAAGTATGGTGAGATTTTGTTGCCAGATACTCGTCTTGCACTTCTACCTGCAAAATCTTTGTGTTACAATGACTGCCCATGGATAAAAGTCAAAGACACAACTGTTAAATATTGTCATGGTGATATTCCAAGAGAAGTTGCAGTGAAGCTTGGAGCAATACCAAAACGCCATAAAGCTTTAGAAAGATATGCATCAAATATCTGTTTTACTACCCTTGGAACAGAATTTGGACAGAAAGAAAAACTGACTAGTAGAATTAAAAGCATTCTGAATGCTTACCCTTCAGAAAAAGAGATGCTGAAAGAGCTCCTTCAGAATGCAGATGATGCAAAAGCTACAGAGATCTGTTTTGTGTTTGATCCTAGACAGCATCCAGCTGATAGAATATTTGATGAGAAATGGGCACCACTTCAAGGACCAGCACTGTGTGTTTACAACAATCAGCCTTTTACAGAAGATGACATTCGGGGAATCCAAAACCTTGGAAAAGGTACAAAAGTAGGAAATCCCTGTAAAACTGGACAATATGGTATAGGTTTCAATTCTGTTTATCACATTACTGATTGCCCTTCTTTCCTGTCTGGCAATGATATACTTTGCATTTTTGATCCTCATGCAAGATATGCACCAGGTTCAACATCAACAAGTCCTGGCCGCATGTTTAGAGATTTAGATGCAGATTTCAGAACACAGTTCTCAGATGTACTGGATCTCTACTTAGGAAATCACTTTAAACTGGATAATTGTACGATGTTTAGGTTTCCTCTTCGAAATGGAGAAATGGCAAAAGTATCAGAAATTTCATCAGTCCCGTGCTCAGATAGAATGGTCCAAAATCTTTTGGATAAGCTGCGTACAGATGGGGCAGAACTCCTAATGTTTTTGAACCATATGGAAAAGATTTCTATTTGTGAGATAGAAAAAACAACAGGTGCACTGAATGTCCTCTATTCTGTACAAGGGAAAATCACTGATGGAGACAGACTGAAACGAAAGCAATTCCATGCATCTGTGATCGACAGCGTAACTAAAAAGAGGCAGCTAAGTGAAATACCTGTACAGCAGATTACTTACACAATGGATACTGAAGACTCTGAAGGAAATCTCACCACCTGGTTAATTTGTAACAGGTCAGGCTTTTCTGCCATGGAAAAGGTATCCAAAAGTGTGGTTTCAGCCCACAAGAATGAGGACATCACTCTTTTCCCTCGTGGTGGAGTAGCAGCTTGCATTACTCATAATTACAAAAAGCCCCACAGAGCATTCTGTTTCTTACCCTTATCATTAGAAACTGGATTACCTTTCCATGTGAATGGACACTTTGCTCTGGACTCTGCAAGAAGAAATCTGTGGCGTGATGATAATGGTGTTGGAGTAAGAAGTGACTGGAATAGCAGTCTAATGACAGCACTGATAGCACCAGCCTATGTTGAACTGCTCATTCAGCTGAAGAAGAGGTATTTTCCAGGAACTGACCCTACAGTATCAGTGCTGCAAAACACACCTATTCACGCTGTGAAAGACACTTTAAAGAAGTTTTTATCCTTTTTCCCAGTTAATAGACTTGATATTCAACCAGACTGGTATTGCTTAGTGAAAGCAGTTTACAGTTGCATTTATGAAGATTTGAAGCGTCTTTTACCTGTTATGAGAGCTCCAAATGTTGATGGTTCTGATTTGCATTCTGCTGTTATCATCACATGGGTTAACATGTCTACTGTGAACAAAGGCAGACCATTCTTTGACAACTTGCTACAAGATGAATTGCAGCACCTCAAAAATACAGAATACAACATCACAACACGGAAGACAGTGGCTGAAAATGTTTACAGACTGAAGCATTTGCTCTTAGAAATTGGATTCAATTTGGTATATAACTGCGATGAGACTGCAAATCTCTACCACTGTTTGGTAGATGCAGATATTCCTGTCACCTATGTGACACCTGCTGATGTCCGATTGTTTTTGATGACATTTTCTTTTCCAGACTCCAGTTGCCACATTGGAAAATTACCCTGTCGTCTTCAGCAGACAAATTTGAAACTGTTCCATAGCCTCAAACTCCTGGTTGATTACTGTTTCAAAGATGCAGAAGAAAATGAAATCCAAATTGAGGGTTTGCCACTCCTTATTACTCTTGACAATGTTTTGCAAGTTTTTGATTCAAAGCGACCGAAGTTCTTGACAACATACCATGAACTGATTCCGTCTCGCAAGGATCTCTTTATGAACACATTGTATTTGAGATACAACAATATTCTGCTCAACAGTGAAGTAGCTAAAGTCTTTGATATCAAAAGTTTTGCTGAATTGTTATCATCTGTGCTGCCTAGAGAATATAAAACTAGAAATTGTATGAAATGGAAGGAAAACTTTGCAAGTGAATCTTGGCTTAAAAGTGCTTGGCATTTTATCACTGAGTCTCTAAATATTAAGGAAGAGCAAGAAGATACGCAAGCAAAATTCGATGGTGTTATTGAAACTTTGAAGGACTGGACTTTGCTTCCAGGTGTAAAGTTTACTGTCTCAGCCAATCATCTGGTTGTGCCAGAGTGTGATGTTTTGCTGCCACTCAGCATCATGCACATAGCTGTCTTTCCAAATGCTCAGAGTGATAAAGTCTTCCATGCTTTAATGAAAACAGGCTGTATTCAGCTGGCATTGAACAAAATCTGCTCCAAAGACAGTGCTTTAGTGCCTTTGTTGTCAGGACGTACAGCAAACATAGATAATCCCTCCAGCATTCTGAAAGCCATACAATATATGGTACAGACATCAACTTTTAAGACTGAAAAGTTAGCAGAAAGTGACTTTGAGGCTCTCCTAATGTACTTCAATTGCAACTTATGTCATCTGACATCTCAGGATGACATTAAAATCTTAAAGTCTCTTCCCTGTTACAAATCAATCAGTGGCCGATACATCAGCATTGCAAAATATGGGACGTGTTATGTCCTCACAAAAAGCATCCCGTCAATAGAAGTAGACAGATGGACACAGTCAACTTCATCGGCTTTTCTTGAGGAGAAGGTTCATTTGAAAGATTTGTATACTATGCTTGGGTGTGTCTCTGTGGATGATCTTGAAGTGTACTTGAAACATCTTTTGCCAAAAATTGAAACCCTGTCTTATGATGCAAAATTAGAACATTTGATCTACTTAAAGAATAGGCTAACTAGCATTGAAGAAACTTCAGAAATGAAAGAGCAGCTGTTTGAAAAGCTTGAAAGCATTTTGATCATTCATGATTCAAGCAATAGGTTGAAACCTGCAAAATACTTTTATGACAGGACCGTAAAAGTCTTTGAAGTTATGCTGCCTGAAAAATTCTTTATACCTCAAGATTTTTTTAAAAAGCTAGAGCAACTTACAAAACCAAAAAATCAAGCTGTATTCCTTCCATCATGGGTAACTTTTCTGAGACACATCGGTTTGAAATTCATCATTTCACAGCAGCAGTTACTGCAGTTTGCTAAGGAAATCAGCATGCGAGCAAATACAGAAAACTGGTCTAAAGAAACACTGCAGAATACTGTAGATGTTCTCCTCCATCATATATTTCAAGAAAGAACTGATCTTTTTTCAGGAAATTTTCTGAAAGAACTGTCTTTAATTCCTTTTCTGTGCCCTGAACGAGCTCCAGCAGAATTTGTGAGATTTCATCCTCAGTATCAAGAAGTTAATGGAACTCTTCCTCTTATACGATTCAATGGGGCACAGGTGAACCCTAAATTCAAGCAGACTGATGTGTTGCAGTTGCTGTGGACGTCATGTCCTATTCTTCCTGAGAAAGCAACACCTTTAAGCATCAAAGAGCAAGAGGGGAGTAGTCTTGGTGCACAAGAACAGCTTGAGCAAGTTTTAGCCATGCTGAATGTTAATTTGGACCCTCCTCTGGACAAAGTGATCAATAACTGCAGGAACATATGCAATATAACAACTCTGGATGAGGACATGGTAAAAACTAGGGCCAAGGTCCTAAGAAGCATTTATGAGTTTCTTAGTACAGAGAAGAGGGAATTCCGCTTTCAGCTTCGAGGAGTTTCTTTTATAATGGTGGAAGAGGGTTGGAAGCTCCTTAAGCCTGAGGAGGTGGTGATAAATCTTGAGTATGAATCTGATTTTAAACCTTATCTTTACAAACTTCCTTTAGAACTTGGTACTTTCCACCAGTTATTTAAACATTTGGGTACTGAAGACATTATTTCAACAAAGCAGTATGTTGAAGTTCTAGGTCGCATATATAAGAGCTCGGAAGGAAAGCAATTGGATCCTAATGAAATGCGCACAGTTAAAAGAGTAGTTTCAGGCCTGTTCAAAAGTCTTCAGAATGATTCTGTAAAGGTTAGGAATGACCTTGAGAATATGAGAGATTTTGCCCTTTACCTTCCCAGTCAAGATGGTAGGTTGGTAAAGTCTAGTATCTTAGTTTTTGATGATGCACCCCACTACAAAAGCAGAATCCAAGGTAACATTGGTGTGCAGATGCTTGTTGATCTTAGCCAGTGTTACTTAGGCAAAGACCATGGCTTTCACACTAAATTGATAATGTTATTCCCTCAGAAACTGAGGCCTCGCTTACTTAGCAGTATACTTGAAGAACAGTTAGATGAGGAGTCTCCCAAAATTTGTCAGTTTGGGGCGTTATGTTCTTTGCAGGGAAGGTTACAGTTACTGTTGTCTTCGGAGCAATTCATCACAGGACTCATTAGGATTATGAAGCATGAAAATGACAATGCTTTTCTGGCTAATGAAGAAAAAGCAATAAGACTTTGCAAAGCTTTGCGAGAAGGTTTGAAGGTTTCCTGTTTCGAGAAGCTGCAAACAACATTAAGAGTTAAGGGGTTTGCTCCTATTCCCCACAGCAAAAGTGAAACATTTGCTTTCTTGAAGAGATATGGAAATGCAGTAATACTGCTTTACATACAGCATTCTGACAGCAAGGACATAAATTTCCTCTTAGCATTAGCCATGACCTTAAAATCTGCAACTGACAACCTGATTTCTGATACCTCATATTTAATTGCCATGCTGGGTTGCAATGATATTTATCGGATCAGTGAGAAGCTTGACAGCTTAGGAGTGAAATATGACTCTTCTGAGCCATCAAAACTTGAACTGCCAACACCTGGCACTCCTATACCAGCTGAAATTCACTATACTCTTCTAATGGATCCAATGAACGTATTTTATCCTGGTGAATATGTTGGTTACCTTGTTGATTCTGAAGGTGGTGATATATATGGATCATATCAGCCTACTTACACCTATGCAATCATCGTGCAAGAAGTAGAAAGAGAAGATGATGAAAGCCACAGTTTTCTAGGAAAGATTTATCAGATTGATATTGGATATAGTGAATACAAAATAGTGAGCTCCCTTGACTTGTACAAATTTTCCAGACCAGAGGAAAGTTCTCAAGGCAGGGATAGCACACCTTCTACCCCAACCAGTCCTACAGAATTTCCAGCACATGGACCAAGGGCAATTCCACCTATATTCACTGGTAGAGAGAGCCACAAAACAATGTCCTCAAAACACCACTCTCCAAAAAAGATAAAGTCAAACTCATTGCCAGAAATATTAAGAGAAGTGACATCTGTGATTGAACAGGCTTGGAAGCTTCCAGAATCTGAAAGAAAAAAGATTATTAGGAGGCTGTATCTTAAATGGCATCCAGATAAAAATGCAGAGAATCTTGATATAGCTAATGAGGTTTTCAAACACTTACAGAATGAGATTAACAGGATGGAAAAACAGGCCTTTATGGATCAAAATATGGACAGAGCCTCAAGGAGACCATTTTCATCTTCTGCCTCTCGATTTCAGTCAGATAAATTTTCATTTCAGAGATTTTACACTTCATGGAATCAGGAAGCAACAAGCCACAAATCTGAAAGGCAACAGTATAAAGAGAAGTGTCCCTCCTCCACAGGGCCATCTTACTCCCAACGCTTTTTTGTCCCACCTACATTCAGGTCCGTTGGCAATCCCGTGGAGGCACGTCGATGGCTTAGGCAGGCCCGAGCCAACTTTTCAGCTGCACGAAATGACCTTCATAAAAATGCCAATGAATGGGTGTGCTTTAAGTGCTACCTTTCTACTAAGCTAGCCTTGATTGCAGCTGACTACGCTGTGAAGGGCAAGTCAGACAAAGACATAAAACCAGCAGCTCTGGCACAAAAAATAGAGGAGTACAGTCAGCAACTTGAAGGACTTTCAAATGACGTTCAGACATTGGAGGCTTATGGAGTAGATAGCTTAAAAACTAGGTATCCCGACCTACTTCCTTTTCCACAGATTCCCAATGACAGGTTTACTTCAGAAGTTGCAATGAGAGTGATGGAATGTACTGCTTGTATCATAATAAAACTTGAAAACTTCATACAACAAAAAGTATAAATGATTTTAAGAGGCTAGGGGACTGTTTTGTCAAGAGTTCAGGTATTTCATGTAGTGGGATACAAATGCAGTTGTGCAGATTTTAGAATGTCCAAGAAGCTAAATGGTGCCAAGCAGTTTAGAAGTGTAGTGCACAAAGATGGATAGTACAGAGGTATTTAGAAATGAAATTTACTTAAATGGGATTTTTTTCTTAACTGAGCCTGCTGTTAAGCAAACTGTAAAACCTGAATATTTTTTAGAATTTGCAAGGAAATTGAGCTGCAAAAATTAGATGTATGCACAACATTGTGATTAATTGGCATATTATTGAACTGCACTTTATATAACCAAAGCTTAGCTTTCTGTTAGATGAAGCCTGTAATTATAAGTCCTTATTAGATTTATTTCATTTAATGTAATGTTTCTGAAAGGATAATGTCAGTTTTCAATGTACTTAAGACTGGATATACAATGAAATGGGAAATGGGGTGGAAGCTAAAATAACTTTGGAGATACTGCTCCAAAGCATATCTGTATACTTTTGGATTCTGTGGACACTCATGTCACTCATAGTAATATTCTTATCAGCTGGATCTGATTATAAATTTGTTGCAGCATCACACTGTAAACATTTAAAGGGTAGTTTAGTATCTGTAAACTGGTACAGTTATTTTAATGCTGAATAATGATACTTGATTTAACATGCCATGTCATGTCATGCATTGATTGCATTCACTTTATTATAAAATAATGAAGTATTTAATTTACTTTCTTTTTAGAGCCTGTCATTTTTTGTTTCATGATAAAGCATGTGGATGATATAAAAATCTGTGAACATTATTATATGGTGTTTTATGATTTTTTTTGGAACACCAAAACTCAGTTTTCAGATGCCTAAATGCTTGAGTTCCTTTTTTCCCCGTGTGTGTGCCTTTTTGTTGTACATATATATGTATTTTTCCACAAACATTGGTAATAGTACAATTCAGTAACTCATTTTGGTGTACACAAAGCACTGTTTTTTGTTACATGTTTCAAGGTGCTGCAATGTAATGCTGGTTTTATTTTATTATTCACTACAGCCCTCGAGAAATCTGATTATTAGTTCACAGTCTTTCTTTTATAGTTTGTAATACTTTTGGTAATGTCATGCAGTATGTTGAACATTAGTTTTTTGTAAAAAAAAATTAAAAATAAAAAATGAAAGGATAATGCTAAATGGAAGGATTTTTCTTTGCTGGATCAGCCACATTAAACATAAATGTCAGACATTTTCCAGTGGCATGCTGTTACACCTGTGTACTTGACAGCACAATGAATCTGCAATTTAACTTACTGAATACAAATAAACAACATCAAGCTTGCAGGGCTGATACATCTGTGATAGTGTTGTAATCTAAAAATAAAAAGTCATGGTGAGGTCTGCCTGAGTAAATTATAAAGGCCTTGTTCAAGAAATGTGACATTTGGAAAGTGATACTGCTTCTGATTGTGGAGCCCGATTATTATTATTATTAATTCTGCTATTAAATTAAGTGCCATACATTTAATAAAGAAAAATGCAAACATATATTTCAGTCCGATGTGTTTTGGTTTTATAATGTAAGCTAACTTTAACTATTATTTGAAGCTTTTATATAGGTAAATACACAATCTTTTTTTAAAATTAATTCTAAATAATTGTACAAATATTAAAATACTATTGAAAAGGAAACTTTTTTTTTGCAATGGCAAATGTTTGCAGTTTTCTCAAAGAAATTGTACATTTTGCTGATGTTTTGCAATAAATAGCATGTAAGTAAAACACAAATCCTGGTGTGCCATGAAATAAATCTGTTTAGTTAACTCCCCGTATTTTTCAGATAGATTCCTTTGTGTTTTTTGGCTTCATGCATCAAGTCAGATGAACAGTATTCAGGGTAAGCAAAATACTTGAAAAGGAAACAGTTCTCATGCTTTTCATTTTAAATGGAGCTAAAACATAAGGTCTCATGGAAGCATGCAAAAGTTTAACAGGAGCACCATGAACACTTTCCTGTTTTTACGTGAGATCTTGAGGAAGAAAATCTTCAAAGTGTAAAACTGTGTTTTATAAGCAGCCTATGTTGCCTTACCAGCAAAATAATTATTCATAATTATTATTATGAACTGTTAAAATGGCTGTGTAGAACCACTAAACTAATTTTTATTTTGTTTTTTTTTTTTTTATATACTGCTGAGAGGTGACACTGAGAACAAAAAGGGTCCCAGTTCTTAGGAAGCTAATGGTCTGAAGCAATTTTAAACACTGAGCCAAGCTGAGAAAGAAAACTTGAATGACACTGAAAAACTAATTAATTCTATTATTCCTGAATTGAAACTAACAATAAAATTTACATTTGCCTGCAGAGAGACAGGCAAGAGTGGTGTCTCAGTCGGACGTCTCCTAGTTTCTTATTTGCTTAACTCACTGTAACAGCTAGCCTAAATAAAGAGACTTTGTGAGACTAGGAAACTGTATTCTGACAGAACATGATTTTTAAAGTGCCATTTAATTTCTGATTAAAAATAAAAACAAATAAATAAAATCTTAATTGATTCTTCCTTTTGGCACAGCTGGGAGATTTGGCAATGTGTCTAAGTCAGGTATATGGAAGCTTAGAACAGTTAGGATGTGATGATTCTGTAGTAAGGGTCTGTAGAAGTAAATATTAGCATGTAGATTCCACAGAAATACATTTAACAAGTAATTCTGCACATTAAATGAGTTCTCATTGGAGAAAATGTCTAATTCAGGTTTATCTCCTACCTTCCACGGTACCAGCAGTTTATCTAGGAAAAGCTTCAGTTCTCGTCTCCCAAAATTACAGTTGAGGAGTTTAACAAATGTCAGTGGTATAGGAAGCTGATTTAACCATACATTGGGCAGCTTAAATCAACGGAACTGCAGTTGGAATAAGCCTGGATAGGCTTCTTACTATCTTGTGCTTTAAAAGCTTTTCTCTCTAACAATGGCATATGCAGCTATTCCAAAAAGCACGGGACACTTGCCTCAGCAATTAGTAACAAGAAAAATACTTTTGTTGTTGTTGTTGTTGTTAAGGAAAATAGATTTTTGTGCGGCTGACTACCAGAAGAAAAATAAATGTTTTAATCATGTAAAAAAATGCAATTTTCCACTATTTGTATTCAAATCATTATCATTACAGTGAAGTTACTGTAATGATTTGTGAAACAGGATTTAAAATACGATTGCATTCCCTTGCTACTGGTCTACTTGGGTTGCTTTAAACAAGGCTGTATTTAAATCTATTGCAATTTCTCCAATTAAAGTAGAGGAGGGTAGTACCATCTTTGAGATTTTCTGGTGCTGGATCTAAACTCTGAGAAAGATTGGACTGGTCTCAGGAAACAAAGGCAGAACGAATAGTTAAAAAATAACTAAACTTGGCAGCCAAAGTAAATGTTTTCATTTGAAGAAGGCACACATTTTTTTCACACGAAGGGATTTGTCAATGAATTTTTAATCAAAACTGTTTACCTTCAGTTTGTTTTCTGGATGATTAATTCAGTAGCACTACCATAATTTCTTTGTTTACTTTCACCTACTACTGATTAAGATAAAGGAATTCTAGATGTCAAATGAAACCTAATTGTAAAGCATTTTGTAAATTCTGCGAAGTACATTTTCAGTTGGGACCAAGACTTTTGTTCATATTTTAAATAAAGTACATTTCACATTCTTAGTCTTGGAAAAATAAGTTTGTTTTTAACATGAAAGCATTAATTTACCCTGTGTTTCATTTGAATACAAAAGCAGAAGCAGACTGTTCAAAATGTATAAAGTTTATTCAAGGACTCAGTTTCCAATTCTTGCAATTTCCTTTTGCATAAAGCTATATAAAGATAGACAAATGCAAATACTAAAGGACTGTGAAATGGAAAAAAAAGCTCTTGTTTGGGCAATCACCAGTGAAGTTTTTCTATCACTTTTCCACTGTGTTACAATTGCAACCAGTTGCCAGAACTGCTGTAAATAATTCTTTTTGAGGGAGTAAATATGCAAACAAATCAGCTATGCTGGTAGTGCTTTTTTTCTCTTCTCTGGATAATACTTTTGGAAATAAACTACAGAGCTGTATACTCTCACTTCCCTGTGCCATCATTTTCTGTTACTCTATTTACTGAAGTTTGATTCAAGTAGAAACAGTAATTTTGAATTAACTATGTTGAGATTAACACCAATTAAAATTATAGCATCAGCTGATTACACTGGTAATTTTAGCACACATTTTGTTTCTCTGCTAACCACACCTAGGAGAAAAAAAATAGTGACAAGATGTTGCCAAAATGTGCACAACTTCTATACTGGAAAAATACTTCTGATGTCAGTGTTGTAGCATAATGAAAATAGAATGCAATTTAAGCAATGAAAAGGATCACATTGGTGATCTGGGTGATGGCAGTGCTGAGGGTACAGCAGATCTCTTTAGGTTTTGGTACTACTCAGAATCCACCTGTGAAATGAAGCAGGTGCAGAAGATTTATCTCTACAAGAAAGGTGGTAGTTACTGCAGTGCCTAAATGAAGTGCCATCCTACTTAACAGTGTTACCAGCCAGGGGACTGCACCCTGATTTTCATAGCTCTGTAGGGTCAGTTATTCTTGCCTGGAAAGCCTCAGTTCAATCCCTTGCTGTGAATTAACTGGCAAATCACATTTGAAAATGTGCCTCCAAAACAAAAGCTTAAAATGCGTAGCTTCAAAGTGCTGTGCTTCTATTGTCAGCAGAACAAGCAGATTTGAACTATTTTGCAGTATCTGGCTAATATTGAGGGGTTAGATTAGGTGAATTATTTGTTTGATACTCCAGGGAAGTGGGCATATGTTCCTTGATGTCAGAAAATGGTTCAAATTTTTAAGGACTCAAGTCCCCATTTTGCTGTTAATACTGCACCTGTAAGAGACTGGTGACATTACAGTTCTCCAAGCTCATTGTAGCAGAAGTTTTTAGGTAATTGGCACATGTAAGGATATTTGCTGACTTTTATTTTAGTACTAATACTTTCTATCCAATGAATAAGCCAAGTCTGCTTGTATTTTGGTTTGTAAAAGCTTGTGCACAGAGCTGGGACCACCTAAACTGACTTTAAAGAAATACTGAAGACACGTTTCTGTTAAAGTGTTGAAGAGTGCCTCAGCTGAGAGCTTAGCTGTAGAGACAGATACAGTCAAGAGATACAGCTGTGGAAACAAACATCTCTCTCCTTATGGCCAACAGCCCTGGACTCACTCCTGAAGACAGGAGTGAGTGATTCTAAGCCCAAGAAAAGGGATTTCAGATATAGAAGATGTGTGGCTTCCTACATCTCCTTTAGGCAGTGTAACAGCAATTGGAGCACTGTCCAGGTAACATGTGAAACCTTCACTTGCTTAAGCTCACCTTAAGTGTTCCCTGCTTGCACTACTGAAGCTCTTTGAGCATTAATTACTGAGGGCTGTGTCCTGCTGCAGAAGGGCAGTTTCAGACTCTCTGAGAAATTGCAAAGGCAGCCCCTGAAGCAGGGACTGCCCTGGGCTTTACCACAATATTAGTGAAAAATGTTAATGGGGGACTCTTTCTCAGCCCTCATTTTTGTGTGTACCTGGGCATCTCATCTGAGTGCTGGTTTTCTTCCCTTGCTCACCAGAGCCAAAGCAGCAAGTTTTAAAAAAGTTAGTATTTTGTCCTGATTCTTCTGTTTTAAGGATGATGAACACTTTTTTTTTCCAAAAGGTGGATATTTGTGGTTTACTAACACTATGGGTTAAAATCCTTCTGTAAATAGACACCAAGGCACTGTGTGATAGCTCCTTCCTGGATAGTAAAATCATAGAGTATATACAAAAAATGGCATAAAAGGAATTAAAAACCCATGAGGTTTAAACAACAGACTACTAAATACAAATCTTGCTACCCAGAGGTGTGCAAACAATTTATTTGGGTTCAGTGCAACACCATACAGTGGAACGGGTCTGCAGTTGTGTTTCTTTACAAGACCAATAAATGGTTTGTCAACTCTGGTGGGCATTTATTTTGTATCCAAAGTCCTAATCTAAAAAGTAATAACAATTTTACTTTCTCTGTTTGTGATGGAGTCCCAGTCTGACAGGATCAGAAATACCAGTCAACAGGTGCAGATGGAAATGAAATATTCCTCTTAATTGAAATCTGTGGGCTGCATAAAAGGATTTTTTTCCCACTGCCCAAATAGTTCCTTGTGTCAGACAATCTGAAGACACTTTTTTTTCTTTTTACTAATCCAGCTGGCACAACAGATTGCCTTGTTGAATTAGCATGTCCTAAAATAAAAAGGATTTAAATGAATATGACAGTACAGGCAGTAGAACAAACAATTGCTATCATAAAATATAACAACATATTTCTGTTGTATAGTGAAGGGATCTGAGACACAGAGAGGCCTTCATGACTTCTACAGCATTTTGCATTAGTTATTTTTATATGAATCCCAGTAAGAAGCAAATCAGCATATGTGTTGCCAAATTAAAATATAAAGCTATTAGCAAATTAACATATTTTACACAGAACTTATACAAATACTACGTTTTTCTATCTTGTGTTATTGCAAGAACAAAATTGCATAGACCATTTGCTGGCACTTTCTGAATTCTCCAAATAATGCTTTGTCTTACAAATAATTCAAGTAGTTCCCTCAATTTAATTTCACCCACTAATGCAGTAAGTGTTTACATGTAGTGAAAGGAAAAACCCATGGATCTCAAAAATATGAACAATGACATAATCATCTGACTGAATAATAGTTCAGCAAGGAAACGTATTTGTTTTATTTTTTTATGCTCTCTGTAAGGCTGTTTTCCAAGTGTTACTGACAAAACATGTAATTTGATTCAAGTCATTCTTCTGAAGTGGAAATGTCATTTGTGCTCTTCTTCCCCTTACACCCTGTATTCCAGAACTGTAGATGCAGATTTGTTTCCTAAATTGTAAGTGCTTTGTTTTTAAAATGCTGAAAAATATGCTTTCAGTAACGCCCGGTAGGAGTGATACAAAACTCAGATGCGCAAGGGGGTGCGCGGCCATTTCGGGTGCCTCACTGGCAGACTCGGCTGTACTCTTGGCAAGTAGAGCCCACGCCGGCCACTGACAAGTAGAGCTTTCCATCTGGACACACACAGATTTCATAGAGCCCCTGAGAAATCCCGGATCCACCCCTCGCACCCTCAGGCAGCTTGGGCAGTCGAACAGTTTCAGCATCAAGCAGAAGCTGTGTGGGGAAAAAGCAGGACAAATGGGGTTGTTAGAGATAATAAAGCAATTATGTGTCATGAGGCAAGTTGAATTTGTCCAGGCAAAGCCTTAAGAATGGCCTTTTACACAGGACTTTTTATATAGAAAGTTTCTCTGAGCCCTAGGCTCTTGGCAGACAGAAACAACAGGACAGGAATAAGCTGGTGCTCACTCTCTGAGCAGAGAACTGGTGAAGTTCAACAAGGGCAAGTGCAACGTCCTGCACCTGTGTTGGGGCAATCCCCAAAACGAGGAGAAAGATGTGGGGGTTTTGATGAATGAAAACCTATGTATGAGCCAGCAATGCACATTCACAGCCCAGAAAATCAATCACATCCTGGGCTGCAACAGGAGCAGTGCGATCAGGGGAAAGGGAGGGGATTCTGTCCCTCTGCTCTGCTGAGACCCCACCTGCAGTGCTGCATCCAGCTCTGGGGACCCCCACACAAGAAAGACATGGGCCTGTTGAAGTGAGTTCAGAGGAGGGACATGAAGATGCTCAGAGAGGTGGAGCACCTCTCCTACGAGGAAAGGCTGAGAGAATCGGGATTATTGACATGGAGAAGAGAAGGCTCTGGGGAGACCTCATTGCAGCCTTCCAGTACTTAAAAGGGGCCTACAAGAAAGCTGAGGAGGGAGCTTTCCTCAGGAATACTGGTTTTAAATTGAAAGAAGATAGATTTAGATTAGGTATAAAAAATAATTTCTTTCAGTGGTGAGGCACGGAGCAGGTTGCCCAGATAAATTGTGCATGACCCATCCCTGGAAGTGTTTAAAGCCGGATTGAGCTCTGAGCAGCCTGGTCTAGTTGAAGGTGTCCCCATCCATGGCAGGGGGAGTTGGACCAGGATGATCTTTAAGGTCTCTTCCAGCACAATTCACCCTATGATTCTAAGGTAAGTGGCAGGGTCCCTGCCCATGCACAGAACAGCAGGACACAAGCACTGCTGCTGGACCCAGCTCTGTCCTGGCCTGAGCACTGAGGCTCACCATGGAGCCAGCAGGTTAAAGACGGATGTGGGCTGGTCTGTAGCTCCTCTGTGGAAGAACCGGCACAGTACAGCCTCGCAGAGGGGATAAATAGGCTGCTGCATTCTGCCTCCTGTTAATGATGTTTGCAGAGCTTCATTCCTAAATTTTACCACTCTGGGGCTATGTCTGCTCTGAGCCAAGGTTACCCACTGGGGTGCTGGGAATCACTGTGCTCATGGGGAGGTAAGTAGTATCCAAGTTTTATTAGAAAGCATCTCTCAAAGCTAATACACCACTATGTCTGTTGGTAGTATTATTTACATAAATAGAAGTTTTATTATTTGCACCAATAATTTTAATATCCTGCCATCTAAAACCTGAGGAATTAAATTAACAGAACTTGAAAAAAAGACTTGACGTTATAGTCACACAGATCAACCACAGTTATGGAAAAGAAGGGCTTGTACTCACCACGCCATCACTGCTGTGTAGTTTGATATCCATCTGGGAAAGAGCTTCAATATTCCCAGCTTGTGCTTTGATATTAATTCCTCGTGGTGCATCCATGCTCAAAGATCGAGTTGGTGATTCCAGCCTAAAAGCAGGAGCAGGAAATCAGACAGTAGCACAATTTCATATGTTCCTTTATTTTAGAAAAATACGTAAACATTGAACAAGCCCTTGCAGGCTCTTGCCTGAAGTAATATAAAAGATGCAACTTTCCTTTTCTTCAGGCAGACTTGAAAAAGGAGGCAGCTATTTCAAAAATCAACAAAGCATCCCAAATGAAAATTACAGATTAATTAAAAATATAAATGCAAGATATTAGTTGATACATAATTGCAGATTATTTCAGTATAACAATAACTTAATATATTAACCTGAAACCCAGTTTTACATTAGATAGTTTCAATTTCTTTTAATTTTTGACATAATAAGACATTGAAATAAATGCAATTAATACAATCTGGAACCTTTTTTAATCAATGAGATTTTTGACACTGCAAATAGTTGCAGCAAGATTTCACTCTGTGTGTGTTGTATAACTAGATGACATCTGAAACTTAAAAACCGTCAATTTGAAATAAAAGTTATACAGCATAGCAAACAGGGAGTTGCAAACCCTGCAGTGCCACAAGATGGCAGGAAGGTACTGTATTATCTGAGTTATCACTTCGTCGGAGCAGCTGTGCAGGAATAATGATTTTTATTTTTCAAAGAGATAAGGCTTTGCTCCTTCAGAATTTTAGTATTATTTCCATACTAAACAGCAGAGAGAGAAGTACTAATTCAAAATCACAAGAAAGAAAGAAAAAGCCCAATCCTAGAAACAAGCTAGTGATTGTGTTGCTTCTTTTGACCATTACCTAAAACTGCTTCACGTGGAGGCACTGCAGGATCACAATTGTTACCTATTAGGTTTTGATAATGAATATTCACTCACCCCTCCTGATGACACCAGCTGATACTAAACAGGTGAATATGAAGGCTAGAGAAAGTGAGGCCACTGGTGGTCCCTCTTTACATCTGTGCTAGCTTTCCTGTTCCCTGGACACATACCACAGAACATGGGTTGCATCCACACTGCAGAACACAGACACACTTGTTCCCAAGCCTGCATGTTCTCACCCACTGTCTTCCAGAAATGTAGAGGGTTGTGTGTGTGTGTGCATGCTCTCCCAGCAGATGCTGTGTTGGCTCCACTGGTGCTCCACAGCTGCCAGTGCCCAAGCAGGTCCTTTACTGGGAATGCATTGTGTAGTGAGTCCAGACTCTGACTGCCTGTCATTGGCAGGAATTAACTGTCTAATTTACTAAGATCTTTCAATTCTTCCTTTTTGTTTTCCTGTTCCTTCATTAAAACCAGAAGGTAAAAGAAGACAGTTTGGGCATGTGAGAAAGTTCAGTTGTATCTTCGAATTCTGAAGAAGCTAAATCCAGCTGATAACTTAAAACCTAAATCCATGATATCTAAGCACAGTCACTGAAACTTCATTTTTATCCTCAAATCTGAAAATAGCTCAAGCAATATTGGCTTATCACTGCTGGCCAGAGTTAGCAGAAGATTCGATCTTCTCTGATCTTCAAAGGTCCCTTCCCCAAATCATTCTATGACTTCATGTTTCTATGATCTACCTCTCCTTGACACCTCCTGTGTTTAGGACCTTCAATTAGTTTAAACTCCAGACTGATAAATAAATAAAACACTTACAATGAGTAAATGCATCATGGCCCCAAACTGAGACCATATCCATAAAATAATTTGATGCCTCATTCCATGAATCTGAGATAGCACAAACTTCTGTCATGCTGTGTACCAGGGCATGAGTATGAGTTTGTTCTGCATCAGACAACCAATATAGTATTAGCAATCTTTATTAAGCAGTGTTTGGAATTTAACAACTTTTATATGAACTTTTGCTTTAGATCTCTAGATTTATAGCTCTATGAAATAGAAAATCAGTTCTTCCCTGAGTGATTAATGTGGGAGATCTGCTTCACGGGAATATTTTTCAGTGCACATTTGTATGCATTATATACTGAAAAATTAAACAAAGTTTCTATTTTGAATCTTTTAAATTTAATATATTTTCATAAGTTAGTGTCAAGGTAGTTAAATATAACTTTTCCATAGTTTGTCTTGACAAAAAGCTTTAAACTCTGAAATAGCTCATGTTCTTTTGTAAAATATTTCACCTACATAAGCAAACTATATGTAGGTATACATTTTTAAACTCCATTTAATATCACAAGACAGCACACTGGGACAAATTTCTGAGAGTATATCAGACCTGGAGTTTAAAAAGCAATCAAACACAAGAGAAATATTTCTTATTTTCCACAAAAATTAATGCTGGCACAAAGCCTACAGACTTCGGAAGCACTTAGATTTATGATATGACATACACATAATTTAAATTACATTGCAGAATTACATTTGCTATATTAATCACAAAGCTAAATTTCTGCTGTTTATACAGGTCCTATTTCTAGATTAACTCAGCCTGGATTTGCCTAATTAAGCACGTCATTGAAGCTTCCTGGCAATGCAAACTGTCGTGACTCAGTGACGTGAACTGTAATATGTGAGACTCTAGCAAAGGCAAGAGTCAATAACACTAATGATGCATTTCTTCGTACAGTATTCAAAGGTTTGGTGTCTGAAGTCCAGATGTACTCAAAGGGAATTGGGCACCTAAGGTAGAAACAGCCTGAGTTGAACCTTGACTTTGAAAGTCCCTTCTCAGTCCCCACGTTGACGTGTATCCCTCAGGTGTTCTGGCACAACAAGAATTAAGTTTATTTGCAAATGATGGAGGGAAGAGGGGAAGAAATGAATTGTCTCAGAGTTTTTGGTCACTTTATAGTGTTTGAATTTGTGCATTAGAATGATGAAGGAATATATTGTTACCAGTCACTTTATCTTTTTTTTAAACTTACAGACATATAAATTACATTTAAGAGGATGAAGTGAATGATCTTTACTATCTGGGGGAATTAATCTATGTAATCTGCTGTCCTAAATGTGACATCTGTCACAGCCTCTATCTCACTTGGGAAGATGAATTCTATACTTACAAGTAGCTTCTAGGTACTGTGGTAGCTGCCAGAGTCAATTAGCAAGGGGTGTAGTGCAAGAGAAATTGATCTGGGCAGCACAACATTTGATGCCAAGGACCTGACAGCCCATTACATGTGTCCTGAGGAGTACTCTGGACTAGCTGCTGCAAAGTGAATGTCCAGTGAGGTTGGAGCACATTAGGCGTTCTACAAGAGATCACAGCTTTCAGATTAGTTTAACACAAATGCCACCCTGTCCATGTACCCCAAACAGTTCCACAATGAAAATCAAGACGTGGAGAGCTCAGGCCATTGGGAGATTTCCCTCAGATGCATGTTTCTAAAGACACTCAAGCAGACATACCCATAGATTGTAAGGCAATGCAAGCCTCACCTGGGCCCATTTGCAGAAGAGTTATTTTGCCCTGCTTCCCTTCACCCCAACCCCTGCAGCCTGAGAAACTTATGAACCATGTCAGCTTATGAAAGGCAGAGTCATTTGCTGGATATTGGTTCTTCATAGTCCAGAGCAACTAAAGCAATTGATTGCAGCAAAGATAATCTTTTCATTGCTGTTTTCTTACTTATTGGTAAGAGTTCCAGGAGTCAACTGTACTGTCTTGTCTGGCTGCCAAAGAAATTTGGTACTGAGCTGTGCTAAATAATTAATGAAGGACTGTGTGAAAAAATATTCTGAGGGAACCTCAACAGCATCCAGGCTCTGGATCTGAAACCATCCCAACAACCTAAAGGCTTGGAGATTTCCCTTTTCCTATGAGCATGTTGCTAACTTGTGGAGATGCCAGATCACCAGAAATTGCTCGGTTGGATGTTAGGGAGGATGAGAGGGCAGTGACAGCCTGCAGCAATTCTGGTAAAGAAGCAGATGGCCCTGCCTATGTATGCTGCAGGAATATTGATCTATTTTTCCATCCTGGTCTGGCAAGAATCAGAAGGATACCTTACAGATCTTGTAAGTACCACAAGGCACTAGAAAGCTGGTTCGAGCACAGAAGAAAGAGTACCACAAATTTCCTACTGCAGTTTGGGGTTGTTTGACCCTTAGAGCAGGACAGAGTAACCAGCTTGTTGGGTAATTGTTTATCCTTTCCTTCTGACCTTTTTGACCTTTCCAGCTCATGAGTCATCATCTCCCCTAAATTCAAAGGGAAGAGAATTCCATGGTATGACCTTAGACAGAAGTTGCCCATCTGTATGCATTCTTCCCAGCGCCTACCTAAGGAAGATCAGGGTTACTGTAACTGGACTGAACAGGCCTGGGATCAACACTACCTCTGTTATTGTAGTGCACCCAACAACTGTGCATCCCTGAAATATCCAAGGTCAGGCTGGACAGGGTCTTGAGCAACCTGGTCTAGTGGAAGGTGTACCTGCTCATGACAGGGGGTTGGAATCAGATGATCTTTAAGGACCCTTGCAACCCAAACAATTTTGTGATTCTATAATCAAAACATCTTTTTCGTATCACCGGCTAAGGAAGAGACCCTCATATGCCTTTGGTGTGCAAAAAGAAATCCTGCCGTGAACACCTGTCCCAGAGTTCATCTGACTTTGTAAAGGTCAAAGGAGAACAGAAATGAAATTATGCAATGACTAGAGGTCATGGAGCAAAGGGCAAGAAATGAAGAGGGAAAAAAGAAAACACATGAGGGGAAAAGTGGAAAAAGGAAAATCTTTAGCCTGTCAAGGAGCTAATATTTTGAAAGGCAAAAAACCAACCTAGAGGATTCTGTGGGCTTAATTGGCCTTGGTTCTCTGTAGATGTCTGCTTTGAGCCCTGCTTTTTGAATTCATGTTAACCTTTAAAAGGCAATAGGAGTATATTGACTTTTTGATTAGTCTGAAAGCAACCTAATTCCCCAGCCGTTCAGCTAGACATCGTAAGAGAATAAACCATAGGCAGAGCATGTACTAGTCACACAGGAAAAAGAGATTGTCAGCATTTATTTATGGTGGTGTATACACAATTTCAAACCATATCCTTTCTTTATGAGGAAGCTGGATTCCTGTTGACATGAGCTTAGCAAAACTGGGCTGGAGCTAGAGGTGGAGAGTGAGCAGCAGGCACAGAGTAATGCCTGCTGCCAATCCTCGCTCATGTTCACTTATCTCCCAGCAGCTTGCTGTTTTGAGGTTAGATGAGTGGGGAGAGCAATCAGGATGTAGCAAGAAGAATATGATTACCCAAACTTGAGGATCTTGGTGTTCTGCCTTGTGGCTTTTGGTTGCTTGCCAGAAGGTCCAAAGGCAAAGAAGGATAAAACAACAGGACTGAGATCTGTCTCAATATATGCCTCATTTCTGTATTTTGCAAAAGTATTTTCTTTGGAACGGCTCCTAAAATTACATCTCCTTGCAAAGAGGAAATATGAGTTTCACAGCATATTCCAGCAACTGTGTCTATCTTAAGGACACGGAAGTATCGGTATTCAACTGTAAACTGATAGCTCTTACTGAATGTCAAAGAATAGAAAATACTAATGACTCATTAAAGCTTCTTCACTGATCAGTTTCTGCGTAATGGAAATATAAGTTACTTAGTCAAGCCTCAGCACAAAATTCTGATTTGACATAACTTCTATAAATCTTTCAAATGCTGACTGATTTTACTTTCTAAAAAGTCCCATTTTGTATCACACCTACTGAATTCCTTCATTTGGAGGTGGAATAATTGCTTCCCACCTAGATGATATTGTCTTCCATATTGCCTTCGTTCACTTTGATATTCTAAGTCTGAACTCCACTGAGTTAAACTAAATGAAACGTAATGAGAAAAATTGACTGAAAAACTGCATCCATTTTTCCTTGTCAAACTCATTAGTTGGTCAATGGTTATAATCTATTGCCCAATTTTTGGTAGCTTAGTTCAAAAAAATCATTTTCCAAGGATGATTGCCTCTGGGAGTTGTCGGAACTAGGAGTCGTATTCTGTTCCAGTATGACTAATGTCAATATCTGCAACTCCTATACACTGAATACTAAGTTAATTTATTATTTATGCTACAATAAAATATAATATGCAAACCAGTATGCTTTTAACGAATCAAAATTTAACAGCAGTTATCTTAAACTTAAAAAAAAAGAGCATTTAATCATCTTCTACCAAGTGAATCTGGCTCTTCCGTTGCAGAAAAATTTACAGGAAAACTTGGAGTAGCATGAGATACAGCTTAATATGAAAACTGTGCTTTCAACTTAACAATACCAAAATTATTAACTCAAATAAAGTTTTTGTGCCAGTAATAAAAGAGATCACCAGTCACTTGTGAAAATACAGGGAAGTTGCCTGATAATACCATAAGAAAACACATAGGGTACAAAGAGAAACATGCTATCTGTTTAGAGGGAAATGTATGTACACAGGAACTCCATTAGAGAAATTTATTTGTCTGGAATATGAGCAGCTGTTCATAAAGCACCTAATTTCCCCAGAAATTCTGAAGCTTTAAGAAAAAAAATCTTCACTGATCCTATGTTGTAACTTAAAGACTATAAAATTATAGAGTAATCTGTTCTAATCTGATTTTAAAAGAAACTTTTTTTTTTTATTATTATTCTGTTTATTTCTTAAATGCATTAATGAAAATGTCATTTTGGAAGGTCCATCATTTTGCCTCCAATCACCTGGGAAAATCTCAAAATGTGCTGGCTTTACCAACACAGACCTCTGAAAATAGGTAGAAATGTACCTTGTAATGCACTGCAACATCCCAAATACTCTCACAATAGCAGAACTACCCTGAAACAACTACACAATGCTGTAATAGGCTCTGTTTTTTCTGGTAGTCTTCTTTCTCTGGACAATCACGTTCATGCACATACACAGTCAGTCCTAACATGTGAAACACAAGCAAGTCATTACTAATAGCAGCACAGGACTTCTATATAGCATGTCTAATACTGCAGCAGGAGCCTTTCCTTCATGTTTATTAGACTCCACTCCCCTCCCAGAGGTCTGTGTTGGTAAGGCCTAGGAGCACTTCATTACTCAACCATTTCAGGGCGAAGTTCTCCTATCTGGAGGATAAAAAACCTCACTGAACCACTTTCATATTTCCCTTTCTTCTAACTCTTGGGAAGGAGTTTTCATCATACACAACATAGCTGAACCTACTAAGCTTGGCTGGAACGAAGCAGAGTCACAGTGAAAACCAAGAAATCAGATCACAAATACTCACTAGGCTCAAATAAGCAACCTATAGGGAATACATTTTCTAAAGCTAAAACAATCTTGTAATGACCTTTTGGAATATTGAACCACTGCAGTAATTGATCTTAGACTCTATGCTTTTTATGTTAAGACAATCATTGTATGAAAATAAAATAATAATTAATCAGATTCTATTGTAAGTTTAATTTTTCATAGATAAATTAATCCATTTATCCTTATTTATTCCTGTATTTAAATAATTTCATCCACAGACTTAATTCAAGCTTATAGCTCAAAGATCTTGGATATGGATGTGGATATGGAGTCAAGTCTGCTACATGCCCTACTGCTGCATCAGGGTGTCTAACTTTTACATATTCCAAGATTAGAGGTGCAGGACCCAGGAAACCAACCTGGATCGTGTTCCTCTAGTGACGGCTGTGCTAAGGAGTCTATGAAAGAAAAGCATGAACAATATAAGGCATTCATCCTCTGTTGTGCTTCAGGCTGTGGACAACCTGATGACCCCAGATTACAAGAAAAGTGAGATTGTGCTATTTCCCTGATATATATTTGAATATTGATAAGCTTTAAGAAACAAGTCAGTTACAGAAAGACATTGGAGATGAGTGTGTAGTGTAGGATAGAAAACCAGAAAAATATTCAGAACAAGAATTGCAGGAGCCAAGGGAACAACTGTGGAGGATAATAAATATAAATGTAAATACATGGGATGCACAATTATCACGATTAGTACAAAAAGGAAGTCTGAATTTGATGCAGAAGATACAGAGAAGGTTTTCAAGGAAGAAGAGATTCAGAAACTTGACAGCAATGAAAACACTTAGACTGTATTTGAAATTCTCTAAGTCTTTAGTGAGTATAGGACAACCATGGATTTTTACCAGCTAAGAAAGGATACTTACTTTAGATATATATGACGGTGTCATGACTTTCCTGAAAAGTCATAGCATGACTGGGGCCTCCAAGCTAATTATTAGCTTAGAAGGACTCATTACCTCATGCCTGATATCAAACAAGTAACAGTAATTGGCAGCATTTTTCTAATCCTAATCACAGTTATATAAACTATGATTAGCAATTTAGATGAATTTATGAAATACTAGGTTCCAAGTGGAAATCCTTTTTTCTGCAATTTTAATATTTCCCACCACAGTGCCTCATTTCTTATGATGAATTTTCATTTCTTCAGACCTTCACCAAGTATGGTGTAGTTGTCAAGCTGAACAATTCCTAAATAAATGCCATTGATCCCCTGTGCATCCTTCAAAATTAATAGAAAGAAAGAACTAGTGCTAGAGCCTAATTAATCTGCTCTGTTTTGGATACCTCTGTAAAATGCCCTCACAATACCTGTTGCCTTCCACCAAAAGTGATGAGATGTGGTACAGGTAGCTGCACCTAGATGTTCAAATAAATGGAATCATTTCCACCTGAACATCTGCGCAAACAGTTGTAAACCGTTGGACCCATGCTCCAGGAATATTAGTTTCTGTATGGGTGGCTTGTGGGAGGATCCCTTTCCACTCCAGCAAATGAATGAATGAATGAATAAACGAATGTTTGATTTTACTTGCAGAGAGAGGAGTATTCTAAACCTGGATGGGCATCTGAGATGCATCTGCTTACTCTGGGCACACAGAGGTCCTCTGGCTTTGGGCTCTGTTGTACGAATGCAGCCTAAATATGTACCAGATGAATGATAACCAGGAGTGTGTGTTGAACCATCAGCTAAATCGTGCACATGAACAATGAAGAAATAATTTAGAATCAGCAAAAATGTTAGGCACATGTTAGGGGTTTTTGTACATTTTCAGATTATAGCCCTACTCCACACGCATAGGAAGCACAGTTGATTTTTAAATAAATAGATCTACCGGGACTTTTAAAGCTCATTTTGCCTTATGCTAAAAATGATCGAGGATAATGATCAAGGGCAGAACCCCAAGGCCCTGCATTCCTTCTGGGTGCCATTCTTAAATATTCGAAGTATCCGCTGCTCTTGAAGGTGTCAGCTGGTGTTTTCTTCAGCATATTTTTCTTTCCTTTAATTTAAATAAAAAATTCTTATCATACTTTTATTTCTTGAAATAGCCTGTATTCCAAGTTAGTTCTGTATTTATGTTGTAAATCTGAAATGCATGGCAGCAGATGATTCCAGTAAAGCTCAGTTATGAGATTCTGGATTCAAGGGA
Organism: Catharus ustulatus; assembly: GCF_009819885.2. NCBI lineage: Eukaryota > Metazoa > Chordata > Aves > Passeriformes > Turdidae > Catharus > Catharus ustulatus. The sequence continues at coordinate 49,140,177 of NC_046222.1, read as the reverse complement.
ATTGTTCAGCATAAGCACAGCAGGCACTAGCACTGCTTATGGCTTAGGGGGGATCTCTGTGCACAAGCACAATTACAAAGCCAGATTTGAATAACAGATGTTTCTAGCTCCCAAGGTTTTGGTTAGCAGATTTTTTTTTTTTTAATGTAAACCACATAAAAGAAGTGTTCAAAGTTCTAGGACAAATGAATTTGTGTTCTCTTAAAAAAAGAATAAAACAGTTCCCAGTTTTTACAACACTTTAAAGAGGCACTAAAAGCAATTTAAAACAACATTTATAAGGTATTTCAAAACATATGATTCCAAAACTGTGATATGATTATCTCAGTGTACTTACTTGTTTACTAGTTCTCCCCATTTTAAATATAGAGGTGCTTTTTCCTGTTTGCCCACTGTCACTCAATGCAGAGTTACTGAATGAATGAAGACTAAAGATAAGACTGAGACATGATTAAAATAGAAGCTTCTTCCAAGACTGACAGTTGTGATGAAGAGTGGTAAGAGCTAATTCAAAAAAGGTCTCTGTGATGACCTCAATTTTATGATGTGCTGACTCTCCAGGTAATTAAAAATGACCAAGGCCCCAGTGAATGTGATTAAATCTGGCACATCACAGATGTTTCCAGCATAGCTATCTTTTTGAAATGACTTTAATAATATTATAAAAGAATGTCTTGTATCATAAAATTTTAATCTCATATAATAACAGCACTTGCATCATTGTTGTAAAAAATAGGGTTAGCATTTTCCTTATGAATAGTTCCATAAAATTATCTTCCAGGTTGAAATTTGCCATGCCTTTTTTTATATGTATCTCAAGCAATTTTTTATTTAACATGCTGAAACACAGTAAGATTTCAAGTAACTGGAGTTCTTCAGTACATGCTGTTCATAGTGTCCACATGTTCTCCATAAAAACAAGCACTCAAGTGAAGAGGCTTTGCTGAAAAGCAGGTCATACCCTTTCCTTCTTGTGTTAGTACAGAGGCTGAATGTGCCATGCTGTCACCAGATTCCTCACAACTGAATTATCACAACTGTGCACACAGCCTGAGGGAGAGGGGAAAGAGGGAGTAGTGATGGTGTACATGTGCAACGCATCTTGGAAAAGCTACTTGTATCAGGAAACACTTCTTTTTCCTTTTTCCAGTGTTTAACAACCCCACATCCTTATGGTGTGTGTCTCCTGTTCATGTCTCCTCCCCACTTCTCTTGATATATGTGCAGATAGGCATGCTGGTGAAAGATAATGTAAGGGATGATTTGCCCAACTCAGTATTACAACTTGGATCAGTGACAGCACTATCAGGCTTACAGATAGGGCTCCAGGTGGTCACCTGCAAGGTGGTGTCTAAAACTGTGACAATCACTAACAAAGTTTTCACAGTGGTTTGTGCTCTGGTGGAATATGCTGTAACCACTGTTCACTTTAGTAAACTCACTGAGCAGCCTCACATTGTCAGGGACGCAGCTCAACAGGTGCATTAATCATTAAAGCTTTTCTCTTTGTGCTACTGACATAAGCAGCCATGGCAAATACTTAAATGTCTGCCCCATACAAGCAGCAGAAAAAACTTCTATTGGTTTTACTGTGTTTAGTGACATCTCTGAAAAACTAAGGCTTTAGGAAGAACACCAGCCATGTGACTGGAGCAAGTGAAAATAATTTATGACAGCGCTTGCAAAATCCTTTTCACTTTAACATTTACAGGTAAAATCACTCCTTACAAGACAACCAGATGTGATGTAATACACAAGACTTTGCTAAAAGAGTTTTTTTTTAAATACCTGAGTCAGAAATGCTTCTGAAAAGATGATCAACATGATGTCCAATTCTTCCAAACCACACATTTTACACATTTGAGTCCATCATACGAATGGAAATTCTTTAAAGCTTCCAAAAGACATATTTGATGGTGTTCTAAGTTAACCCGGTTATGAAAAGTATATGAATGCAAATTTATATTGAGTAAATTAAGGCCAGGGCTCATAATATTACACTGCAGTAGAAATATCTCACTAGTCAGGGAGCAGAGGTGCCTTGCAAACACTGAACCTTAGTCTTACTTTCTATTATGTAATTAATTCTCTTTTGACTGACTGGACTTTTTACTTACATAATGAATGCAAATCAAAATGACTGTTCTTCAATTGGTTAGACGGTATTTTTAGGCAATTAGCATGTAAGCATTAGTATTACAAATACGATTAAACAATTATTTGGCAAATGTTTTTCCCCTGATTGGCTCCTATACATTTCTCTAGATTTCCTTCATAATTCTTACTCATACAGCCATAAAACTCCACAAATTCAGTTTCCAGCTTTCTCTCCATCTCATTAACCATAGCAAATACTTCAAGTGCAAAAGGGAAAAAATAATATCAATGGGGAATGGAAAGGATAAAAATAAGACTTCAGAAAAAAATCTGAGAAAACTAGGAGCTGTAACTTCATCAGTAGAGTTATTGCATGCCACAGAACAGATGTAAAATTAAAGGGTACATGTCAATTATGAATGTATAGACAGGGAAAAGTCTACCATCAGTATAGTAATTTACCCATATCAGATACCTAGAAACCATATAATTGGCTTTCAAATTATCAATATTCTATAAGATGTCAGTCACGTACCAGTAAATACATATTTCTATACTTTTAAGTGTTGCAAAGATATTTCATTCAAATATAAAATAGTGCTTCTTAAGTTTCACATTTAAAGTTTTATTTAATGCCAATATTATACATTTGTTTAGAATACATCAGTTTCCCTGGGGAATATTGAAGTATTTTCAGTATACACCCATAAACCATTAAATATACCCATATTCTGGTAACATATATCTCTATAAATTTACAGTCATACTCTGACTAAAGTTGACTCTCTGGACCAGTGATACCATTCCTGTTAGAATGCTTTGTAAAATCAAGTAGTGGAATTATGTGGCTTATTCTGAACTTGGATATAAACCACAGTTAAAGGACTGTCAGAATACCATGGGCTGAGTGTACTAAGTGATTTCCTACAGGATTTGTGCTCAGAAAGCACAGTTGCTGGCTGTCAGACAGCCATACATGGCAAATATGAGAACAAAGATAGTACTAATTCATAAGCACTATATTCATTATTCATAGTACACAGTTAGTTGATAAACAGAAAAATACCACATTCGTAGGCACATTTTTGTAAATTTGGGAAATGCAAATGCTCAGCTCAGAAACATTGTTTTGAGATTTAAAGAGTTTTGCAAATTCACTGTTTTTCCTTAGAAAACCACAAGCCATGTAGATCACAAGAAGTGAATGGTATCAAAATGACAAAAACATCAGAAGAGGCTAATTCCAGTACTTAACAGGGAACCAGGGGAAAAGATGACTTTTAGGGAACTGTTACAAATGTCTCTGTCTACATCATGTAGGTCCAGTAGTTGCTGCTACAGATTTTGGACCCACATTTTGGGTCACAAGGTATGTGTCTGAACATGTGTGCTTTCCTAATTCTGTTTAAATTTGGGTTTTTCTGGGAAGCAAGACACCTGTTTTCCATTAAAACTTTGCTGTGGTCCAGTTATATGGGTGTCAGCTAAATAAATTCTTGGGAAGCCCCAAAAGACCTGACTGAGGTAAGTTCTCAAGGTGCCAAATACACACTAAAGCCCAAGGCCTCATGAAGAGCCATGGAAAAGACTATAAAATAGCTTGGTAGGAATAAAGAGCTGGATCATATCAGCTGGATAAAGAGCTGACATATTTCTGTTCTCACTAAGGACAATTGGTTGTATTCAACCAGCTGCCTCCTCAGGGGTATTTGTCTGGGAAGGCTATTTCCTGGATATATCCAAACCTCCCTGTTGACTGTAAACATGTAATTGAGATGTCTGTTGGACACTTATTACATGCAAGGGCCCGCTTTTAGATGTCCACCTGGTCCTAAAGTCTTAACAAATTTTGTAAATGAAAACTATGTATCTTATTTAGATATAAGAATTCCATTAAAGGTATTAAAAGTAGGCAATGTTATTTTAAACTTAGAAAAGCTACAATCTTGAAATGTAGATTTTGTTGTTTTTATTCTTCCTACCAATTGGAAGCAAGTGCAAGCACGTTTCCTTTTCTTTATGAGTGAGTCAAACATTTGATCTTTTAGACTGAAAAGGACTCTATAATTTTCCTTGAAATTACAAATGAAAAGACAGTCACTGACCACAGTATAATTGCATTGCTCTGTCTCAGTAAGTTAGCCATAAAAAGACATATTCTACCATAGATATCTCTTTGTTTCCAGAAAAGTGGTCTATCTTGAAGTTTGGCATTTGGACAAGAAAGCCAGCAGAATGTGTAATTCAGAAGCCATTTGTGTCAGCTTTGTTTGAAATCCTGCTCTAAATCTGAATGACAGAGAAAGAATGTGGCCCCCATTCGTATGACACAAGCTGAACAATTACAAGCATTAACAGATCTCCAGTCATCCCCTTGAAACCTGCAACTCCATTTGCAGTGGATGGGATTTCTCAAAACACTATTCCCCGTATTTAATGCTGCAGACCATGGCACTTTATAACACATTCATCCAGCATTTCACATCCACATGGCACAGTACAACCACTGAAGGAAAAATAAAGGAAAAATAGCAGAAGATTAATAGATGATAAAAGTGTGGAGATAAGACTCAAGGTAAGCAAATATGTTATATTAAGTATAACTCTGTACTCACTACCCTTATCTGGAAAGGAAGCATGTTCAACTCTAAAGCAGGAAAGTGATACTTAAAATTGCATTTTAAATGTCCATATTGAAGTCCTTTTCAGTGGGTAGGTACCAGTATTTAACAGTGTAGAATGAAAATGAATATTTATGAAGCATTACAAAATATCAATTTTTTGGTAAACTTGTCTGAGCTCCTTCACAACAGAACACATGAATTTTGTTTATTCTGACATTTAAGATAACCCTTGAAAGTAACCTTTTTACAGCTTGACAAAACAGTCTTCTCTGCCTACATCTTAATTTATTACCTGCACCACAGACCAGTGCATTTCGTTCTTAAGCCTCCTCAGAAGCCCTTCATGAAAAAATGAAATCATTGCCATCTTTGCTTTCAAACTTGACACTGCTTATGACAGAAAAAGAAAATAAAGGACTGAGGTAACTTAAACTGCTATGGGTAAAGGCCTACCAGGACAGGAGAGAGGAGACGAATGTTTTACAAGGACATGTAGTGATAGAGCAAGGAGGAAATTCGATATTGGGAAAAATTTCTTTACTGTGAGAATAGTAGGGCACTGGAACAGGATGCCCAGAGAAGCTGTGGATGGTGGAGGTGTCCAAGGCCAGGTTGGGTGGGACTCTGAGCAACCTGGTCTGGTGGGAGGTGCCCATGGTAGGAAGGGTTGGAACTTGATGCTCTTTAAGGTCCTTTCCAGACCAAGCAATTCTACGCTGGCACAAGTGAGTGGTGCATACACTGCACAGCCTCATGCCCAGAAAATCAGTGTTCTTGGGGTTAACCTAACTCAGTTTCTAGCACAGATGTTTTGCAACTCTGGATTCATGTCAAATACAGCCACAAGTGTGTCAGTGGCCATGTCACTAGTTCCCTGACATCACAATAATTACTAGCAAACTTCTGTTAATTCTGGAAAAGTCTGTAATTCCCATTATATTAAGTCAATTGAAAACAGAAATGAGTGGGATTTTATGTATTACATTTAAGGTCTGCTAACAAATAGCAACATTCTAGATCAAAATGTGTGTTTAGAGGCGACATGGTAAAAATCACTAGAGGCAAGCTGTGGGGTAAACTCATCCATGCAGGAGAACTTAGGAACACTTTGAATTAAGCTCAGTGTTTTCCTCAGTACTGTTATCCTATTTCAAAAAGAGGCACAAAAATTATACTAAAATTAGTTGTATATAGTCAGGAACATTGTAACTGTTGTTAAACAAAAGCGCAAATAAAAACTTAAAGTATAACAGCACATAACATGTAGAATAGAACTATATCAAGCCTATTAGAATATTAATTAATCATGCCTTTGAAGCAATGTAACAACTACAGAAAATAATAGATATGTATCCAATCAAAATTTGCAGAGAGTTTCTTGACTTTGCAATTAAGAAATTTGATTTCCTAATTCACTGAAGTCAAGATAGTCACAGAAAATGTCACATTTAAAACATAACGAATCCACTCCCTACAAAACCAGTGTACACTTATAATGCAGAATATTGGTCAAAGTCTCTCATATCCAAAATCTACCATAACAGAAGAAACACATTTTTGAAAGTAGACATCAGTATGTTAAAAATAATGCCTTGAGCTCACACTGTCTCCAAATGCAAGCACAACATGAAGAAAATCTTAAATATAAATGAGAAAATCAAAATAATAATCATAACAGTCTCTCATTTGTCATTCTCAATTGGAAAATTCAATCAGCAAGATACAGACGGAGTTTTTGAAAGCTTTCACCAGCTTTTACTACTCTCTAGTAGTTGTCCCTATTGGACAGGAGAACTAAGAAGAAAAATTATGACAGAAAGTAGAAAACTGTCAAGGTATGGAAAGACAGCAATACAATTGCTAAAGAGATCCTCTTTCATTTCAAATATTTCTTTGAACTGGCTTATAAAATGAAAGATAACATGTTCACAAAGAGAATATAATTTGAGTTTATTACCTCATCATAACCAGCATATCATAAACTAATTGGGGATACTCAAAATTAAATAGAATAATGCACAAAGAAATGCTATCCCAGAATTAAGGAGCTCCGAACATACAAAGTACTTAATAATGATTTACTCTGTCCAAACTGCTTTTTAGCCATTTTTTTCTTGATTTCACTTGTTCTCTTTTTTACCATGCTCTCTGAGGGTGCCCCAGCCCCAGCCAATTTTTAATTCTCTTCATATATTAGAACTTCATACATTTCCAAACTTTTCTTCTTAGTCTGCTTCCTCAGATACTAGTTTTCAAAAACCTGGACTAATTACAGGTTGACGACCTACTGCAGACAAACAACTTATATTGTAATATAGCAGAAAAAGTCATATTTCAAAGTGTTTCAAAACTGAAAAATAGAATTTACAGAAAATCTTTTCACAGGGGTTTTAAATATATTCACCATAGCAACAATTAATTCATAACATATTTCAAAATTGCAGAACAATATATATGATTTTCCTTTGAAATAATAACTTGTCACATAAACCAGAAAAAGTTATTAGCAATCCTGTGTTGAAAATCACATGTTCAAAAAAAAGTGACTATTTATAGAAAATAACTTTTACTTATCAGATTTATGTATGAATTCTTACCTAAGCTGTTTAAAAGCTTCTGCTTTCACAAGTGGTGTTTCTACAGAATGTTCAAAAAGTGCTCCTTCAGGCCCTGCAAAAAAACCCAAAAAACAACCCAACAAAAGAAGAAAAATATTGTAATGTAACAGTTCAAATATAACAAAAAAATAGCAAGGGTTTTTTTATTTTTTAATATGGTCACCTTGATGTTGGAAATCAACATAAGAGAAAACATGTTAAGAATTACAAGACAACTGAAATATAGCTTATTCAATTATTACCATTGCAGTATTGGTTGGAACAAAACAATATAGAAGTAATGCAAATGTACAGCTGTAAATTCTTAAAATGAAATCCAAAAAGTCTGAAGAAAGAGAAATTTTAAACTACTTGCAACAATAAAATATGTAAATAAAATTTATAGAATGCAACTTTCATTATAGTTAATAAAGATAATTAAAATCTCACAAAACCTTTACAAATACTACAGTCCCAAATAATCATATTTATTTTAGACTACAGCATGGATATCACAACTTCTGTCATACATACCAAAGATTTTCCCTATTTATGGACAGACCTGCTCAATATGAAATGGTGCTTCTGCATGCAAAATGTTAATGATTATGGGATCAGACGGTGTATGTCTTGATATGCGACTAGTTTTATTCAAAAAGGGAAGAAACAATGGGCACCCAGCCTCCTTACTGGATCTGAAAATCTTCCAAGGACCTCCATTTCCACTCTCCTGAGTACTAGCATTATCTCAGTTTCACCAGCCCAGTGACCCCCTTCCACCTAAGCTCCACTTGGATCAGGAAATTGGCTGGTGTAGGACAAAAGCCCCTCAGCAACAGAGAGAGCTCAAAAAAGCCTCTGAACACCACCCTCTACAGCAAGAATGGCACCTCTGAACTTCTGTTCCTTGCCTTTGTACTCAACAAAAACTGGAGAGCTCTTAGGTTGAGAGATCTTCTCTGGCTTTGAGGATTCACATACCTGAGTGCTTCCCAGGTGAATATGTGGCAAGGCAATATATTTTAATAGTTAGGATATTAGTCAAGGTGGCTTGTCTGGCTGTTCTTTATGCCATTACACTCTGGAAAGAATTCCGGGCTGTAAAAATCCCTACACTAGGGATTTGGGCTCTGTCTAGACAGAGAATGGCAATGGATGATTAAAAAGCATGGTGTAGACTGTATAAATGTGGCATTGGATTGTATTAAATGTGATACAAATGGAAAAAGAGAATTAAAAATTGCTTGGGGCAACCTCGGAGAACATGGTAGAAAGAAAAGAAGTAAAATCAAGAAAAAAACATAAAAAATAAATAAATTCCAGAGACAACTGATAGGAGGACTGCCACTTCATGAGGACTGCAGGAAAATTCTCAGGATGCCCTGAGAGGGCATGAAATGTGCTGCTTTTTGAGAAGAGTTTTAGCTGAAATCATGATTCCTTAGAATTAAATATTCTTGGCTTGGATGGAAGAGAAGTTCACAAGATAGAAGAATTACCATATTAAATCACTTCAGCACTGAGGATTCATTGATTTACTAAGCTTGAATTTAAATTTTATTTAGCTGTTGATACCCTCCTCATCAATTTAAATAGATTAATCTTTCTGTAAATTACAAACCGGCATGAACATAATACTGGAAAACTTAAAATTTATTAATTCAGACAGAGCTTTAACCCTGCTTTATTAACATTTCCTTTCATTTTCACTGCAATAAGATTATTCTGCACCTTAAGTCATTAAAAATGTTTATCAGAAAATGCTGACTTGGTACAACTAATACATTTTTTAGGGATATTCTGATATGCTAAAAGTGCAGATGTGGCACTTGGGGACATGATTTAATGGTAGACTTTGCAGTGCTGGGTTAATGGTTCAGCTTGGTGTTCTTAATAATTATTTTCCAACCTAGGTGATTCTATGATCTTATGATTCTGTAAAGACAAGTAAGAGGTTACAGAGATAGTATCAGTTTCATGGAAATAATGGAAGGAAGAGAACAGGAAACATCAGTGTTAATGTTCTGGGTGGTATGAAGGTGGTGTAAAATGGGATGAAAAGGCTTATTTCCATGTTCTAGAGCTGTCACCTCTAAGCAAGGGTAAAACCTTGCCTTTAATATGAGTAAAAACTTCTTCATCAAACCGTATTTAGTTTTAACAGTATGCCACCAATACAAAAAAATCTCAGGGCAACTTTTTTTGGAAAATGGCCCTAAATTGATTCCCTGTCTTCATTTCCTACTTTATCTTTTTAACTGTGATATGACTATTACTATATTTACTATTTTATAGACTACTGTTTCTTAAGATATTGTAATTTATTCCTAAAATACACAAGAACAAAATATTAATTTTCTCAATGAGAGGATTGAAGCCAGCAAGATTCATTAACACCCCAAGCACCCTATCAGGCAAGGACCATTTGCCTTCTCAAAGTCGAACAGAATGTTTACTCATACCCTCGAATTGCCTCCTACTTAACTCATCTTATGAGTAGAAGTGTTTAGATTAAACACACTGTGACACTGCACACTTCAGCATTAGCTACGCAACCTGAAAACCTTTGCACAGAACAGAGCACTAGAAAATCACAGACAATACTCTGCAAGTATTTTAGGAGATTTTTAAAGAAGACAAACCAGCAAAAGGGAAGTAGCAAACTAGAGAAAGGGTGTTGATATAAATTTGCTTCTCCATAAAAATACTGATCCTCTCTGCCCTACCAACTATCCTTTAAGGAAAAAAACAAAAGTGTAGATGTGGCATGTGGGGATATGGTTTAGTGGTGAACATAGCAGCGTTAGGTTAATGGTTGGATGATATCTTAGAGATCTCCAACCTTTACAATTCTGTCTCTATGAGCCTGCTATGACAATGTTACAAACAATCTGCTCTTTGCAGCCAATACAGCTACAAGGTGGTTTCACTGTCACCAATGCCAGCTGAATGTACAAAACCCTTACAGAACAAAACAGGGATGTTCAGTACCACCACAGCAATATAATAAATGCCTGAAAACGCAGGTCCTTACTGAAGTAATATTAAAGAGGACACAGCTGGAGTCTGTGTCCCTTCAAGAGCAGTAACTGTCATCAAGCCAAGCTTCAGTTTCATACACGCTGAAATGCGTATGTGATGTAGGTGTCACAGATAAGCCAGAGGCAGTGTTTCTTTGCCTAACTGTAGGTACTTACTGTCATGTGGAACACCCTTGTGCATCCTGCCTGGCCTTCAGCTGCCAGGATCACAGGAAGCTTCTCTTGGAGATAAAGTGATTCCGCATCTCACACACCCCAGGGTGTTTCACACACAGCTGGATGCTGATATTTGAGCATGTGAGCTCAGCCTCTAGCCACTACATCCAAGGGAGATGACAAGTCCTGGAGCCCTCCCCAAAGCAGAGAGCAGCATCTGGTGGGCACAAGAGCTCTGCCTGGGGCAGGTGCTGGTGTCTCTCCGTGCTCCAGGAGAACATGACCACTCAGAGCTGCCAGTGACCCCACAGGGTATCGGAGGCACTCTCCTGGTGGAGGCTTTGCCCAAATGTTTGCTCTTCTTTGATTTGCACTATGCTATTCTACACAGGGGCCAGAGAATGTCTGACTGAAATAGTATGAGTTGAAACATATTAATTGTAGGAAAAGGACAATTCTTGAGGTGTTGGATTGGATTATATTACTCTTAGACCTTTCCCTTGAAATATCATAAATCATACACATTTGCTCTCAGCTACATTATACTTTAGTTGAAAACTGTCAGGTTTTCTTAAAAATCATTACTGAGCTTTTCATAATTCACATAAATAAGGAGAAGTAAAATCAAATAGTTCACTACACTGTGCATAAAAAACTGCAAAATGTTCTTTGTGTATTTTAAGTCCATGATCATGTTTTTTATGGTATGAGAACTTTTCAAAATTTACTTCACATTGATCTTGTTCTCTATCTAAAATGTTTAATCTTGGTACACAAAGTATTACTAATTTATCCTTCATGCTAATGGTATCATTTAAAGCACAATAATTTATCCTTCATGCTAATAGTATCATTTAAATCACAATTTTAATAAATTAATTTGAAGCAAAGTAGGCATGAATCTCCTCTCACTTACATTAATTTTACACTGAAATAATCTCACTGACTTTAATGTATCTGCCTTTGAATTTTACTACAGTGTAAAAAAAGAAACAGGCAATGTGTCTTAGTACAATATCTGCTGAAGTAAATAATTATCAATGCACTGTAAAGATTAATATTGGATGAGTGAGTCATTAATATTAGCATAACAATTTCAACTCGTGTATGAATGATTTTTACTTACTTTGAGCAGAGACAGACCTTTTCCAAACCAGTTAACAATTATGCAGTTTTTCATATCTTTGTTAAACACGCTTTTCTATTAAAGTTTAACATCCCTTGGGCAAACAATAATTATTTGATATGGTTTCTTGGTTAAACAAAGTCGTAATTTCAATTAGGTTAAAAAGTAAAAAACCTTAAGATAAGACCCTCAGGCATAAACAAAATGTATTAACACAATTATTATAACTTAACTTTGGCTTTGAAACACTAATTGTATAGTTACTACCATATTTATACTTTTGACAGTGAAATAATACGAATCTATTAATTACAATGAAGACCTCAACATTTTAGAGGATCAGTAATTAGCCAAACATTATTGCTGCAATCAGGTAAAAAATATTAAAAAATTAATTGAAAAGAAATTACAGAATAATTTCAATATTTTTTTTGATGGATTCTTCTGCTCAAAGAGAAATCACACCTTGATGTATCTATTTTAACGCAACCTTACACCTAGAAAATGAAGGTTGAATTTATCAGGTTGTAAGAGAGGAAGCAGCTTTTCATGTGATAACTTTGACATATTACTTTGTAAATGAGTACTTCAGTGATTTGAAGAAACAGCCTAAGACAAACTTTTCTCTTGACAGGTGACATTTAAGACACACTACAAATATCTTCCTGTGACATATGTGCTACTCACAGAACAGAAACACAGTAGCTTTCACTGTGAAAGGTAAAACCATATAAAAATATCAGAGATATTTCTCTCCCTGAAGTTTTCACAGATCAGACTTGTTACTACTCAGAGTGGAATATCTAGAATTTTTCAGCCTCAGACAGCACACACTGGAAACATTAATTCATAAAAAGATGCACCACTACAGTTCCAGTTACTAATGGTTTTAAAATAAAACACACATACAGAAATATTTACATACATAAATATATTCATTTATTTATTATTTTGTCTTAAAAATTCTTAGTGATATTTATCAAAAAAGGCCAGGTTATCTTCATATTTCTGTTTCCTAATGAGGTAAAACCAGAACATGCAATCACGCAGAATAACATATCTTAAAATGCCATTCTTACTGTGCTTTTCATCTGGGTATTATCTGAGCATTTCTTAAACCATTACAAACCTGTGACTCGAAGCTTATCTGTGCCAATTACAACTTCATTTTCATCCACTGTAAAGAGTGGCTTTCCATCCTTTGAATTGATCTGAAATTGCTGACTGTGGAATTCTACCATTTTAGGACCTGCAAAATACAGCAGAATAACAGAATAATTTAACCATCTTTCTTCAATTTTCTATATAAATTATTAATAATTTTAATTGGTGTGTTAATAGTGTAGTGACTCATTTAAGTACACTGAAGGTAATGAAGCACTCAGATATTCTAAGGATAGTGGCCTTGTAAGTTCTGAAATTGGGTAAGTATTTATGTGACCTAATGTGTTGTTCAAAACCATGCCTAGAGTCTTCCTTTATAGCTGGGTTTCCAGGGAACCTAGAAAATCCCAACAAATTGATCCAGACAAACGTTTATGTTCTTGGTGTTAAAACTGCTTTGATCAGAATGTATTTTTCTTTTTCTTTTTCTTTTTTTTTGAAACAGAAACTAAATATCAAAGTCGTTGCAGCATCATTCCTTTTCATTAGGGAGCTCAAATGCTTTAGAATTACAAATATCTCATGTTAGAGCAGGACCTTGGCTCTTCATTTTGGTTTCACCTATCTAACAACGTTACCGATCATGTAAGGGTTTCAAGAAGCTATGAGAATATTTGCTATTGATTCTGGTACTCCAAAAATGAAAACAATATGAGCCAGAGAGTCTGTGGGTACTTCCAGATCATAAACTCACTAAAACATCCTGTTCTACAGTACTGGTTTGGTAAGTAGATCAAAATCAAACCCTTAATATTCCCTCTTCTAACAACCTGTTCAATTAGAATTCACACCACATCTAGCCTGAATATCTATTACATAGAGTTGTCATCATAAATCTATATTCAAAATTAAAATCACAGAGAATGGCCAAAGCAGTTAAGACTCCTTTTCAGCAATTTTAAATAAATGTATTTCACAGACTACCCACAGGACTGAAAGGCACTGAACTGCTTCCTTCCCATTAAGAACCTGTTTTTCCATGTCTGCTCCCATAAATGTTAAATATATTCCAGCAGTAATTCTCAAAAGAAATAGGATTTTTTTTTTAAAAGATCTTATGTTAAAGGGGCATTAGATGACAGGCGACTGATACTGCTATGAAATACATGCAGATATTTCACAAAATGTGGTTGGTAGCTGGTATGAGAGAAGCACACCATGAGGCTCCGTACAAATTGCTTATTGCTTCCCTCAGCAGATGCAAAGCATTGATTTCAAGTGCCCACTAAACACAGAAAGAGTTAGAGAAGCCATAGCGTCCTAAACTAGGGCAACAATTTTAAGGCATAAAACCCAATACTGCTTCTACCTGAAAATGGTCAGAATAGAGGGCTGAGCTCTGCATTGTGTTATGCTCTGCTGCACATGTGTACCCAAGCACAGCCTTATGGAGCCCGGTTTGTCTCTTCTCTAAAGCTATTCTGAAGCCCATTACTTTATTTCTGAGAAGTATGTTGCAAAAAGTGAGATCAGAAAACATCTTCGTCACATGAAAAGCCTTAAACAGTATTTTAAATTTTTTTTCACAGCAAAAGAAACAGTTCTGGGTAAATGAGGCAGGGATGGATCCCTGTCAATGGCTTCCCAGAGAATCTTGATTAAGGTTTTATTTAAGGTCCCTTCCAACCCAAGCCATTTTACGGTCCAGTGATTGATTGTCCCTGTTTGTCCAACAAACAACAATGAAACTGGCCATTTATGTACTGTAGCTAGATCCTTGTGTATTCAAACAAATCAAAGGCCTGAGTAAAATGGATGTTAACAACTTTACTGGTGCTGCAGGGACTGATCTCTCATCCTTCCCATTGATCCAACCCCATGATTTTTAAAGCTAACTTAATTAAGGAAGAACTCTGCAGGCACTGTGAGAGCACTCAGTGAACATTTTATATATTCCAAAGGTACTTTAACTTGTATCTCTTTGAAACTCCAATTCATAGATGTCCTTGCCCATGTTGGATTTGCATTCAGACTGGTTGATCCTGGACCTTGCACATTTGAATATATCCTTAACGAGAATCTTTAGGTCCATAGTTTTTTAACACAAGTGCCTCACTAATGTGAGACAAGGATTATCTTATAGATAATCTTCATTATCAGAGAATGGTATAGATAATAACTGGTGTATTTTAAATCTTAAGAGGGAATGCTAGGGTAAACAAAATTCAAGCACATGTTTTATTCATGCTAGAGATGAGATATCTCAGGGTTTCAAAAAGAAATAATAGGCTTTTATAAAAATGGGAATAATTTTATGTAAGGAAAAGTAGCCATTAATTTCTCTTAATGATATTCCACAATACATATAAACTAGCTATATTGCAGTAACACTAATTGTATTGTAATCCCAGTGAGATTAATTTTCAACTCACAAACAGCAGCCAAACTCAGCATCTGAAAGTGTAATCTCCTAATGCCTAAGTGTGTTTTGTTTGCCACTCTAGCATATTAACTACAAGTCAGCTAATAGTATATAATGACATTTGCTGATAAAATCCTATGATTAAAAATGCAACCTGACTGAATGCAGGTCATAGAAAGTATAAATACATGTATTTATAGAAAGCAAAAAGTTTTCTGCTTGATGTCAGATGTGTATAATGACATTTGCTGATAAAATCCTATGATTAAAAATGCAACCTGACCGAATGCAGGTCATAGAAAGTACAAAAATATGTATTTATAGAAAGCAGAAAGTTTTCTGCTTGCTGTCACGTGTCACACGAATTTCCAGGCCAATGGGTTATTCTTGCTAATCAGGCTGATTATTGCCCATTGTTTCTGTGTGTTTCCTCCTGTAATGTGCAGCCCTGAAGCAGACTTTGTAAGTGATCTTCACATCACGTACCTCTTGAGAGTGAGGATGCTGCTTTAAATGATGAACTTTTTTTTCCAAAAAGAAACTGACATACTGCTGAACAGTCCTCATTTTCTTTGTCCTCCTCACTCTTTACTTCCCTGGAGATTTTCCAGGGAAGGAAGCTCTTTTGTTTAGTGGTTCAATTTCAGTTGAAAAGCATTTTAATAAACTGCCTTCTACTGCTACACAACCTTTGAATTCCCGGCCAATACAAATATAGATGTACCAGACAGCAAAGGATCTTCTGTCAAAAACAGAGCCTGCCATAAAATAAATATCCACAAATGCTTAATGCCAATGAAATTTGAGGAGTCTGAAATTTGAAGAGTCTGCCTACGTGTTACCAGCAGGCAGACTCTTCAAATAGTTCTGCCAAATACTAAGCTTTTTCAGTGTGTCTTTAGATCTTCCAGAAGAAAAGGCTTTCCAACATTGGATTTACTTCTAGCATTAAGTAATTTCATATCTTTTATTTTCTTAGTCTCTTTTCTTATGTTATCATTTCCAATTAACCTATGGGTGTCACCTACTCCATATATTTTGCTCTTCTACCACCTAGAATCATTGACGTATTGGGCATACACCAAAATCCTGAGTGCTCTTTGGTGTTCCCATGCAATTTGCTTTTTTAGTTAATTTTTATTAAACTAAAGCACTTACTAAAGCACTTTTAAGATCTCATTAAAGATGTTTTAAAAATACTCTTACACATTCAGTTCTCATTCCATGAGTGATAGAATACAATACCAATAAAGTCCTTACTTCCAGAAGCATAAAATTAGTTATATTTTCATATGGAATGGTATGATATTTCATTAGAACAAAGGTATTACTACAAAGAATATGCAGCACATTGCACATATACATTTTATGTTGATATCATACATCTCTCATAGCTTTGAACAACAACTCTAATACATTAATAGAACACTTGCTGCTCCTGTTTCCTCTTTTTCTCTCAGTTCTCCTTTTATGCAATGGATGAAACAATTATGTCCTCTCCGATCAAAGTAAGAGTGCCTTACTGTCACCACTGTTTATGCTTTGTTGTTATCTATGATTGAACACAAGTCTAGAGATCTTAAAAAATTGGTCACCTTTTCTCACATGCTTAATGAATCCAAATTTTGTTGCATAATAAAGAGCTCCGACAGGAAAAGCTGAAACACACAGTTCTCAGACAGATAAGGTGAAAAGGAAAATACTAAAGGAGTTGAGGCATGATAATTTGAAACCCTGTATGCAGAGAGGATAGCTGATCTGAGTCTCTCATTCCTAAGCGAGTACTTGAACTACTTCATCATCTGTATAATGGATATTCTTCTTTCCCTTTTCTTCTTTTTAAGAAAAAAAGAAAGCCACGAGTGTACTTTCATAAGGTTAACTCCTGCACTGTGTTTCAGCAGTATTCTAAGCATACCTCTGTGTGAGAGGATCAGCTGAACAGACAGGGCATGATTCAATTCACAACATCACTGTCTAGTACCATCATACATTCTTTCGTGTTCTCTGCCCAGCCTTCAGCTTATTTCAGACATCCTAGAGTATCTAGGACTTCTATATCAGACCAGAAAGTCTGACATGGGGTCTGTATGCAACGTGAGCCCTTCCAGTGTGTCAGCTGAAGACTGGGCAAGATGGAATCAGAAGAATGCAAGCCAGAGGTCACCTCTGTATGTCCTACCTCCTAAGCACATCAGGGTCAGTTTGGCTGGAAGTTAGATAAAGGTACTCAGGGTCTTGTTCAGGTGAAATTTTAATACCTCTGAGGAAGGGGATTTAGCAGCCTCCTTGAGCAATCTGTTCCCACGGTTAACCATTCTAACATTTGGACCCTTCTATCCACTTGCATTTTGCCTCTCTGCAACCCATGACTATTGCCTTTTGCCCTCTTGCTGTGCACCCTGAGTCTGGTAGAAACTGGACAGTGGGAAATGGCCTCAACCAAAGGAGGTTCATGTTTGATATTAGGAAAAATTTCTCCACTAAGAGTGGTTAAACCTTAGAACAGATTACCTAGGGAAGTGGCTCCAAAAGTGTTCAAAAAATGAGCAGATGTGGCACTTCGTGATACACTTTAGCTGGCACTCAGTCAAAGGTAGGACTTGATCTTGGAGGTCTTTTTCAACCTTATTGATTTTATGATTTATTTTGTCTCCAGCCTTCCTAGTATCAGGCGCAAGTTAGAAGTTCTCATTAAGCTTTCTTTTCTTGCCAACACAACCTCTATGGACTCCTATATGTCATGTGCTTCCACTCCCTGGCCATCTGCATAGCTCCCTGTGGGTGCCTCCTCTACTGGCTCCAGGGCTCCACAGTATTCCACCTGCAGCCTCCCAGGCAAGGGATGATGCAGCCCAGTGTGCTCTTAGTGCTCATGACCACAAGGCTACACTGCAGGCACATGTTCAAGCTGCTCGTCAGGACTGGTAGCACCTTCTGCAGACTTGCTGCACAAATGCAGGGGTGTGGCTCCTTTTTGGGCAGCAGCTGCCATCAGGGTTCGAAACCACTGTTGTGTTTGAAGTCAGTAGGATTTTAGATGTACTTAAATATCCAAATTCTATCTTAGATTATAGTCTCAGTAAATTTCTGCCACTTTAAGCTAACCTTTACAAATTCATCTACCATTAACCGGTGCAAAAAATTCAATTATCTATCCTCACCTTTAGCAGTAACTACTACCTTCTAATTACCACCCAATTACTTATGTTAATGATTACTGAAACCAAAATAGATTTGGGACTGCAAATTTAATGAAACAAAATTGAGAAGGTTATACAATCTTTAATAATGCCCCTTTTTTCATTTATTTTGAATTATTCCCTCCCATTGGAATAAAGAGACAATGAAGCTACTCAGATGAGTAATTTCTCTCTGATGACAGACAGGTATCCCCCAAATGGTTATTGTCCAAGCAAAAAATGGTTTCCCAAATATTAGTATTTTTTTTCAGAGCCAAAGTCTGTTGACTTATGTCCTCTTCTGGACTCAATGAGAAGAAAAGTGACAGCATAGGATTCAAGTGCCCTGGGCCATGTTAAATTTCATCTTAATGTAATGCTGTCATATTTAACAAGTTGGAAATGCACATTATCATAGAATGATCTGGGTTGGAAGGGACTTTAAAGAATGTGTAGTTTCAATCCCTTGAAATGGGAAGGCGCACCTTCCACTAGATCAGGCTTCTCAAAGCTCCATCCAAGCCTGGTCTTGAACACCTCCAGGGATGGGGCAGCTACAGTTTCTCTGGGCACACTGTTCCAGTGCCCCTCCACCCTCACAATAGCTATCTGATTAACTCCTAGAGGATGTTTTAGTACTGGCTTAAGTCAGCCTGTCTGACTCTGAACATCATCATGTATTTCTTCATAAAGATTATTGGATTTGGGGATAGGGTGTGTGAATCTTGTGATGGTAAGCACCTTACTCTACATGGTGCATGGACCATCAATGGCATTTTTTTCAGAAGAGGATATTTTTCATTTGAGTCTAAATATTTAACTGCAGTTTGATTTGCTTAGCTAGCTCTCATTTAAATGTATCTTGGATATTTCTTACTGTTTTCTGCTATTTGCTTAAATTCTTTGGAACATGATGTACATTTAAACACACAATGGTCTCACAAAAGACTAAAAGCATTTGCATTTAGTGCATATTAAAAAGCATGTGTATTTAATGTATATTCTCTTAAAAAAGCAGAATTGGTTAAAACATCTGTAGGATGTTTTAGCAGCCACCTGTCGTTCTCTAAATCTTATATATCTAACCAAATTTTACTTTAAAATAAACTAGCACGTATGTCTTGATACGATCAGATTCACTGGTAGCTTAAATTTTTATACTTTAGGAAGTAAACATTCCTACTTTAATCTCCTTGGAATAAATAGTGTAAATTCCTGATCATAGGAAGACTTAATCATCTCAAAAAGACTTCAATGAATTTTCAGATTTATCCTTCTATTAATTGCTCCTATGTTGTATCTTCCTTTCTTACAGCTCAGCTGGGCAGCAAATAAAGTTATGCAAATAATCATCTTCTTGCAGACAAAAATCTTCAAGAAATACATTCTGCCTTTTATCTTAAAGATAAGAAGGAATTTATTTGGACAAAAATGGGGCTTTTAATGAAAGACTTCTGGGAAAAACAAAGAAAGAAAAGCTAAATGATTTTACAATGTCATTAAGTTTATGAAACTGGCTTCAGGGTTTTCCCTGTGAAAACAAGATCAAACTCTTCTTAGAGTCATCATGCTTCCTTAGCACTGTTTTCTTTTTCCTATGCCTATTATGAAAAAATACCATTATTTGAAAATGAAAAATTAAAATGCTGATAAGAAAACTGTACATGATTTGACTTTGGAAAGCAGTGGTTTTCTAAATGGCAATTATTAGTGCTAAAGCAATGTATGAGGTACTGACACTCATCTGTTTCCTCAGAATGTTGTTCCAGTCTGAAAAAAGAGATAGCACAAATACTCTCATTGTAACAGCTGTTCAGATTAATGTTATTGACATGAAAATAGTCTTTAAGCAGAATTTTAACTGTAATTCTGTTTTCACACTGCATAAGCCATTTTGACTTTCACAATATTCCCATGCTTTCTGAGTGAAGCTGATTTCATGCTTAACAATGCAGAACAGCTTCATAATCCAACTATCTAAATAAATTCCTACAAGCTTTAAACACTTTAAACTGAACCATGACCTGATGTTACTATTCCTTGGCATAAAAAATTGAACTAGGAAGAGGATCAGCAATCCATTCTACTGGAATGTGTTCTCAAACCTTTCATGACTTTGAAAATATCTTTTTGTCTTTTAAAGTTTTTAATTAAAAAAAAAATTTCTCCTGAAAAAGACATCTTACAAGGAGAATTTAGGATCTTCTGTAGTTTGAAGTCTCCTTACATGGTCTTTGAAAGACAGATATGTTAAAAATCTGGTTCTACATTTCAGCAGTGACATTTGAAAACCTGCTACTCTTCAATGACTTATTATCCATGACTGGAACATAAATGGAAAAACCGACTGTATAATTTTCATCTCCTGATAACCTGTATATAGAAGCCTATGTTTATTTAGGTAAAACATAATTTACTGTTTGATAATCAATGTTGCTCTTACTGATTTGGTAATTGACTATACAGTCTCTATGTTTCTTTTATAAATAACATATTTAACACCCCTTATTATTGAAAAAGTTTGACAAGTTTTTTGCACTAAGTTGATTTATTATTGATCAGGATATAAATCAAAAGTTCTGCTTAGTTTTTTTATTCTAGGAGTGAATACAGCTTTGAAGTGGTTAAGAACAAGAACCTTGGAGATCATAATTAGCAGCTTTCTTGGATTACCAAAGAAAGTTCTAGAGATTTCAGTTTTGAAAGTTTATAAGCAAACTGTAACAATGACACCAGAATCTTATTCATAACTTTAAGGAGAGGAGCTATTCTAAGGAAAATATTTACCATCTGTTCTGTACACATTGTTGACTTGCCTATAAACAACTCTCCACAGTTTTCTGAATTCCTTAAGACTATCAAGCCTGTACATTCCCAGAACAATGATTTCCTTAGATTCTTTCCTTGCTGTCTGTTGGCCAATATTCTTTTAAGTCCCATTTCTCCTAGAAATATTAACAAAGAAATTACTTCCCTTAAATAAAGCTCTTATATCCTTTCATGCCTTGTTGTTTTGTTCTTCTTCATTTATTTGTACAAAATAATTAAAACAAAATGGGTATTTTTGTCATCCAGGGGGGCACTGAAGTAAAAAACTGCAAAGAACGTACAGTAATTTCACGATTATAAGCCGCACGTCCGGGTGTCGGCAACTGTCTTGGGTTACAATACAGAGTGTGATAAAAGGTATCTATTCTATCACCATCTGTTGAGGGTGGGGGCAGTGATCCTTATCTCAACGGGAGATGTTCTGCTAATGGGTCATCCACTGAAACCAGGCGGGGCATTGTTCTTTATCTTTTCACAACCCATCCTTCCTCCAGCGAGTCATTTTCTGCTAATGGCCCATTGAGTCCCACTGTGCGACTGATAAAATTACTGCATCCCATTGGAAGTTGCTCCAGCCAGGGGGAAGAGCCCAACATTTCTCACCAAGATAAAAACAGAGGTTTGGGGACACTAAGGGAGCCCCTTTCTCCTCTGGACTCCAGAGGAAAACCAGACTTCTCCACATCACCACTGGACATCTGGAGGGAAACTGCACCTTCTGCAGGAGCACTGCTCCAGCTGAATCACATCTGTCACTGCAGGAGGATGGAGCCACCATTTTCCTCAGTTTAGTATCAATTGATGTTATAAACTGCTAAACCCAGACATCTTCACATTATTACACTTAATGCACTTTGTCAGGGTTTGGAGTTTGTTTCTCTGTAGTACTGTATTTCTATTTTAATTTCCCTAGAAAAGAACTGTTATTCCTAATTCCCATATCTTTACCTGAAAGCCCCTTGATTTCAAAATTCTAATAATTTGGAGGGAGGGGGTTTATATTCTCCATTTCAAAGAGAAGTTGCTGCCTTTCTCAGCAGACACCTGTCCTCCAAACTAAAACAGCAACTATTCATTCTTTGTCCATATATAAGCCACACCTGATTATAAGCCGCACTTTGGGTTCAGACCAAAATTTTAGTCAAAATGGTGCGGCTTATAATCGTGGAATTACTGTAATTGGTTGTTTTTTTAAAACTTATGATTCCCTATTATTTTGAAAGCATTATTTTCCTGGCAAGCAGTTTTTAGAGTATTGGCATTTAGTGAGATTCTGAAAGCAGTGTAATTATGGGTCACAGGACAATGCTCAACATCTACATGTTTCAAAAAACAATGTCCACACAACTCCTCCAAAAAGTATTTCATGCAGATGAACTGAGGGGCATGCAGAAGCTTTAAAGAAGAGTGATCATGTTGGAAGTTGCTCACATTTTATGTCTTTTTAGTACATCTGTGATTCATGAGGGAATGTATAATGTGTGCCTGTTATCTTCATAGAGGGAATTTCACAGAAACTCTAGTAAAGATTTATTTCACATCTCTCTTGTGAATTACTTCTGTTGAAGACTGGGTATTTAAGACGTTCTTAGTAACTTATTAAATTCTTTTAACAGATCATTTGAATCACAATTTCCATGAGTTAAAAGGTATTTTTGTTACAATCTTGTGAGACATGCGATATTATATTGTCATCTCTGGAACAATTCCAAGCTTATCTGTATGACTCCTACACAACTGCAACTAGTCCTATTTATAAGATGACTAGAGTTTTAAGACATAATTCCAGCACGCTGGCAACTGTGGAAGATATTAACTCTTAGCAAAGGCTTGTTCATATAAAGTAAACATGCCACACTCCTTTTGATAAATATTTAGGAGTATTTCCTTAAGATAAGTCATTCAGATCTTTATGATTGACTGAATCTAAAAAAGGGAATTTGAAAACATTTAAAGGCTGACTTTTGATAAAGTGTATAATTATACATTTTTAAGAGGAAGAACAGGCTCCCTTATATATTTTAATTTTTTCCCTTTTTTTTTTGGAAAACAGGCTTGCAAAACATTCTATGAATTTAAATGGTAATTCTTCAAACAGGAGTTGTCACAGAAGTTACATAGTCTCAACAGCTTATAAAAATCGCTCATCAATGCTCTGCTGGGTCCCAATTTAGCAAACTACTTAAACATATCAGGTTAGGCTACTATTAAATAAGCAGAAATTTATGCTTTGCTGCCTGAGTACCTTGTAAGAAATGAGTTAAAAATTGTTACATTTTTCTCCAATGTCAAGTAAAGGTTGAAAAATAGTAACAAAGCTAAGAAAAAATTTGTCATAGCTCACACACACTGTTGTCATTCTTGACTTAAAAATAATGATTTAAAGAGTAAGGTCTGCTTATTTTTGCTGCCAAGATCTCTCACTTACATCTGTCTAGATTTATTGATTTCACGGAGTAAACCAATGTATTTTACTGCTACCATAGATAGTAGAAGATATAAATGTCCGAGTTTTGAACTTGAATTTTTTTTGATGTCTGCTTAAATGTGTTAGTCTCTAGAATACTAGGAAATAAAGAGAGACTCCAGCCATGTTTTCTTGTTGCATTTTCTCAGAAATTGATTCACAACTACCAATAGATATTGGAAAAAAGGAAAAAGGAAGAAGGAAAAAGGGTAACTTTTGCAGAGACCTTTCTTGCATAACTCTGCAATAAAGAAGTGCTTCAAATATTTAAACGATTAATGTTTAACTGAGAAATTGAAAATATGCTGCTGCTTTTTACTGAGTGCCAGGTGGACTATTCAAATATGACCATCACAGTAATAAATAATCATGTGTTTAGTACTTTATATCCCAAATCTCTGCACAAATATTCACTACGTTTCCAAAGCAGTGGACAAGGAATAATCACTCACACTTACCCACATTTAATCTGCCTGTGACTTCCCCGTTTGAATTGCGAGCATTCACGGTCACATTGTGAGTAGACTGGAGAAGCAGTGATGAGTCCTGAAGAATAGAGAAAGAAAAAAAGTATGTTGGACAGAACAGATAGAATTGTGAACAATTTTCAAAATTTAGTCTACTGTTGATATCAACTCAGCTGCTGAAAGGTCTTTGCAGCTACAAAACTATCCACAGATCTCATCAAATAATGTGGGCAGATATTTCTGATTACCACAAGTATATCAGATTTAAAGTAAGAAAAATAATTAAAGGGAATACATCAGGTGAACAAAATCTGAATTACTGGACCAATGAGCATAGCTGCTAACATTTTATCTTTTGGAAAAAATGCTTTAGTACTACATTTACTACCTTACAGTACACAACAGAGACTCCTAGAAGACAGCCATTTAATTGGGTGTGAGCACTCTACTTTGAGAATTATCCTGGTGAGAAACATGCATGTTCATTCTGCTTCCTCAGTGGTCCACACTATCTCTAGGCTGTGGCCTAATTTTGGCACCTGGCACTGACTCTCCAGGCAAGGAAGCTGCCACAGTGAGTGATGGAGAGAGCGGCAGGTTGACTAGAACAATGCTGATTTTAACAGATGACAGTACAGGTGATTTTCAGGGTAGTCATAGTGGCTACTGTCTTTACTTGACATAAAGTATCGGAAAGTTATCTGGGGACACAAAATCTTATCACGCTCATTTGGATCAGCAAACTGTAAATACACTGGTAGGCTTCAAAAAAAGGGGAGGAAGTTTTCTGCACTACAGGTGCTGTCATACTAAAGCATACTTTGTGTCTAAAGGACAAGGACTCACAAAGTGATAAGAAGTGCCTGAACAGATCTCAGTTGCCAAAGTATCAGGGAATACATGATGTGAAGAGGGTATAGTCCAGCTGCCTGCTTGTGACCTCAGTGGAGACACCCATTCCTAAATAAATGAGTTTCTAACCATTGGAATATTGTTAAAGGATCAGCCTGTTTCACAGCTATGGCTTCTAGTTATTTTCCTGGACTCACCAGAGACTATGCAGTACCTTGAAGGGCTAACCCCTGAAAATAACCCCAGGGTACGTTCCCATCTCAATTTAATGTTTAGAGTATGAGGCAACCTGAGAGTTTTAAACACTTTTTACGTGATGAATTTTACTACAAACACTTACTTACTTAGGTAGAAAGGGTCTCTCAAAAGAAATCATTATGTGAGCAAAATAAACACATCTCACTTTTTAAATTATATCAGAAAAACATGAAAGCTCACAGAATTAACACAAATAATGAAAAGTCTTAGGAAAAAAGTAAACCATGTATTAGAATGAACATTAATGGTAGTAAGTTAGTAGAAGAAGTGGAAAAGGAAGGTCAGCAAAGATTGGGGATTGAGTAAATAAAGTACATTGAAGTAAATCTGCTAAATGATCCACAAATCTGGGCATCGTTATTTACATTTATTTGATTGCCACTGGTTGATTAAAATAAGTATTAATTTGTGATATCAAATGAAAGTGTGAATAAACTGTACTCTAGACCTGCTACTGCCACATATGTGGTTTTGACTAATTAAAATTTAGTAACGTATTTAAAAATGCTTTTGTTTTATCTTTCCATGAAGATGTTTTAGCAAAGGTGCAATGATCTTGCCCACAGCTCTGCACTGGACTCATAATGAAGGCATAAACTTGTAATAGCCTCCAGAGACAATGCACAGCAAGTAGCTTTTCTTCTACATATTTTCTTAGCACTGTGGAGACCTCATTAGGTGAGAAAATCTGTTAGGAGACTGCAAGGAGAAAACTATTATAGCCAGGGAGAAAGCTGCCTTGAAAGCTGAGAGGGGCCCAGTTCTCCAAGACAAATTTAGAAAAAGAAAGCTTAAAAAATAAGTAACATTATGACAATAAACAGATAAATGGCAACTCAGGAGACCAAGCTGCAGGCAATTAAGCCTTGAGAGAATTCAAATATTTAAAGAAGCAAGGATACAAACAAAAAACTGATGAATTGTCAGTACGCAGAGAGAAGCAGTAGCCTGAAGGCTCTAATTAATGCATGCTACTAATGATCGTGATGGGTCATTGGACAACTAAGTTTATATTAGATGCTGCCACACCTCTTTTTCCTATATTGTACTAAATGCACTAAGAGCTGAAAGGAATATCAAGAGAGCACAAATGGCAGCTTAACACTGCATAATGATCTTTGGGACTAGAGGGAGTTCTTAACATTAGCTGCGCTGGTCTTAAAAAGTTACATTTTCTTACTGGATAAACAACCCCAAGGGAAATTCAACAAAGCATATAAATACTTTTCTCACTGCCTGTGAGGCAGAAAAGAATATAGTATAAGAAGCTAAATGGAAATACAGATATTGTAATGAAATTTCACTGTCTTAATTAAGAATTGTTCCTGGCACTGGAAATACTTGTTGAAAAAAGAAAGAGAAAAGCTCAATTAAGTAAAACATGTAGGCATTGCTTAAATTTTAGTAAATCACGCATATTAACAACCTCATTCTGATAAATTTATGTACAGTAAATTCACGAATACCAGCCGCACTGAGTATAAGCCGCATCTCTGGGTGTTGGCAAATATTTCGGTTTTTGTCCATAAATAAGCCACACCCAAGTATAAGCCGCTCTGTCGTTCGCAGCAAGGACCCGCGTGCGACAAAGTTGCCAAATATTAACAGAACGGCGGCAGGGCGGGGTTTACTGGCTCGGCTGGGGCTGTGCAGGCTTGGCCCGCTAGGGGCTGCTGACGGGGCCAGGTAGCCCAGCCCGGCACTGCCGCTCGGTGGGGCCACTGGGTTCGATCACCACGGCCCAGCGCTGCCCTGTGGTGGCAGGCAGGGACGGAGCCCCCCGCCGCCTCCCAGAGCCGCGGCAGGGGCGGCCCGGGTCCCCCCCCTCCTCCCAGAGCCGCGGCAGGGGCGGCGCGGAGTCCCCCGTCTCTTCCCCGGGCTGTGGGAGGAGGGAAGGAAAGACCTCTCCCTCCTCTCTCCCCGCCCCCCGTGCTGCCTGCAGGCAGCCAGGCTCCACCCGCGGTACAACAGAGTAGCGATTTGTAACAATCGCAAAATGCCGACTTTGCAGCTGCTCGGCTCGGCACTCTGGCAGGCACTTCTGAGGTTGTAAATGTCAGAAAATTATTCACATATTAGCTGCTCCTGATTATTAGCCGCATTTCCGGTTTAGGAGCAAAATCTTAGTCAAATTGGTGCGGCTTGTATTCGTGAAATTACTGTACATTTTCTCTTGCTATAGCAGTATAAACACTTTTTTCCTAGGTTCAGAAAAGTCACATGGCTGGTTATTTCTTCCCATGTAAGAGCCATATTTGGCTTTTACTGTCACTGAATTAAATGAAATGTCCCATTGGTTGATGATAATATTTACAAAACATAAGACTTTATTTTGTGAGATATTGGACTATGGACAATAGTTCTGAAAAGTATTTCTCGTATTGGCCAGAAGCAGACATTTCTCTACAAAAACTTCACTGGAATAAGTTTCAGAGTCCCCCTGGATAAAATCCAGATCAGATTGTCACTTCCTTTTTCTAAACCCACAACTGTCACACCTTTCCTATTCTTGGTGACACTTTAAAGTTAATAATTTTGATAAATATTTGACCAAGAATGGTATTTCTTTTTTACCTCACTAGTAACAACAACAACAACAACAACAAACTTTTATGTCTAGGTAAACTAGATTAAATACTAAGTCTTTCCATTTAGACTTGTACATTTTATATACATAAATATATAAGTATGCCAGACATTTCATGGCATTGTCCTTGAAGTGAAAAAAACTAAATATTTTAGAGAAATCAAAACTTTCCATTGGGATCCACTAATTTTAGAGATAATGAAACTATACTGTAGTGCATGAATAAACAAAACAGTTTCCTAGAGAAGCCTATATTAAAAAATAATCTCAGTAAAAATAATGAAAATCCTTTCTATACACTCCTCAAGTTTTAGCATGACTTACATAAGATAACAATTATAATTCCTGTTTGAGCTGCTTATCACATGCCTAAGAGATAAATTTTAATTCTACCAAAGCTTCGTATCACTGACCTTGTAAAGTCTGCAGAAATGTGTATACAGATATGCATGAGTATGCATATATTTTTTTTTCACATGACAGAAATCATGGAAAGTTCAATGATTCAGAAGTGTATTCATTTTATTTAGCATTACTGCAAGATTATCCACTTACCACTCTCGAATGGATTTCTTTGGCATAAAGAGGGAACAGGAATTCAGATTCCCCTTCCAGTCGAAGGCCTTCTTTCGTAACTCGCAGGTGTCCCATTCCAGTCTGAGAAGATGTGAGAATTGTGCAGAATTTACTATTGTTGCTGTGTTTGTTTTGTGTTCTTTTCATGAATTAAACACTTTCAGAGCTGCCTGCCCTGAGTCTACCAATAAATAGTAATGCATTTAAAATTTTGAAAATTCCTTATTTCTTTCCAGGAGTAATTTTCTATGAGAAATTGCAGATTTCATGAAGTTATTAAACTTGTTTGCTTTTTCTAATTGGGGTGGGGGAAGAGTGTGGAGTGGAAATACAGTTTTATAGTAGTTAAATTAAAAAGAAGTGCATTTGTATTGACTGTGCTATAACAGATTTTGTACTTGCCTTCTAAAAATGTAAGGAACAATAAACTTTTACACATGACTACTCACATACAAAACCTTACATTAACATCTCAGGGTTCATTCTATCAGTAATATAAATCTATAAAACAGGCAAAGAGGAATTTTAACTTGCTTTCATTTTCAGCAATTTTAATTAAGTTTTAATTCATCGGTTTAGATTTTTTCTTCTTTAATTGTAGGTGAAGGCTCTGTATCTCATTATCATGCACCTTTTCCTCTATCACCTGCTTCTCAGTTTTCTCATCCTTTCTTCATCATTCCCTCCTGCTTTCAGTCCAATTATTCTTTCCAGCTGACAACTCCTTTCCTTCTTTTTCCTTCCTTTCACCATTATCACAGAACTGATAATGTAAAAAATGAGTGAGGAATTACTTCAGTTAGTACAATTGAGGGTTTGTAGGCTTCAGATGGAAGGTATTTCACAAGTATTTAGCTGATTTGTAAAGCATTCACCCCTTTCCCTGACATAAAGATTGACAGAGAATGTGCCAAAAAAAAAAAAAAAAAAAAAAAAAAAGGAAACAAAGCAGTCTTCCAGTTTGGCCACATGAAAATATTTCAAGACAACTGCTGCAAAATACAACGAGCAGATGGATGGGCTAAATAAAAAACAATAAACCCAGAAAAGTATTTCCACTCCAAACAGTTTTTAGGTAATTCTCCATGTAAGCAGAAGACACACAAAACAGGCCACCAATTACATCAATAAATTGTTCACCTAATGAATTACGCTCGCCACTGATAAAAGTTATAATTGAAGAGATGGTAATTGCTTTCAAATATATATCCTGACTAATCAGATTATATATGTATATATGTAATGCTAAGTAACATATCAAACCAGTTTTCCATGAAAAATCATAGCTATTTTTTTAGCAGGCCTGGAAAGAGACAGAGAAACAAGTTTTGCTTAAATTCCACAAGGTGAGAAATGTTCATTCACTCCACTGGAGAGTACAACCACAATTCTTCCTCAGCAAGATTTGCTTCAGGAAAGAGGCTTTTAGAACAGCTATTTATGGAACCTGCTTTTCAGGGTCAAATATCTTACTGTTTTGAAATACATAATGTAGTGACTTTTCTAAGTGAAAACAGATATGGTTTCCAAATACTAGACCACTGCAAAGCTTTTAAAATGTACTCAGTATATACTGATACATCCCATAAGGCAAACTGAAATAATACCTAGGATGAACTTTTATAATGACAATTCCTAGACAGCACTGACTGATTTAGAAATATGTTTTTCTAGTGAAGACTATGGACATGTCTAACCTGCAACACTCCAACATTATCAAGGCACACAGGTTTTAAGAAAAAATTTCTAAATAAATACCACCAAGTATCTCCTCTTTTATTAACCAAATTTAGGGTGTGATTATTTACTCTGAGCTCATACCTTTTCCCATTAGGTGAAAGTAGTTTATATTAGCTATCAGGTTTAAACAGAGATTGCATATTTCTGCAGAATATAAAGCAATAAATAAGTAATATATTATAGAAAAAGTACAAAAAAATGACATTGACAAATCTTAAATTTAAGAAGGCAGAGGAAGAAGTAGTAACTAATTCTTGCTCTGAAGCAGACCGGGGAAAATTAACAAACTCCTGGGTGGCAATCTCTGTCCTGCCTTTGGCAGGTAGAAATTTTTAGTAGAGACAAAAAAAAAAAAAATTTATGCGTAAAAAAATTACGCAATTTACTCATTCCACTCTTTCTAAAGGATTCAGGTTTCCCAGCAAAGATTATTGTGAAAATGCTATCTAGACAAGGAAATGTCTTTGACATAAAGAATAGTACGTCATATGACAAAACTCATCACTTCCAACTTATCTAAAAGTTCCTATTTTTTCAGTAAATCGAGTCATATCCCTCAGGATTACTTTGTATAAGTATGTCCTTGAGTAGGGTGTATTTTCTTCGTGAGATATTTAATTTAAGCATTGACACAAAGCTCACATTCTCCCATATTTGCCTAACAGCCTCATTATCCATTCTCATTGACCACTTGGGAAGTGCAAACCCAGGGAAATGTAGATTTAGGTTATGTGCATAAATGGCTATCTGTGAGGACTAACATAAACTTTGTAACATGCATGCAAACAATAAAAATGTGGATTTTATATAACGATCCCCACTTCTATTACCTCTGTGACTGCAAACAATTATTATGATCTTAGTAGCACAATATTTGAGCATCTTAAGATTGTAAAAAGTACTGAGTTATGAAGTACAGTGAGATAGGGGAATTCTATTATGCCCCTTTTAGAAATGGCAAATTGAAGTTATATGGAATATAAAAGAGAGGGATTTAGAATAAACAACCACCCCAATGCACTGAGATCCAATGCTACGTTCCATGAAAAGGCATAATAGTTACACATAATGTTCCCTCAACAAGCACTCTGCTTCTTACATTACCAATTGCTATTTACTGAGTATTGCAGCTGCCTCAGTGACAAATTTGATGCTTTCTGTTAAGGATTTAATTCTGTTCCTATTTAAATAACTGAATAAAAATGTTTCTACTGAACTGAGAAAAGGCACTCAATACCAGTTAGATGTAAACTTTGACGCAGTTGTACAACAAGCTATTGCTTAGGATGTGGAAACAAAAGTGCTTAATTAAACACAGGAGATGTATGGCAAGTCTGGATTCTGGTTATCCTGATGCTGGTGACTGTCACTGCTTCAGTTTGCTGTAACAAACTGTTGTACATACAGATGTAGCTGAGACTCGCATTTTGTAATTACTCAAAGCCCTCAGCAAGGCAGGGAGGCAGCTGTATAGCAGGGAAGAATGAAATGGCATCTCTAGACAGCAATCAGGTTTTATTGCTGCAAGGAGTTGACTAGTGTGGAAACCGCTGGTAGCTGCCAAACTCTTATGCACCAAAGATGCAACTTAGCATTAGTGTTCACAAAAGTGTGACCAGTTTTCATTTCAAAACTGCCTGACTTACTCTAATTGCAGCAACAGGATGTCTTCAACTGCAGAAAAAGTATTTTTTAATAATTTGAAAAATGCTCCCAAGCAGGTAAGTGCTTGGAGAAACAGAGACAAAGCCTTCTACCAAAAAAATCCGATCACTGAATCCTCATACAAGCTCATCAAAAGACTCCTTGATTGAGAAGTCCCAGTCTAAAAGACATTTGACATCTAGCTTTTCAGTGAATTATCTACACAGGGATACTCCAAACCAGTTGAAATAAGTAGCCACCACTGCAGAATCCTAAGGTAAGATGCACTGTGTTGTGGAACATCTGGATGGGAGGAACATCTTGGATATGTTATCATTCTCTTAAATTCTAAATACAGACTGCAGATCACTAGGAGTGGAAAATAAGCAGATGTAGCTCTAGGGCTCTTGCACTCAATGAGTTGCTCTCAGGTAGCTGAGCCTCATGCTGCTTATGGCATATGGAAGCAAAAGAGTATCAGGTGATTTTATCTAGGATTTACCTCCCAGGAATATGACAATGCAGGTCTGCTGCTGTAGGCATGTGGCCCTTAGAAATAAGCATGAGGCACGGGGAACAATCCACTCCGTTTAAAAATGAGTATTTCTAGTCACCTAAATTCCATCAATAAATATAGCTTTATTTTCCTACCAACAGTGAAACTTATACACACTGGCTCACTATATTCGGTCAATCATATGTCATACCATATCACATCACATCATCACTGTTTCTGCACCTTCTCAGCATTAGACTCATATGCACTCCTCAGACTCCTCTGAGTAAGAGAAATTGAACTTCTGCTCTGTGTACCAGCTAATAGCTGCAAGGGAAGATGTGTATTTTCTCCTTTTGGAGAGAAATCAAATATCGCAAACTCAGGCTGACCCATGTGTTAGCATGGTTGCACCAAAAAAAATTCTTGAAGTTGATTCCAACATTAGTTTTAACACACGTTCAATTCAAATCAAGTAGCTTCTGTCTCAGGAGTTAAAAGCATGTTTGATTTGCAGTATCTGCTCCCTGAATATTCAACTGTTCCATTTATCAAAAAGTCCACACACGCTGTAGTGGCTGAATGAAACCAGTAATGATATGAACTTCAGAGTGGAAAGAATGCAGCACTTCCACTCAGTTAAATCCTTTTCTTTCTTGTAGGATCCTTACATCCTCCTTCTAGGCCACATCACAGAAAGACCTTGGCAAGTTGAGACCAACATCACTGTTGTGCCCCAAAGCTAGTTCAATTAATGGCTTTATAGATCCAGCTTGCACTGCAGCACTTCTTGCAGCAATTACTATTTAGAGAACTTGCTTTGCAAACAAGAGTGTACTGTTTCATTGAGATAATAGGACTGTGGGTAGAGATTGTTAAAGAGCAATCAGCAAAACAGGATTGGTAATGAATCTGATGAAACTCTCTGTTTGACTTACAATATCAATTCTGAAGCTAAGTACGTGCTTGGTATGATAACATTACTGATGCCTCATCTCATTTTCAGTTGCAAGGACTCTATTTGCAGGGCTCAGGCAGAGGTTATCTGACTCATCTGCTTAGATGACAGTGGAGTCATCTCAGCCAAAGACATTGGTCACATCAGAGCCCTTGGCAACAGCATGCACTCCTGGTATAGAACTTAGTCGCACCTGGCTTAGGGTTGGATACAAACCAAAATATCATTTGTAGACAAGACTGAAAATTGGGTAGATAATATTTTGAGATTTAGAAAAGTAGATGGCCACTTTGAATTCAACAGATTTATAAGGAAACAGCTATGAATTACACAAATTACCAAACCACTGATGTTTGCTTATTTTTATAACATCTCTTTCATAAAGATGCATAGTTTCAAGATATTTTCAGTTTGTCTTCTATCTTGTCCTGATATACAGAATAAAAAACTTCCTTACTTAAAGTATTAATTAAAAAAGGTGTTACTCAAGAGGAAAGACTATATTCTCAAAAACAGATTCAGTTTCAGCTTCGTTTCCTTGTTCAGCAAGGACCAAATTCTGTCTTTGATTCTGTACTGCACAGATATTAAAAAATGCCATTACATCTGGCATCACACCTCCTGTGTTAGAAAAACAGACTGTGAAGAAATAGACTGCTACTCCCACTGTTGCATGTACTTATTCAGGAATTAGATTTTTCTAAGTTGGGTAATTAATTTTATTATATTAACATTTGTAATTATGCAACTTAGCTAAAGAAATGGAATTAAATATTTCCTTTGATTTCTAAAGGTTGTCAAAAGAGTTTTCTTAAATTCAGTTCTTAAACTTGCATGTGCACTTTAATCTCACTGTACTCAGATTTTTTATAACTCTTTATTAATATTATAGATTACTCCAAGAGTCCACTTAAAACAAGTGTTCCTCCACACTCTTTTTCATACATGTGATTTAATTCATAATATAATTTGGAATAATCAAATGCTTTAAGAAAATACATTTAAATGAAAATATGTATCACTAGTGAAAAGTCTTTCTTTGGCAACAGCTTACTGCAGTAAGTATCTCAATATCTTTCTATTCAATTATTACTCTGCATAAAATGTTTAAATATTTGTCTGATAGAGACAATGGGAATGACTTTAGCCTGATTGGAGGGAAATTGCATTTAACTTAATAGCAAAGTTGCAAAATACAGCTATTTTGGATTGTTCAAAACAGAAACTACAGAATGTTCATGTTCTGAAGAATATGTGAAAAATTCAGTAATTTATTTAATTTCAGTATTAAGGCAATACAACATTCTCAAAATGGCAACTAATTTCATGGAGCACCCACTGTTAATCACAAAATGCATGGAAAGGCTGTACAAGTTCACTAACGGATGTCTTTAGTGAAGGAGAACTCACTGTAAGTGTTCTTTACTGTACATTTTCATCTCTGTCTGCTCTGGTTATAGGTGTTTCAAATGATTGAACATCTCCAATTCAATAAGGCATGGTATTACACAGTCTATTAAGTCTCACTGTCAGAAAATGTTAACTGATTTTCAGTTAAAATTTTGCTTTCTTAATTCATTACATTCCTAGTTTTGTATTTCTATATTTCCTTAAGTAATTCCCTCCATGTTCAGTGCCTGAGTTTATCAACTGCTTAAATAGTTGTTTACATAACTATTTTATTACAAAATCAGTTTTTAAATTTCAAAATACATATTGTATTTATAGATTTAGAGCAGTACCATTATCAGCCAGCTAATATGTATATATAGTAAGATTATATATAGTTTGCTTTTCAACAAATCTTTTTAAATTAATGTCTTGGGTTGCAATACAGGACGTGATCAAAAGTATCTATTCTATTACCATCTGATGAGACCAGGTGGGGCAGTCTGACGAGGTATCAGGTTGTACTCTGACTTTGTCAGGGTTTGGAGTTTGTGCTTTGTAGCACTGTATTTCTATTTTAATTTTCTCAGTAAAGAACTGTTATTCCTAATTCCCATATATTTGCCTGAAAGCCCCTTGATTTCAAAATTCTAGTAATTTGGAGGGAGGGGGTTTACATTCTCCATTCTAAAGAGAGGCTCCTGACAATGAACTATCAAAATTACTACTGCCTTACAGAAAACTTTGAAAAAGGATTAAAAAATAATTTCTAATACTTTGCCTATATTCATTTTTAATGGGAACCCCAGAAGTTTACAAGGGTGCTATCTATGTCTGCGATAAAAGTTTCCGGGAATGGCTACATTGGAAGAGTACTCCTTTATTAAAAGCAGGTCAAAAAAGAAAACACCTGTCAATAATATCTGGAAAACTCTGTATGTTTTAGTACAACTGTATTTTTGTACAGTAGGACAATTGCCCTATTTATCCCACTGACAGAAATCTATGGGCATAATGGAGAAAATAAAAGCCCACAATCTATCCTAAATGTGCAGAAATCCTCACAGTTCTCATTGCCTTTGTCTCTCTTTGTCTCCAGCAGAGGTGCAGGCACAAGAGCAGGCTAAACATTTGTCCTGTTCTTAGGAAGAACCACACTTAGGATACGGATTGTTGGACTAGACCTTGGACACTGCCCTCCACAGACCAAGTTATTCCCTGTCATGATAAGGCGACCTGGGGATTATTCTAAGGCTTACTATTAGGACTTGACTTTCCTCTTGTTAGACTCAAACCCAAGAACAGCTTGATATGGATGGCAGGAGAACCTGAGATTGAGTGCAGATATGAAATATGTTTGACTAACAGTACATCTAAAACTATAATGACCTGTCTACTTTCTCTCACACTGTGCTTAAAAGTTTGTCAGAGGAAATGCCACACAGAAGAAAGGCAGCAAGTTATCCTGATGAACACTGTAGTTGCATTACTATCTGTCTTTATCAAAATGAAACACAGTGCAATTTCCCTTCTTATTCCAGGAGACCATTATATCTGGGGCATCCACTTAAATCCATGGAAAACATGGTTTTCTCCACCAGAAGTTAAAAAAATTTAGAAATTATCTTTGGCATACAACTGTTCCTGGTGTTATGATAATGTGGCAGAACCTAAATACTACAATAACTGAATGAATGAGGGGCTTCTGAAAAAGATTTTCTAGAGAGTCAGGAATGGTAATCACCTGATCAGGTGCATTTTTGACACCTGTGAGTTTTAGAACATCAATCCTGGACTAGAGCAAGTGTGACCTCCAGTCTGAGTCTTGGAAGTATTGAATGGTACCCACACAACTAGTATAACCTGCTAATTTAGTGAGCAAGCATTCTGTCACCTCCTCCAAGTCATTGATTAAGTTTTGGAAAAGGACAAGACTCAGGACAACTGTAATGTTTATTACTACCCTCCATGCAGACCATAACACATTGGTATCTACCTTTTGAGTCCTACCACCCAGTCAGCATACTTTTTATACTTATCTGTTTGTCCACCCCTCATGGCTGTAATATCCTAATTTACAGGTACAGGAATATTGTGGGAGACACTCAGAAGCCTTGCTGAAGTCAAGGTAAATGATATTTTGTGTCCTCCCATCATCTACAATTCCAGACATTTTATCATAAAATGGCAATCAGATTGGTCAGGCATCATTCACCCTTGGTAAATTAACCCATGGCCCCTTTTTTTGAAGACAAGTGCAACACTTGCATTCCCTCAGTCATCAAGGATTTCCCCAGTCTCCAAAACCTTTCAAATATTGCAGAGGGTGGGTGACTCTGCAAGAGAAGCAGTTCTCTCTGCACCAATGGATGCACACCATCTTGTTGCCATTTGCCCTTTGTAATTCTTAACTGAAGCTGCGCTTTGGCATTCCCAACACATTTCCTGGCCCAGACATTGTTTCGAAATTTCTTCTTTGTAGCCTTTATCTGCTTCCAACTCTTCTAAACTGCTTTTTCATTGAGGCTCCACCACAAGTAACCTGCCTAGCTAAGCCAGGATATTTATCTTCCTGAGTATCAGGACTGATCACTCCTGCATTTGGAGGTTACAGTCCTCAAACTTGATCAAGCTTTTCTGGCTAACTTCACCCTTCAGATCTGGCTCCCATGGGATCCTGTGAGCAGCAGATCCTGCTGTGCGCCAACTTTAATTGTCCTCTCCAGAAGCTGTTGCTGAAACACTCTAGAAATCTTCACTACTTCCATCCTGCCACACTTGTCTTCCAGCACATATCAGAGACATTGAAGCTTCCCTCTTTTAAATGTACTGGATGTTTCAGAATTGTGCACTGGACTTCTGATCCTTGCAGCACCAAATCCCATGAGATTCTTAGTTTTCTAAACTCTAAAAACTAGCAGTCCCCTTTAGTGTTCAGAAAGCCTCATTATGTTAAAAAGAGAATCTGAAATTTCCATTATATGCAAACTGTGATATCTTATCCAGGGAAAAAAATCCAACTTTTTTTCAAACTGATTTTCATGCAAAAATAATGCTAGTTTTCAAATTACTCTATTTCACCTTGTTCACCAAGCTCAAGGCACAATTACTTGAATGTCTTCTCTGAAACAGCTGAATATAATTAATTCATAGGTTTCTTTGCTCAGCCCCACAAAAAAACCTTGAGACCTTGTCCCTCTGAACTCCAAGAGAGAAAAGGAAAAAAAAAGAATGAGACAGCTGATATATTAGAATTAATGTGCACAATTTGGAGATGCCCACGTTTTTTTTTAATTGGGGCAGCATGAGAAAAGGGATATATTCTCTTTACAAGTTGTTCTCTTTTAGTCTAGCTGAAATGAAATGAAACAATGAAACTCTGTTCAACTTAGTAATCTACATTTTATGCCAAAGGCCTCTCAAACAATAGTTCTTAGAAAAGCTTCTGTCTTTCATCATTCCAAATTCTTACAAGGGGATCACAATCTATTCATCTTGCAGCATATCTATGTCTGGTTCATGTTCTCCTTTATCAGCTTAGTTTCTTTGCTAGCACTTATCACACTGTCTGGTTTTATGAGGGTTAAGACAGGACACGTGTGCATGGATTAATTCAATGCCAGAGTGTCTTCAAGCTCTGTTCATAATTTAATTATTATTTTAATCTGGATCTCTGAACAGAGGTAGCATGTGATTTTTGTATACTGCAAATTATTACTTAATGAAAGAGTCAAGGATGCTTTATAGAAAAAGTGAACACTTCTTATACAACAAAAGAAACTTTGATGTCTAAATAACCAGTTTTTTAGCTCTGAGTGGGCTTATGAAAGTGCTGTGCTATAGAACTGAGTCGAACAATCACTAAAGCACCAACACCCCTATTATTGAAAAACTGTTTTCCTAATAAAATTATATACTGTCATGTCATGTTATGTTTAAAGTTTTCCTTCAGCATAAACTCTCTTCAGGACTCTAATGTAAAAGTATATTTTAAAATGCTTGCAATGTATTTTTCAAATGTTTAGCAACCTTAGTGAGAATAAAACTTGTTTCTTGCATTATTTTCCAGAGGAAAAAACCTGTTAATATGTTATTAGCTATCAGTATTTAATACTGTTAAGAATAATAATTTTAAGTGATCTTATTTTTTTTTAGTTTTTAAATGTATTTTTAAATGTTTTTAAAGTATTAGTTAAAAACACAGTATCTGTTGTGAATATTAGGCATAGTAAGTCATATAACCTCTACACAATATACCTAGAATACAATTAATAAATGCAAGCATTACCGCAGTTGACAGATTAATATTTGCTAAATAAGTGATGATTGCATAGGATAATATTTCACAGTGACTTTTAAACTCTTCCCAGTCATGGATATGCTTAATTGGGTAAGTGTTATGTACATGAATCAACTCAATTCCTAAACAGCAAATAATTGTCAAGCTTGGAACTCATGCATCATAAAAATCCAATTCTGACGCTAGATCAATACCTCACTTTTCAAACAGTAACAAAATACTTGGAGGCATAAATGCTTAATTTTTATGACAGTATTAATGATTTCTTATGACTGTTACACTATTTCTTCACAACTGGTGTTTCCTGAGACACAGGAAAGGACCATGATGCTTCAATTATACTTCCAAACTCCGAATGTGCACTAAACATCCTTCATAAACTCAGTGGCTAGCAGTGCTTCTCTGTGATTATCTGGGTGATATTTCTGGAATTCTCAGAGTTACTTCTTGAGAGATGCAGTCTATTAAAACAACACCCAGTAAAAAAAGTTCTCTGTTCTTAACAGCGTCATGTGTACTTTTGCTGTGGATTGTGACATACATGTGCACTCTGCACGAATGTATTTACAGCTGATATTTATCTGAATTTCAGTATTTCCCTAAAACTATCCCACATTAACGAAGACATTATAGTTACTACAATTGTGTCAGGCACACAGATTCTTTAACACAGAATTAGGAATTCACAGCCCACTCTGTGAAAGGATGTAAACCTGCACTGCTAGCGCTGTTACTCCACTGCTCTTGTTGCAAAAGCAGAAGGACACTGTCCTTCAGCAGATCAAGGCATTTGGTGTGCTCCACAGAGGAGATAGGTATTTCTCTAAGTAGACTTTCTAATGTTATTTTTTTTTAGTCCTCACTGGTATCAGACAAGAAACACCTAGGGTCATATGTACAAATCAAATCAGCATAAAACATTTTTTAAAACTCCTTAAAAATAGAACTCTGAGCCACACAGAAAACAATTATACATTCTTCATGTTCTCTGTGATTTATGACATGCAGGCACTAAAAGCATATCTTCCATGTGAGCTGCATAAGAGAAAAATTATATGTGATCTAAGATGTTTTGCACTGTAATCTGTATGACAGTAACAGTGCTGTAAAGAATTCATGTAGGAGAAGATCCTTCACAGGAATTCAAGCACTAAAATCTGTATTAGTAAGTAGGACTTAAAATTAACATACTATCTCTTTAGTGAGTATAGAAATATTTATTTTAAGATAAAGAGTTCTTCACTTAGTGACAGAGGTGTAATAACAATAGATAACAGAAACTTTCTTCGTTAGCCAGGGCAGAGCTTTAGAAATTTATTATTATTATTTTTGTTGTAACAAGTCTATTCAAATTATCTGTGTATCACAACTGCATGTTAGGAGCAAATTAGCTTAGCTTCAATACTCACTGATGCATTTTATTGCATTCTGACTAAAGTAATATCTTGCAGACTTCTGAAACTTACCCTTTAATCTACTACATGCAAAATTACATTATAAATATTAAAATATATATGACATTGGAAAGTTATTAAATTTACTTCTGAATTATATAGCTGCTTAGCCTCGAGCATGAAGTAGTGATAATTACCCTGTGCTATAATTAATCGGGCAAATAAATTGTTAAATTTTAGATGCTGACAAACAGGAGAAAGAAGCTAAACAACCACAGCAACTGTCAGCAATATTTTAACTAAGGAATTCTGTATGAGATAAAATTACAGCAAACACATTTATAAAATATCAACTAAACAGAGATTATGAGACAACAGTAAAATACATTCTCATAGAATGGTTAGAATTCACTGCAATCTAAAGCATCAACAACCACAGTATTTCAAAAACTATTAGTAATACAGAAATTACATATGAAAAAGTACATTCAAAGAGATTTTTCTAACACACTTTCA
The DNA here is from genome assembly GCF_009819885.2 of Catharus ustulatus. Lineage (NCBI taxonomy): Eukaryota > Metazoa > Chordata > Aves > Passeriformes > Turdidae > Catharus > Catharus ustulatus. The sequence goes on along the minus strand of NC_046222.1, from coordinate 49,099,355 downwards.
GCCAAAGTACAAATCACAGTTGAGAAGGAAGAAAAAAGAACCATCCATTACCTACAGAGAAGCAGTACATACAAAATAAGTGAAGTGCTGAGGTAGGGAAGAGAAGACAAGAATGGAAAATTAAAGAGGACACTTACTGGGGAAAACCACATCACTTTAAGAATCCAAATCGTCAAAGAAAAATTCACAACTAGGATGATAAGCAGGAGGAGAACAAACAGGTAGAGACAACGCTTTCTCCAGCCATAAATTCCAATTTTGTAGATGTATTCATTCTTCGGCCTTTCTAGGCTCGTGCCTGGTGTCGTTGTCGTGTATTGTTCACGTACCATCTGCTATGTAGAGGAAAAAAAGAGAGGGAACTGCTTAGTTGCTTAATTTAAGTGACAATATTTATATAAAAATCCAAGGAAAATATGAAGATATAACTGTAATAGCTAGGTACCTGAAACTCTTATAACCTGGAAAGCATTTTCATCATGCCCTGTTCAACTTATATCTTAGTTTTTGATACACACAATGTGACCTTTTAATATATGAATTGTATTAACTGCTGTTTTCAGGAGGCTTAAATTTATTTCATCCTATAAAAAATGGCAAAACTTTCCTCCCATTTGTCATAATATTCTAATTCCCTCATCATAAAATATTTCATGGGATCATATAACAATCTACAGCTCACAAGTGTGTATCGGTTGGAATGCCAATATATATTAGACTTCAGAATATGTATGTAAAGAAATGAAATTATTCTTTATGATGTACAGCAAATAATGATTTCTCAATTGATAAGATATTAATATTTAAAGATATATCAACATTAGAAACATTGCCTACTGGGTTTAAACAACTTCATGTCATACTACAGTTCTTAAAGAAACTTTGTTTGAATTTAAAGGAATCTTACAAGGCTGCACTTCCTTAAAACATAAGAATATTCACTAACTTCGACTTTTACAGCATAGAAATCATCAACAATTCAAACCATTCAAGTAAAGCTTACAGTTCTGGTCAAAATAATAAAAACTCAGCAGCTAAAGCTGCTTATCAAGAACAACAGTGGGCAATATCTGTCTCATTTACACTGAGATAAAGCAAAAAAACCCCAATCATGGATGCCAGAAACAAAATAGGTATTATAAATTCAAACCCTTCCCATGAGCCAGGTATGTCCACAGGCAACTTACATCCAAAAACTGGTCTACTTTCCTATAATATAATGCTCCCAAATGAGAGCGCCTTCAGAAAGGTCTCACACAACGTCTATTCTCAATTCTGAATTTCCTCCTATCAATGAGATTGCCATGGTCTACTCACACAGCTTTCAAAACATGATCAAATGACATCCTTGCCTCTGTTCAAGTTTCCTGCAGAGCCATCCTGTGACTGTAACACGCTTGTGGCTCTCAGTTCTAACCCTCATCTTTTGAAAGATGTCATCTTTTGTTCCTGTAGCTTCCTAGCAAGACAGAGAATGCCATATCATTTACAACAGAAGGCCGTGCATTAGCCCCCTGTATATATGCAGTACTCATCTTATTTCTGCACTTCCACAAAAAAAATTAATTTCTTGTTTATTTATATAATTGGCACTTCATAATATAACTTTGCTTACAGACATTATGGTATAATATTATAATTATTTGTTTTCTGCTTTAGTCTCAGTTGCTCATAGACTATGTATATAAATATTTTCATTGCTGAAAATTGTATAACAATTTATTACTGAGGAATTAATAGATTATGAAATAGCTTAATATTAGTGAAAATAATTTATAAGATTTACAAGATGTTACTTAGTATTCACCACATGAACTGTGCTTGTTTAAAAATATCAGATTATGTATTTTAGTTCTGTGTTTTACTCAAGTACATAGTACTGATTATAGAATGCTGTTTAAATATAAGTTGATACTATTTTTCTTCTGTTTTCTATCTAAGTATTGTATAATAAACCGTATTACTCACACAGAGGTTGCCCCTTCTCTGAAATTTCTATTACTGTGCACTACCATGAGATATTGGGACACTTATACATACAATGGGTTCCATAAGATGCTTAGACAAACCTTTACCCTTACTTCCACACAGAATACTTCTCCATACATAACTTACAGAACAGGATGCAATAACTCTTATCTGGTAACAGCCAGAGACAAACTTTGAGAAATAAGCTGCGCAGTTCTTGTCCATGAGTAAGCAGTACAGCTATGTCCTGGCTCTGGCCAGGACATGGTGAATATTTGCAGAAGCCAGAAGGGGAATGGACAGGACTCTGAGATTATCCTACACAACCTCAGGGAGTGCAAGGGTTGGTGGGGGAGAGGGTATCCCTTCTGGTCCTGCTGGACACGGGTGAACAGTGGGGTGTTGCCAGTTTCTGTGTGGTGAGTACTCGCACGGGAATTTGTTTGCATCTATTCCACACCCCTTTCACAAGGCAGGTTGCTTTGCCTATTCTTGTGTTGCTGTTCCCTACACCTGCAAGGTAAATTCTGCAGAAGAGATCATTTGCCACAGAGTTAATTAATTGTCACATCTTCTTGTTCTTATGCAATTTCATTACAACAGTCTCTGAGGTTGGAATTCATCTCACAACGTTAGATACGAACAATTTAGCCCTCAATATCTGAGCCAGTCAACCTGGACTCCCTTTATGGTTCATGGAGATAGGTCTCCCTGCTGGGAATTATTTATCTGACTTATGTTAGATGTGAACTTTAGGCATCCAAGGAACTGCTTACCTTCTCTCCATCAAAGGAGAAAGAAAGAGAGCCTGGGATGACTTTCTCATATGTGTATGCCTATACGTTGTAGACATTTCAATTAGAATGATTTCCAAAAGTACGTAAATTAACAAGAAGATAAGATTTTTCTCATTCCTGTTCTTCTCTGTTCCATTTTTACCCTGTTGTAAAATGTTTATTTTGTGAAAGTGTTATACATAATGTATTATGTACTGCTGTTTAATGAGGTGAGGTCAAAATCCATTATGCATTTCAGCAAAAAGCCTATGAGTTTTGTGATTGTTTTCAACCCTGCAGAAATTCCACAGGGGACATCTCCCAGCACAGCATTGTTCCCTGCATGAATTATTTTTTCCTGACAGAAAACAGTTCTTCTATTTCTGAGCATTATTAATACTGCCAAAAATTGCTTTGGTCATAGTAAATAGGCAGTGCTGGCCTAGACAACTGAATGCTTTGATAAGGATTAAGTTTTTCTCCCTAACATAATATTTCATGATTTTTAAGAGAATTAGTCTCCTACTATTACAGTGGAAATCCTTTCAGAACTGATACTGTTAGACTGTTTCTTTTGGGAAAATCAACTTTCCATATGACTTACTTGTATGTTCACGAGCTGAAATCACACAGGAAAATAATCTCAGACGTCTGGAGAAGTCAGAGAGAAATCTTTTTATAAGAGTGGGATGTTTTAGGAAGGTGGGCTGAAAGGAAAGCCTTAGATAGGCAGACCTCATAGTTGTGAAGTGTTGTGAAGTCTGCCAAGATTCAAGATAGACTGACTCATAGAAGAACCACAGGTATTTAGAACTACGATGAGAACTACGATTTTTAAGTAGAATAACCATGAAACTGGTTGTGAGGAGCATTCTAAACAGGCATCAAGAGGGAAATGGTGACAGACACCTGTATGTACACAAGTTAGTTGTATTAGGAGAAGCAAGAAACTGCAGAATGCACAATGACTTCAGTAAATGTTATCCTTGTATTATTTTACAAGGAAGCAGCAGACAGTGACTAACAGTAAGAAATACTGGCAACCTACAGTGCAGATAAAATGGCAATTGAGTTTCGGAATGAAAATTCTTACATCTTTCAAATGGGCCATGAAAATGTCTTATTTGCATCAGGTCAGCAGTACCACAATAAACAAGCTTCTACAAATAAACCATTTAATTGAAGTAGAATTTATTTCTTTGGTGTTGCTATTCAAGGGCCAATATAATTAACACATTCCTTATGGAATTTTGGAGATTTAGCCATAATTCATGGGATCGGGCTCTATCATGATAATTTGTCATTTAGAAGTATTTTCTAATTGTCATAGTCTATTTTACTGGAATCCATTTAAATCCAATTACTTCTTGCCTCTCCGTTGATTTAAACCAGATACTGAATGCTAATTAGCTGCCAAAAGATTTTTCAGATTTTAAATTATAGATCAAACTCATAAACAACCAGTAACACTGCAGATTTTTGATCTCATGAGATTTCCTATGTGTTCAGACATTGTATGTGTTGCATGTAAGGCATGACATTCATATGATGAATAACACATATGAGCTGCCCATGAAAGACCTGTATGTTCTTCACACTTATAATCGTCCTCTAAAAATACATAACCATGACAGAACATTTCCCTAACTGTAGTGCACCTTTTCTGTGCAAGACTTAGAAACTGGTCTCTGTCATTTGAGTGACTAAGGTCCAGGAGATATTTATATTAATATTGATTAATGAAAGACACTGAAAAATTGTCCATCACTAATGTTACTATTTGACTGAGGTTAGTTTGGGCATCAAACTCAACAAGTTATTCTGACAGTTCTGAAATATTCACTTAAGACAGCTATATTTTTAAACAGCAATTTGAAAACTTATCCTTTAGCCTGCTTTGGAAACAAGCCTGAGAAAAAGCATATTATTCTCACTATTTTCAGGAATGAGTTATCTGTAGGAAATACTGAAGACAGAATATTAATTCAATTAAAATAAATAATCTCAGTATATTTCAACTGTAAAAATATGTTTTCATTATTTTTGTTAATAAATGGTACTATTTTCATGTAAATAAAATTCCCCTTTATACACAGTTCAGAACTGTGTTAGTCAAGTACTTTGTCATGCTGTCATAAAGCAACTGATAACAACATAACAATTAGAAACATAATTTAAATACAGAACTACTTAGTTGGTTAATACTAATAACCAGCTGTAATTCCAATAATAATTATGTAATTACAAACATTTTATATTTTCAGCAAAGAGACAAAAAGCTTAGCATTCAATAAAACCTTTTCAAATGAGAGTTCAGAAGAACTGGTGAGGTTTCACAATGAAATTTGCACCACTGGTGCTCATACCATGCATGTTCTTCTTCATGAACAGACATCAGTGCGTCTACTCTTCCCTCTTGTTCTGGTTTTGGCCAGGACAAGGTTGACTTTTTGCAGCAGCTGGAAGGAGAAGTTGAAGGGGTATGTCCAGGACCCTGATGCTTTCCTATAGCCCAGAAGGCCATTGCCAGGGGTGAGGGAGTAGGAACTGGCTTCTGAGGAGAAGAGCATTGCTTTCAGTGGAAGAAAACCTGCTTGGGAAGAACTGATTGGTATTTTTTATTGTTGCAGGCTTTCTGTGCAAATAATTTCTTTGTGCTATACCTTCTCTTGATAACATTGATCCTGTTAACTGTTTTCTATCTCATTGCTGTTTCTAGAAAACTGTTCTTATCTCAACCCATGATCCTTGCCTTTTCTGCTTCCAAATGGAGGGGAGGGGAGCAAGTGGTGGCATGGTTTTAGCAGGAATACTGAACTGGAGCACACCAGCCCTAAACCACGACACCTCTTTACATGAAGTATATTCATTCACATATAAGATAACTCACAGTTTGTGTGGGCATGAAAAAGGTGGTAGTGCTAAACAAAAACAGTACAGTGAAAAGACCATCTCAACCTCTTAAACTAAATTCTTGTGCCATTGTATACAAACTATAAACTGAAATTAAACAACCTGTCAACTGAGGCAAATGAGAACTACTTTTACAATCTGCATACAGTATCTTTGTGGAATATTATGTTCATTTTTTGTGTATGTTGTATTGGGTTAGATGGGTATTATTATAGTAGGAAGATCAGAAGCACACCAATAATTCACACTTAAGTGCATTCAGGCACACACACTTTTGTCTTTGTGGACACAGAAACAGTCCAATGACTAACCCACAGGAAAGAGGTGCCGTTGGAGTATTCTCCTGAAAGATGAAAGACAGTTGAGGCAATCCTACTGTTCAGTGAAAATGATGAGAAACCTTTGGAATCCATATGGAAAAGCTTTCAGAAAAACAGAAAGGCAGGTGAAAATTAGGTGAAAATTTTATGATTACTTTCAGCCCTTCCATCATACTGCATTTACTCTTGCCCAACCTTGCTTTAATGAAATTTTAGTATTATATAGCATATTACAGTTTGAATTGCAAACTAGCGCCATCAGCTGAAAAGAGCTGGATCCCTGCAGCGTGATTTGTGGAAACGGCCTAGTTAACTGTTTGCATACCCTGCAGTGCGCATTTGCACAATAACTATGACATGGTCACAATTAACAACTTTGCACATTTTAGTGCAAAGTAGAGCTGAAAGGGAGTCGCTGACAGCATAATACTATATAAATATGAATTACACAATTACTACTATCACATAAACATGCGTCAAACTGCTATTAGGATATATTATTAATATTAATACAATGTGCTATATAAAATATTATTTGTCTAGTATATCTACTCCTAAATCTCATTGACAGTAAATTGTTTTTAAACTTTATTTTCTATCTCTCAATTTTATTTGTCTTCCTCCTTTAAAAATTTAAAAAATTTAAATAAAAAAAAAAAAAATCATGTTACTCCCACTAGAATTAGAAGACTACACAAAAATATTAAACAGACTGTTTTGTAAATTATTTTAAATTTTTACATACTTTATGAGGATTTGAAAAAGCAGCTAATTTGTGGTATGAGACATATCCTGTGTTTTATATAAAATGCCTGTAATAGTTTTAATTTAAAACAAACAAAGTGAACTTTTGTCTCTTTTAAATTCAGTCACTATTACAACTAAGTGACCTTGAGTACCATATATGAAAGGAAAATTAAAATATCACAATTTTTAAAATTACTTTTCTGGGTTTTTCAATATATATGTTACAACTAAGACATATACGTAAAATGAATGTAAACATGTATGTCTTGGTAGATGAACAAAAATACAAAGAACTTAGAGTAATTGATGTAGAAATGATTGAATGATGATGTGGTTGAGGGTACTGTTCAAACCCTGTGGAGCTCTCATTACTATTACAGATTTCAGAAAAAATGGTTTAAGAAGAGAGAAAGAGTGGTCTGTACAGCCATTGTTTTCACTTAATAAGTCAAGACTAAGGTCCATTAATGGTGTCAAGATCATTTTAATGTTTCCTTACTTACTGTTTTTTGTATAATGAACTTTCAGAGTTTCAGTATGCAAAACACTGTCCTGTCCTTTTGAATGTCATTCAGTGTTTTTCAATGGTGTTTATTACCACAAAGACATTTTCAAACATCAAACCTACAACAGGTAATTAAATCTCTTCTTATTAGTATAGTTTTTATTCTCCAACCCCTTTGAGAAGAAGGTATCTCATGGCCCTTGAGTAGAGGATAAAAATGCAATAGTGAACAATTTGCTATAATGAACCTAAGTGTGAAATTTTGCCCTCAAAGTTCAATACACTTTTCCCCCATAGTAGCTGCTCTTCTAAATGATTTATTTATTACTTGAAGAACTGCAGGTACACCAGATACATAAAGTACTGCCATGAACATCAAAACAGAAATCACTGTAGTCTTCTGGCTGTGAGGTTTCTCTCTCTGAAGCACAAGCCACAGCAGATTCCTTCCACTAGATCTCTCTTTTTCTTTAATTGTGCATTTAAGAAAGTGTTTCTAAATAAGCTAGGTATGAACTTTAACTGCCTGGGTTTGTATGGACAAGTTTTTAAACTAGCATGAGATCTGTATCACTTGTCTTGAGACAGGTAGAAGAAAGGAAAACGTTAATGTGCAAGGAAGGCTGAGAGCCTTCTTGTTCTTACAGACAGGCCAGGAGGATCACCTTTCTTTGTCTCCTTGTAGTTTAATAAAAATCCTGTCTTTATGACAAATAAGAACAATGTGTATTTAGTCTCCTGTATAAAGGGGTTTCTCATTAAGAAGGACAAAATAAAATTAAACACAGGAGGATTTAATAATTTTTCCAACTCGAATTTATAAAATGATAGTTTGAAAGAATTAGAAAATTACTTAACACTGCATCCTCCTATTCTGTTCATTTGATCCTTCCAGGTGTCAAAGGGTTTTTCTTCAGGATAAAGTGGAAGGTTTCCCTTGAGGTTGTCATTCCTTGCAAGTAATAATGGTTTACAAAGCAATCTATGTATAATCTGACACTTCAAGGAGAGAAAGGAAGAGAAGGTGGCTGTCAAATTTATGGAACTTTCACTATTATCTACCACAGGTAGTTTTTGTTCACCGGAATTTTAGTTTTTTCATACTGTGACAGCTAAACGATTTCCTTATTCAGAAGAGATGTGCACATTACACTGTATGCAGATAAAGCCTTTCCATTCAGTCCTTGTTATAGTTAATTCCTGCAAAAGTCTGGCATCGAATTCTGAAGGTCATTAGCAAGTAACCTGGTGACCAAAGTCCTGAATAAAACATAAAATTATAGAATTTTGTAAAATTTCATATACACTAAATTTCATATCAAACAAGGATGTGATGGCTACAGACTACAGTATATAAATTGTTATGTGATTTATCCCAGACATCAAATTTTTTATTATTACTAAGAAATTTAATTAAGTCAGGCAGGACAAAAGTCAGTTGCAATCAGAAGTTAAACATCACAATCAAAACCACATATTTACTCAGACCAAGACTTAGCAACATCTTGCTATGTACCTACCTACCCAAGGAAGTTAATAATACTTGAGGAAATTACTAAGATTATAAAATCCCTCTGTGGAGAACAAGAATGCCATGTGCTACACAACTTCAAATCTTCTTCTTAGAGAAAATTTACTGGTTTTATAAAAGGGGTTAATTCCTCATTTGAAAAATGTTTTATCAACTTGTATAGAGGAAGTGAACTGTTTTGCATCACATAGTAGTTCTATAGGGCTATATAACTAAAATGTGTGTTTTTACTTAGATTTGCACGTAGGGCACAAAAGACGTCATTATAACTGACAAAAAAATCTGGAAGGTGTTTTGATAGTTATAGATTACTTTTTCTTAATTCCCTGCATAAGCCTTTTCATTAACAACTCCAAATGGTAAATTATTTGAAATTTTGAGCAAAGATAAAATACTGTGCTCTTTAGAGATATAGTTCTGTTTTGTTCTGGAAATTTGAAGACTGGAAAATGAAGACACTTAAACCATATTTTTACACCACAAGCTGCTGTGCCTGCTAAAGCATATCCAGACCTGCTAGAAAATGCTGGACAGAAAATGACATATGAGTCTGCTGTTCATTTTCAGGACTGCTCTACAGAAGTATTCTTGTATTCTAAATTGTACATTAAATTCCCTACTGTCCTCCAGAGAAAACCTCTCTCACTTGGATTTACAATATCATTGGAAAGTCCAGAAAATTTCAGCACTTGAGAGACAGCTACAGAAAATACATGTTTTCAAGACATTGCCTTTGTTCTTTGAGAAAAACTGTTTTTCACATTGCATTACAATGGACTATGGAGATGTCCACAATACCTTTGGAAGTTCTAAGCTTATTGGAAATTATTCTGTTCAATGGCTGCAACTTAAAACATTCTTCCCCAATTGCTTGAAAACGTCTGATAGTTTCTATTTGCTTATTCTACATTTCACTTATTCGTAAGTGGCTCTTCCTTTACAATCCCTTTACAACCATTTCTAAACACAACTAAAGTTACATCTTGGCTTAAACTGACATTATTGCTCTTTTGTTTATTCAAAAAATGAAGATAGGGATAATCTGCCTGGGGGTATTCTCTGACAATGACAAAATTCTTCCTGTTTGCATATAAAAATTAATAGGAATTGCATAATATTTGAAGATTTATTTGTGTTTCTCAACACTACTATACTCTGTACTCAGGCTCTTGGAAGAATGGACAGTGGGGATATATTGTGGTAGTAAAGCTAAAATCATGCAGTTAGCAATACCTAAATATATCAGAAGTTCTTGGGGTTGAAAATTAAGATGCAGCCATGTCTGGTGCTATCTTGCTTCTTTCACCAGAAAGGCACATGAAGAACTTTATGCCTTCTGAACATAAACGAGTAACATCTGGTCCTGATGACAGAAATATCACTATTATCAATTTTATTGATTTGTCTCAAAATATCTTCTAATGATTTTTGCTCATTTGGGACATTTCTTTGGAGCATCCTCCAGAATGAAAAGGTATATAGAGAAATTTCCCAGACCCTCTCAGTGGGGAACATTGATGTTAACTCCTTTAGAATCTTCTTTTTGACATCTCTGTTCAGGCACTCAAAATATAAATCTTCTGTGTATATCCAGTACTCAAATGTATAGTATTAGTATTAAAAAACAAGTACAAGTCAATTAAAAAAAACCCCTAACACACAAAGGATCTGAATGAATACTTCTGACTGCATGAACACACCTCCAAATACTCTGTAAAGTATCAGGTTAGATACTTGCAGCATCAATCACCAAAAATATTATTCACAGTATTTAATAATTTTTCAACATCAATGGTAAATGATTGTTAGAGGTTATCCAACTCTGTACATCTGTTGAGTAAGATATATGTCTGCCTTCTCTGACCATTTTGCTAAAATCCACGGAGAAAAAGATACAATCACTATCAAGACAGTGATTCATATATGTCTAGGTACATACAAAGTCATTCAAGAAGTACCACAAAACAGAGTTTCTGTCTCTATGGTCTAAACACTAATTTAACACCTACCAAAGTGGACTTGTGATACCTCAGAATGTTCCAATACAAGAATTCTTAAATGTTACAAAAAGCCACAAGACATGATGGACTGGTCCTCACTACCTCTGATTGTGAAGCAGGTCACACATGGTAGTTGAACATATAGGACACATTTTATGAACAAAGCAATAATATTCTGAAACAAATTCAGGATTTGTGTTGGGAGGTAACTGTTTAATCTGCAAGGAGAGCTGAGAAAGGGTAGACTCAAAGCCCAGTTTATGCTCATCACTTAAATTGGCAGCAAAGATGAAAATGAAGTTAGTAGCAAAGTACAGAGTCAATAAAAAGAGACTAAGGTACAGGACCTGTGTATGTTTGCTGTTGTTTTCAAATGTGTTCAAGAATACTTTAAAAGCAGCAAAGAAACAGTGAAAGCTTAATTAACAATTTGTACTATAACCAGAAATAGTGATGAAACCTAGTTCTTTACAGATTTGAATATTTGGTCAAAACCTCATATTAACGCAGTAATCTCATTACTTTTGGTCTATCCATGTGCTTTAGAAAAATTTCCTGAGCCAAATATAACACACAGCAGTACTAGCTAGCTTCAATTGTGTATTCTGACCCAGTAGATACTATACACATGCCAACAGAATGTACCATGACAGTTTTCCTCTGATGAGGACATTATCTCACAAGACACTTTCACTTAACTTGAAAAAATTTAATTACCTTGAAAACCACTATGAGTATTTTATCATACTCAAATTTGACTGCAAAATCAAAAAAGATAGTGGGAGGAGTGGGATGGGCAACTTCGAGGTGAACAACAGTAATTTGAACTCTGTCAGTTTAATTTAAAAAAAAAAGAAAATTAAATCAGAATGAACTATCAATAGACAGCAACCATTTGTAGAGTAATATTTTACACAGCTTTTACAAACAGATTAAATTTTAAAATAATTTTTTTTCTTGCAAGTGTGAAACTTTTGCTAAATTGGAGTACTTATTTAGCATACTACTTATTTGGAAATAACATCTAAGAACTCCCCTTAAGTCACCACATTCAAACTTTTATTTTATCAGTCAGCAGCACTACTCTTAGCCTAGGTGATTAAACAGAATTCTATCTACTTCAGAGTGGTTTTCATGTCTCTGGCTGAGGTGGACATTAAGAGAAATTACTTATTTGAGTATCTGATAAAATGGATGCATCCCAAGTCTTTGTATTGCCATTTAATTGTTGTTCTAAATTAGGTTTCTTTGCTCTGTATCGTTACTGTACAACTTGGATGCTCTCAAATACTTTTAATTCTTCCTTTATCATCAGTGTACAGTATCATAAGAAAATAAAGTACCACGAAGTTTTACTTTCACACTCACTGCAGTTAAACTTTGCAGACAGGATGTGGTAGCTAGTCAGTTTGAGCTGCAGCAAAAAATCAGGAATATCTGTGTACAAAATTTCATTTCTTAGGCGCCACTAAATACAAATAACAATTGTTTTGTGGCTTTCACTTCTCTTTCACTGGAGACACCACCAGAAATCTCAAAACACTTGTAGGTATACATATTAAAAAAAAAAAAATTGCTGTTATTTGTCATGCTTTTTCTGGTTATTTGTCACGCTTAGAAGTGTGACACAATGACCAGAATTGCAAAGCTAACATGGGAAAGAATGGGAAAATAATCTTTGCTTGGGTCATTAAAAACACATCCAAAGACCTGAAATTCCAAATAAATGTGAAGAAAATGAAAGCAATCCCTCTGATGGAGGCAAATGATGAAAGCATCTCAGCTGTCATAACCTTTTATGTATGTTTACCAGACAAAGAATAAATTTAGATACCTTTTAAAAAAGCAATTGCATGTTTTTCTCTGTAAAAATACTTTTAAAAATTATTTTTATTTTCTATGTGTGTGATAGAAGAGGTTTCTTATCATATCACAATGATTACCACAAGCAAGGCCAAAATGTATCTTATAGAAATAGTGTTCGTAAAGCAAGTCCTGTTTTCAGAAAAGGGCTTTTAGCAAAAGCCCTTTAACACTACCCTCAATGTTGTTTGCAGGAAAAGTATTTCATGTGGTCAGAGCCAGGAAGAGGTGAGAGAGAAAACAAATAGCTCTATTTAAGTATATAAAGACACACATATTGGTATAACTTTTCCCTCTTTTTCCTTGTCTTGCTACTGCTTTTATGAAAGTGTTACTTTCAGGTAGAATGCTGTTATCTTTTGAGAAGTATACTTCCAGTTCATTTAGCAGACTGCAGCACAATTACAAAATATCGCCCTTTTGTGGTGCTTTCCTGTGTTGGTTATGGACCTTGAAAAGCAGCTTATTTAGGCTTGATAAATGATTTCACATAGAAAATGGAGTTATACTGCAATTCTATATTTTTGAGGGGCTTTTTTCCTTTTCTGAAAACTGAAATAAAAATACAACAAAGAAGGAATATAACTAGATATAGAAGCTAGAGATGAAAATTAATCCTCAAGTCTTCCTAATTCAAGGGATTCATCACATACACACTTTAAAAGACATGACAGAAAAATTTGACCTTGCATCTGTTAAATAACAACTGTACCTGTTTTGACAAGCCACAGGTAGCTAAACTAAAGATTCAAAATTCACTTTTCAGTAGTAGGGGAAGCAAAATGTTCTCCTACGTATACTGTGTCTCATTACATACTTTAAACCTCTGCCCTTTTCTGATGAATTTTAAATGTCAACGACTACAAAACGATGTGTTCCCGTTGTTTTGCCGTACTGGTCATAACAACTTTATTACTCATTTTTACTCACACAGGGGAAAACTCAATTATTTTAAATGTGTATTAGACACATAAGGACATCATCAAAAGACTTGTACTGCAGAAGCCTTTTTTGGTGATGTTGACTCCAACTGTTTAGGCAGCAACCATCTCCAAGTTTCTTTCTAAGTAACTGTGACAAAGCAATAATACTATGCAAGAAACACAGAAAATTAAGAACATGGAAAAGTGTATGAATACTGGTTTTAATCAGTACACCAGTTCTTGGATTAAAACCTGTAAGAAAGACATAGCTGATCTCTCAGTTAGCTTAAAAACAAATGAAGCATCAACAAAACCTAAACTACCTGCTAAGAATGCAGGCATTTCAAAATAAATGAAAATCTCTTATTAGACATAACATACTACTTGTATTTCAAAGTAGAATTTTCCACATAAAATACTTAATCCAAAATGGAAATTAAGAGGTATTACTAAAACACTAAACTTTAGTTGGAAGTTGATTTACTTACGTAAATCAAATAGTATAATCTGAAACGTAGGATTTCTTTTTATTAATTTTAAAGATTTCTTCATTTTAATCATTCTAATTTCAGTAACTGGAAAACAATTTCTATTTGAATCAAATAATAAAGCACATTACTTTATCTAGAAAGTATGTTACCTAGAAGAAAGTTATCCTTTAGGTATACATAGGAAAAGACATTAATAGAGCAAAAGTGTAACTTGTCTTTTTAAACTTCTGTCAGACTTCAACTTCAGTTGTTTGTTCTTTACATTTGGATAGTAGTGCTTGACCTGTTCATCAGTTTTTGTAGCCTGACATATTATCAGAGAAGCAAGAGCTGCAAATCAGGCTTTTCTAAACTCAAATTCTGGAAAAATATGCAAATTTCTAATGGCAAAATAAAGATAAATGATGCCTGCAGGTTCACCTAATCCAGGTTTGCAGTGTTCTCTACCAATTGGGTAACTAAACTCTACTAAACTCTGCCTAGGATTGATTCCCTACTTGTCAGTAGAACAATAATGTCACACACATTTCTTGAAGGTAATCACTTCAGAAAAGCTTTAGTTCAACATAAGGACAACTGAGAGATTTTTGTCAGTCTCTGGTGCACATAAGCAGAGTGCCCTCAAAGCTTTAGAATCTATTATTTCAGTTTAAAGAAAATGCTGGATAAATTCAGCTGAAATTTAAAATTATCTACCACAAGATGGAGATCTCTTTTAATAGGGGAAAAATGTCTTTAAAATGTTTTTATTTCTTTTTAGCTGTGAATTAGCAAAATATGAGATCAGCTATGTAAAAAAAGTCCTCACATTTTAATTACAGTAAAATAAACACTGTGAGTAGACAGTTGAGGATAAGAGAAAAAGGTTAAGTAGTGAGTACACTCAGGATATGAACAGGAGATGTAAAAGTAGAGATTGCAAAATAGGGGGAGAAAGAGAAAATACTTAGGAATGCTGAAGAAAGTAAAAAAAAAAAAAAAAGAGGAAAAAGGTAGCAAATATGGAATCTTTTGAAAATATAAAGGAATATAGATTAATTTTGCTTTCTGCTGCCTTTGTTTTTCTTATTTTGCATTCTAGCCATTTATAAGCTTCACATACTAAACAATCCTAAATCAAAGCTTATTTTTATATACAGTAATTTCACGACTATAAGGCGTACCCTTTTGACTAAAATTTTCCCTCAAACCCAGAAGTGCGCCTTACAGTCTGGTGTGCCTTATCTGATGGACAAAGTTGTGAAATTTGCCAAACTGGAAGTGTGAGCTGTGAGCCTTGGGGGGAGCCGGAAGTGCCATGGCAGCCGGCTGGGGGCGGGCCCGGAGGCCCGCGGTACCACCCCTGCCGGGTGGAGGCAGTCCCGGGGGCCCATGGCTGCCAAGTGAATTCCGCCCAGAGGGGCCATGGCACCCACCTTCCCGGGTCCAGGAAGTCCTGGGGGCCCAGGACTGCCGGGTCCAGGGGGGCCCGGTGGCTCGCGGCACCGCTCCTGCTGGGTACAGGCGGGCCCAGGGGCCAATGGCTGCCGGGTTGAGGTGGGGTCGTGGCCAGCAACCAAGCAGGGTGAGCTGGGGGCGGAGCCTCGCTGCAAAAAAAAAGTGCGCTTTATAGTCCGGTGCGCCTTATGGTCATAAAATTATTGTAATTTTTTGAATGCTAGCTTAGAATTTTTTCTTGAATTAAAGCCATTTGTTACTAGGTGCCTTAGGATTTCTGATACAGGCAGTCATATTAATGTTCTCAATTTAAATAGTATTTTAGATGTTTTCAATATGACTAAAGTGATACAGCTTTTTCTTCTATAAATGTGACCAAAATCAGTTAATCACCAAGTGTGAATAACAATACTATCAGTTCAACAGATATTTAACTAAAAGCAAGACCAATATATATTTAAAAAGCAAGTACTCTCACAGATTGTGAAAGCTGTTACAAACAGAATTTCAACAAAATATTCAATTAAAAATAATGGAGAGTACTCAAATAAATACAGTGGTTTTATCAAACATAGCCTAGAAATGCATTTTGCTCTGTTACAACAACACATTAATAGTCTTTTACAACTTGGTCTTTGCATTTCTTCTTTTGGAAGCATTATCTTCACATATGCATCAAACAGAATTATTAAATGATTCATGAAATCATTCAAAATGAAATATTTTGTAATGAAGTTCCATGTTTAAGCAAGACAATAGTTTTCAGCAGATGTCATCAGTATTTTCATTAAGTGGGAAATACTTACCATAACAGAATGAAACTAGAAGTAGAATATTACAGGGAAGAAAAGTGTTGGGGCTAAAAAAAAAATATTTTCATATACTAAACAGCAGGGCTGAAAATTAAGCAAGTTTTTTGGTGCATCAGGTCTGTTTGAGCATTTGAAACTAGAAAAGTAGCCTGAAAAGTAGCATGGGAAACACAGGACTATCAAGTCTTTTCTTGGTCTTGCTGCCCACTATACAAATGGTTTGGCTCCACCTCCATAAAATTTTATGCCAGATCTATCCATGCTACTGACCACTTCAGCCCTGAAATACAACTTTTTACAGCACCAGAACGTGTGCTAGAAGTCTTGGGTGTCCTGAAAGGCACAGTGTATGTCAGGACACTGCCACATGAACGTGGAGGGAACAAACCTGACACTGCCTTCACTGCCTTGGCTGTGCTGGCTTTTGGGATTGTTCACCATGCTTGCTTTCTTGTTTGGCACTCAGGCCAAACTCAGATCAACTTCTTCTTCCTTCACATACTGAAATCTGCCTTATCATTTTATTATCCCTACTGTGAAAACTTTCACTCAGGCAATCAATAACAGCAAGCTTTTCTGCCAGCTGTACAAGTATTTTCCCATGGCTTTTCAGCTCATAGGGAACGCTGATATTAAAGTAATACTATCAGTTTTTAAGTTTTAAGTACTGAATCCATGTAGTTCCTTCCTTGTATTTTCAAGCAGAAGTCAAATATTACAAATAATTCTCAGTATTTTACAGTAACTTTACGTGGCTTGAGAATACTTCTAGCTACCTATCTCACGTATTTATTAAATTGTGATACCCTCTTCCATTGACTCTGAAACACTGCAGATTGGGCCAGCTAGTAAGACAGGCAGGTGACTAAACAAAACCAGTAGGTAATTAATAATAATAACAAAGTGAATAGTCAAGAAAATCTGAACAAATTCTGAGAATCCCAGAAAAAATTGGGCTGCAATGGACCTCTGGAGACCACCTACTCCAGTTTAAAGCTGGACTAGAAGAGGCCTTTGGAAGGAGTTTGATATCTCCAGCATTGCTAATGTAGCCTGGTCTGTGGTTAGGGTTCATTACCACAGTTGTGCTCTACTGACTCAGCACCATTCCAGAGCATTTATTTTTAAAGAAAACTCCTCCATTTTATTCTGCTTCCAGGAGTCTGGAGCCACCAGAACATACTTTTTATTTAATTATTACTGTCTCTCACTTAAAATCCTTTCCCTCAAGACTGAGGAAATTGGGTGCAGTGGAACTTTGCAGGCACATCTACTTCCATCAGGAGCTTTTATGCTTCTCACAGAAAGGTCTAACAGCTTGGAAATTCAAGGTAGGATCTATGTGAAACTTTAACATGAAACAGGCTGTTGTACTTGACACAGTCAGCCTTTCTGAAAGCCACTAGTATCCACAACTAATAAGGCAAGGATGCAAAATGCCTGTATAAAACTTAATCTAGCACTAGGAATACTGGGAAAAGTTAAGGTGAAGCAAAGGTACTAAAACTTCTGTTCCTCAGAGTACTGACAGCACAGCAAATAAAAAAGGAGCAACTGAAGAGTTTTAACAGTCATTACTACAAGATGATTCCATCTCTACATTCCTTTACTGAAAATACATATATACATGATTCTTGCAGCCAACCACGCAACCACAAACACAAAAAAATATACACCTTAATGAAAAGCATGTGTTTTATGGCTGCCACCAGGATTATCTAACACTTCAGTACATACCACACTCAATTAAAAAAAATATTTATGTACTCTAGCTTATTTTTCTCTTCACAGTCTTATACCAAGTTCATCCACCACAGAAGCATAACCAACCATGGCATGAAATCCAGCAGCTGTTTAACAGCTTTTGGCAGATCTACAGAAAGATTTAATGAGATGGCCCAGGTAGCCAAAGCTAAGATGAATTAAATAGTGAGAATACTATTACCCAAGCTGAAAATTTGACCAGGATATTGAATTAACCTGTTATCCAAACTGCCATGATGCTTTTAGCCTGGTTTAATAAATAAAAAAGCAACTAAACCTTATGTCAATGTCTAAATCATCTGTCTCCCATTCATTTTCCCTACCTCCTTCAATAGTTTTTGAATTTATTGGCCAATTTCAACAAAATTCAACAGACAAGCAGATGCTTCAAATACTACATTCCTGAAAACTTTCTGAAAATGAGATAACACAGAAAATAAGAGTCCCTGTTTATGTTTTTACTGAGGGATCACAATGGGCATGAAGACCTTATAAAGTATCAGAAAATTGATGTGAGAAGAAGACCTTGTAAATATCTCTGTTACAAAAAACCTTCAGTCACTGCTCTTTAAACATGTAAGACAATCAACTCTGACAAATAAGTCCACAGGAAATCCAGCTTACTTAATTCCAAGTCATGAAAATAATTAAAAACAGTAAGAGCTTAGGACCAGGGATTTGTATTTCATGTACAAGGCATTAGTTTTCACAGGAAGCAAAAAAATCCCATGAGGTTATTCAGGTGAGAGGATCTTTGTACACATAATTTCATGTGCCTTATTATTATGAATAAAACTCAAAACATAACAAGCTTTAAACCACTAAGTTTTCAACCAGGAAAGAGCAGCATGCTGTTAGTAAAAGCATAAAGGTTTATAAAAGAGATTTTAAGTGGTTCCCTCTAATGCTGGGCTTAATTTAAACACTTTTTATTTTTAATTTAACCCCATGCAGTAGTTCTTATCCTTTGGTGGTATTCTAGGACCATTTTTTCTTAATTTCATAATAGAAAGGAGCGGTGTATCTAATAGAACATTTGTTTAGAAGATAAACAGAAATCCATCTCAGCCAAAGTGGCATCATTTGTGACTGTATCACAAACAAAACTTCCAAAATCTTAACTGATGGCAAACTTCCAGAACTTTATGGTACAAAGTTCCTATAGTTCACTCACACGCATTACTCATTTGGAAGTGACTGTGCAGGCCAAAATTCACCTCTCCAAACACAGACAAGATCAGCCACACTTACCTAGGCCCCCTCCACAGAAAACGGAGACAGACACTTCTAGGACATGATTCACTTCCTCCTCAAGTAGGAGGAGATTTAAGACAGATGCAGCCAAAACACCCATATCTCGGTAAAAGGAGCCAAGTTGACTGGTGTTGATGCACTAAAATCACATTCCTACACTTTGGCAATATCCTGTTTTAAGAACTTATGTGCTCATTCAGATTCATGGTTAAGTATGCAGTGCAAGCACCTGTTGGTGGCAAGACACCAAGTATCATCCAATAAATCATTTGACAAAGAGTCAGTAATCCACTGATACCTAGTTGGTAATTTTCTTTCAGGCAGTTAAATTATCCAAAAGGAAATGTATCTGAATTCAAGGAGATTACAAACTTGCAAAAGGAGTTCTGTACACACACAGTGATATGCCCCATATTAATTCAAGTATGCTTCACGGAAGTTAGAAACAATTTTGGTAACAATTCCTCAGGTGGGAGTTTTTTATCACATAATCAAGACAAAAAGAAGTGTTCAGCAGAACTACGGACCTGTTCTTGACTAAATTTAACTTCTGGTATGTGATAAATAAACTGAGAGAAACCTATAGCTACAAGCGTCAGAGGTTTACTACTGCAAATCAGATATTTATATAAGTACAGTAACATGATACTGCAAAAGATTTAAAAGTTACTGAACTTAAAAATTCTAATTTAGTTTCTTAATATAAAGAAGTGCACATTTAAACTGTGTAACTTAATACTACATTTAATTGTAAAAGCAAGTATAAATAAACTATCTGAATCTAAAATAATAATTGTAGTTAAAAATGAATACACAATTTAGGCCAAATATCAAAATGATCCTTCAATAAGGACAAAATCAGTCTGAAATGTTGCACAGAAACTCAAACACGGGAGAAGCTCAACACAACTATGTAACAAGTAAAGAACAAATAAAAAGAACTCATTTGTTAACATGTGAATATTTTAATACAGAAGTAAATTTAAAAAATTGTTACTTACCTTGGAGATTTGAAACAATGTGGACTGGTAAATAAACTACAACAGGTCTCTTTCCAAGAGAGAATTGTCTAACTTTTCCACTACTTTCAGATCTGGAGTGGAAGATATTTTAGGTCTGGCCAAATATCACTGGAAGAAAATTCGTTCACATGTTTGGCTATGTTTTGCATTCCATCCTGTTGCTCTGGCACACAGACACAGCTAATTATAATCTGTGACATAAGCGGTTAATTCTACTGCTAAAACGGTTGTGTACTGACTCCAGGAATGAACTGCCCTGCTGTAAGACACAACCAATCCATAATGTGCACTGAAATTGCTCAGCCTGTCACGTAACACTAACTTCTTTATTAAAATCTGAGAATGTGAGCATGCCACAGAACCTGCACGTAAAAACCATTATCGGAGTTGGCTGTTAGCAGCATACAATGCAAAATCAGAAACAAAAAAGACTTCTCCTTTCTTTTCTGACTCTGTATGAAACATCCCAACTGAATTTTAAGAGTTCATTTTCTGAAAACTTTTTATTTTAATGCTAACATTATTCTAGTCATAATATATACTGGTTGGTATATAAAAAGTCTCTTTAAAAAAGGAAATACAGATATTGTAATATACCTATAATAGTACATATAAATTTTATACAAGAACCTTATTAACAATTACCAATCTTCCCAAGAAGTTAAGCCTGTCTTGGTATCTAAAACACAGATGCATATATATGCACAGACACACATAAATACTAGGAGTATATAAAAAAGAAGTTGCATATATTATATATTTTCAGATTTCAGACATTACAGAAGTCATAAGACCTATTTTTTCCCCCTTTTTGCAGTACCATTAAAGCTTTGAGTTCTCAAATGCAGAAAAAGAATTCTAGTCTGGCATCTGGCACTGCTTACATTAGACTGCCTACACAAACATTGTCCAGCAGACTTCTTGTTCAACCTCAGATACATTAGAATCTGTGCCGCTAGCTTTCCACAATTTAAAAAGGACTAAAACATACATTTGTAAGATTCACAGAATAAAAGGTTTGTGCTATGGGAAGCATCGCCCACGTTTGGACAATTTCATTTCTCAAAGCACTGTGTTTCCTTTTCTCAGCCCTGTGCTCACACTGTCATCACGCTTCGGAAGATGAAGCTCCTATCACACATTTAACAGCTGCAGATCATAAATTTAGGACAGACACAAATCCAACTGATCACAGGCTTCCAAGGTACTTTTTTCCCTTCATGAATTCTGTGGCCATAAATTCTTTATCAGACTCTATTTACATACACAAATGATGTTCTTTTCTCAGCAAAGAAATGAATTTACTGGTATCTGCCAAAAATGACAAATATTTCCAATAAAAATATTTATCAATATTTTTAAAACAGATTCTGTATTTAATCTCAGGGTTGTATGAAAGCTAAAGTGTTAGGAAAGCATTTGTATATTGTGTTAATACCAAAACTTTTCTTTAATTGAAATTCCTTTTAAATATTAGAGGAAGAAACCCATAAATGATGGACACTTTTGAAAGGTTCATTATTTAGCCATTATTTAGGTAATTGGGTTTTTATGTCTAGAGATTTTCTGCAATATCTTTTGCCCATTTTTGGAGAAAATCAAAGGATCAGATAAAACTGGGTACATGTCCCTCAAAACCCCAATGTTTTTAACAGCATTTTAACATGTTTTCTTTTGACACATTTGTAATTATTTGATTTCTCAGCATATGAAAAAAGGTTGACTAACATAGTGCCTAGCTATTGAAATATTAGATCCTATTAGTAGTTGTCTTTATGACAGAATGTTGTGTTATTTTCCATATATGATTTCTCTTCACTGGTCTAGATGTCTCATTTGTCTTGCTCTTCCACATAACGAATTTCTGCAAAGTTAAAACTTGAAAAAACGAAAGGAACAAGTAAATACCTCAGTTAGCAACTTCTGAAGTTCTCATGAAGTAGGACTGAAGCAAGAGCAACTGTCAGTGAGTTCTGTATCATCTGAAGGCAGCTGTCTTCCTAATTAAATGCAAAGAAAGGAAAGAGAAAGAAAAATTTTGCTTGAGTATGAAGAAAAAATAAGATACATTCACGGACTGCCCTCCTCTCTGCTTTAACTGACAACATCTTACAAGTGATAGGCCAAAATTCACTCAGCTTAAAACTGTGACACCAACAAATGAAATGCTGGACACCCAACAGCTGTTTGGACTGCAAATGCTCATGACAGCAGAGTTTACAGTAAATGAGAAATAAACATTAGTCAAAAATTCATGCAAAATAATAAAAAATATTTCTGTTGCAACTGTAAAATTGGAATCCATTAGTAGAATGAACAATAATTTCAGTTATGGGGTTACACTGCATTTGTACAAAATCTAAATATTTCTCTCCCTCGAGTAATTTTCTGCAGAGTTCAAGAATGCTAATATCCCATTTCTCACCCCAAAATTGTCAACCTCCTTTTCAATTGGATTTTGAAAGTCAGTGGTTGGTGACTTACTCCTGGAAAGGTAACTAAGCAGACATAGTTATCTTCCACATTGTCAGAGTCCACCCATAGCAGCACCTGACTAACTAGAAGCACTTGCAAAGTTATCTTAGGAAAAAAAGAAACCAACAGAAATGATGTTTTCAATATTCTGCTATTTTTACTGATTCTAGGTTTTTTAACCTTTTTTTTTTTTAAAAAAACCCCAACAGTTCAGTACATGCCTGTAAGATTTCAAGAACATCTGTTTATTCCTCAAAGTACAAAACAACACAGTGGTGGTCAAGACACTATCAGGTATGAGTTTAAGTAATTTATCTAACTAAAAAGGACATAGAAGACATTTGGTCCTGTCAGATACTTTTCAAGTCCGTGAGATGTTTAAAGACTGTGACAAGGATTTGGTAAGCTAAGGGTATTTAGGAAACAAGAATATTCTAGCCTGTATAGGAAACGGAATTTATCCGATATACTGTGATTATGTGGAAAACACTAAAAATCACTAAAATTACATTGCACAGATGTGTAACTCTTTTTCAACCTAAAAGATTCTATGAAACAGGAGTTTTGACATATGAAATATTAAAAGATACTTTGGTAAAGGTTCAGAAAGGTCAAGTAGTGCAGCAAAAGCAAATTTAAAGACAAAATGGAAGAAACCTTGGGGAAAAGAGTATGAATGCAGAACCAAATATTAACCAAATTCTAAAACAACTGAAGTGGGAGATAATTTCAATAATGGCCAGAAAATATAAGAACTAATTATTTACCAGGCATCTCTGGACTACCAGTAACAGAGGGGAGATATCCAAGTATCCTCTATTCTTGTTCTTGGGCATTTTATTTACTCATGAGTTTGAATAATGATGCCCCAGGAAAATCACCTTTTCAAAACTAATGTTTTCCAGTTCTGACCTCCCACTACATTAGAGGCTCCACTTTCAAGCAAGAAGTGTTGGAAAGAATTTCTCTCCAGAGCATTTTGAATTGGCTATGTTTAATGTGCTTTTTAAATTTGTAAGGGGTAGGACAGCTGGTCATTTATTGATAGCTTGAGACCTTGCCTCCTCCTAAGGACATGGCTATATTGAATATTTAAAATGGGATGTAATCATCTAAACCTGAGCAAAAGAATGAGACAAAAGAGCCCTATATCTTTCCCATATAAACAGAGAGAAACACTCAAAAGTTACTCTTACACCAATTAAATCTATAAAAATGCAATTGTTTTAAAGAGGTACAAAGTGGAAAATACTCCAGTAGGAACCTTTTAAAATATAAACATATGACCTACAAATATAAGGCTTTAAGAGAGATCTGCTTAGATCTTGCCATTACATGATATTTATAAGGAGGTTCAAAACAGCTTTGAAACTTGGAATATCTCTGTTTCACTCGAGAATGAACAACAATAAACTAAAAGAGAAAACTGAAAAGTACTATGCAAGACAATAGGAAAATTAAAGAACTTGTAAGTATCCAACTGCCCTGTGTGTCAGTGCATGGCAGGTCTGGTTTCTAGGAACTTTTTTCATCTGTGAGCACAAAAAGCTGGCTGTAGGTCTATTGCCTGATCACCCTCACTGTTTCAATCGCTGCTTCAGCTGTTAGGTTTCTGTTCCTTGCTGCCACAGCCCTTTATGCCACTTTTTGATGCATTCTGTCACCTTTCCTCCCAAATACACTCAATGTGTCCAGAAGAAGAATCTTTTTCACTTATTGTTCACCAGCTCTACCCAATCCCTTTTCAAACTCACACAGACATAAAATTAATTCATATAGAACTGTTTCAAACTCTCACAGAGGGCTAGTTAAGTTTTTTTGGGAGGGATGGATGTGTTAAATGGTATCTTCTGCTTGGATTGCATCTTCACACAATTTGATTTCAAAATATTTCATTTCTGTGAGTATAATTCCGCACAAACCATCAAAGAGATTAAGTAGTGAAGCAAAAAGTGAAAAGTTACATGTGTACTCCGTGCTCACCACTGTGCAAAGATGAGCCTGAAAGTTGCCTTGGAGTATAGGTAAGTTGGGATAAATTTATCTTCTAAGAGCAAGCAAGAAAGCTCACATTTGTAGACCCTTCCAAAGAGTCCAGCTAAAAAGATTACAGTAATTTCACAATTACAAGCCGCGCTGATTATAAGCTGCACTTTCGGGGTGTCAGCAACGTTTCGTTTTTCCTCCGTATGTAAGCCACATTGGATTGTAAGCCGCACTTTCGTTCACAGCGAGGATCCGCGTGCAACTTTCACGAAGTTGCCAATTAGTAACAGAATCGCGGGATCACAGGGTTTACTGGCTCGGCCCTGCTCGGGGCAGCCACCAGGGAGCAGCCCCGGCCCCGCTCACCACTGCCGCTGGGAGGCAGGGGAGTGGTGTGCCCGGCCACTGCCACTGGGAAGAGGGAGAGGGGCGTGCCCAGCCAGTGCTGCCAGGAAGAGGGAGAGGGGCTTTGCCCGGCCAGTGCTGCCTGGGGGAGGGAGAGGGGCGTGCCCAGCCAGTGCCACCACCACACCCCACGGGGTTGGGCAATGCTGCCGCTGTGCTGTCACTGCCCCGCCACCCGGGGCGAGCGGGCTCCGCCTCGGCTTGGGGCTGCTGCTGGTTTGGACTTCCGGGTTGGGAAATTTCCAAAATTTGTTCATATATAAGCCGCTCCTGAATGTAAGCCGCACTTCCAGTTTGGGAGCAAAATTTTAGTCAAAATGGTGCAGCTTATAACAGTGAAATTACTGTAATTTGGAATCTGCAGCTCATGCAGACTGTAAGACACAACAGGGGGACTTCGTTATAGCACTACCTTCAAAGAACAAAAAGTTGCCTAAGTATCAAGGAGGAAAAAACCCACCAAACACTAAATGTCCAAGCAGATTTGTAATGATTTTGTCCTGTTGCATTGTTGGTATAATTCAAGCAATTCTCCTAAGCATGAAGCACAAACACTGTTGTTTGAGGAAGTTAATTGTTAGCTTTTTCTCAGGAAGCAAACCACAAATATTTCTTTCTTTGGTATACTTACCAATGTATACAGAAATGTATACTTTGGCTTATATGAAACTCTTGAATATTCTGGACAGGAGGGTGGAGCAAAGTGCTTTTTAAATAGGTGTGCTATTTTGTACATCAGGATTTTTATTTTAGGATATGATTCATCGTGCACCTACTCACAGCTCCATCAGCAAGCGCTCTGTGACAGGCAGAATAGCGTATTTACAATTCTATTTCATACAGTATGTCAAATCACTTCTACAACAGATGTCAACAGCACCGAAAAGCAACAAAGAACCACATTTCATGTTCTCTGGTCATAACATTTCCTCTTACATCATCTGGCCTTTACTAAAAACAAAAGCAAAACCTGAAATGCACAGAATGTCCAGAGCAGGATGGTCTAGTCTGCCTTGGGATATCTGAATTCTGAGGCATGGAAATGGAACACATGGTTGTCACTCAGTACAGGTGGCTGTATGAAACAGAAAATAGGGACTGTCCCTCCATGGTAGACCAGCTTTATCAGGTCCTGGAAGCACTGCCTCTGTACCCATATTTTCATACTGCATAATGGCTTGTATAGATACAAACCCTAATGAATAAGATTATTTTAACACTCTCTTTTGCTTTCTTCTTATTTCTTTTATCTTCTTTAATTTTTCTTGCTTCCTACCCTACTCACTTACAGAGCAGAAGTACTGGTGATCAAAAGATATAAAACTCTGTCATTTTTTTTATTATTAAATGTTATTTTTCAGTAACACAGTATATATTTAATTCTGAGTAAGAAAGCTTTTATCTAATTTGCATTTGAAACATAAGCATATAAAACACATAAATCCAGTTATTCAGTGTCTACTTCATCAGTTTGAATAGTTTTCTCATTCAGTACCACCATGCATCTTCCCAGAAAGAAAAAAAAAAGAAACTTAAGGCACAGAAGAAAAATGTCTCCAGTTTCAAAAGATTTAGAAGAAGAGAAGTGAAACCATGGAAATTACAGTGCTCTGGCCAGAACCCTATAACAGGAACCATTGTACCAGAACTCATGCCCTTGGGATAGACTCAATGCTCAGAATTTAGTGGATTCTAATTTTATATTTGGAGCAACTGACTATTAGATTATTGAAGGAATCTCCATTAGTTTAATTTTCTTAAAATTTCAGTCTTCAATAAGTGATAAAAAAATGGAAAACTAATACTGTAAATATACAGTATTAAAACAGTGCTTCTTCCTTGTTAAACAAGAGGGAAAAGTTACTTTAGGATGGTCATACTACAGATCAGCATGTATGTTGAAAGAGAGAGAATAAGTCAGACTGGCTTTTTAGTATAAATAAATGAACACATTCTTAACAATCTGTTACGAGACCTAAAGAGAATTTCCTTAAATTCCTTTGTTGCACAGGTTCAGCTACAAAATATCAAAAGTATTTGCATTTTAAAAAACCCGTAAAACTAACATTTAAAAGCTAACAGAAGAAAATACATAGAATTGAAAAGGGACTTAATCCAAAGGTAAAATGCAGTCATTTACCCAATTACATCTTGATACAAGTAAAATGAGGGTGTTAGTATAAATCAGTGAATGAGCAAAACAAGAATATACAGAATTTATATCCTAAATTTTATTTAGCACTACTCTAGACAAAGAAGTAATAATTTTTTTTCATTTTACATGACTGGTTCTGTTCATGCATTCTGATGAATATTCAATGTAAAAGGGAATTGGGAATAACGAAGGTTTCAGCTGTATAATAAAGTTACATGAGTTTACATGAGCTATTTCTAGACAATTTGTGTTTATATTTATGCACATAAAACACAACTTTAAAGTGGATCTGCTTCAAAGTTTCCTTTATCGTGAGCTCCTCAAAATAAGTCTCAAGATTATACTATTTTTTGTTTTTAATTTTTTAAATAGAGAATCTGGAAGCAGCCAGATAAGACAGAATATAAATGGAAGAAAGCTTATGAACAAGCGATTTTTCTTTGCTTACAGAACCCTTCCCTTCAGACCTGATGTCTGTCTCCTCAGTAATTTTACTGCAAAAAGCTCTGAAGTTCCCCCCAGTATAAAAGAGGTTTCCATTTTATCACCTGTGAAATTTGACTTGCAGCTCTGCAGCCTTTGCAGCAATTTCTCCTCTTAATGTTCCTCTGAAGCTGCAGGTTCTCAGATCCTCATTGCTTTTTTACTCCTTGATAAATTTGTGATTTCTGAAATTGTCTTTTTTAGAGTATTTTTGTATGTCCCTAAGGAATTACAATCTTCTCTAATTCCTTCTAAGTCTCACTTGATACAGTCAGTCTTATAAATAGAACACATCTAGTAAAAAGAAAAAAGAGTCCCCAGGTTAGGTCATACCTCCCTACGTTGTAGAATGAATTTGCTAATTGGCAAAAGGACACACTGTTCTTTAATAATCTGCACAGTATACATACACCATAATATAACCTAATTATGTGTTCTCTGAAATCAGACGTACTTTCACTGCCACTAAATGAATTCATGTCTTGCAGTCAGTGTAGGAATAACTTTTATCCAATACTGATTACTTCTGTAGGTTTTTTTGGTAGCCAAGGAAAAGCAATGTTCCCAAAGCATTTTACTTTTCCTTTAAAACTATGCTATAAAACACAGAATGATTAATGAATTTTCCTTTTACAAGTTCCCATTGTAAAGCTTTTCTGAAGTAGATTACCATTAATTTTGCAATCAAAATCATACTACACCCTATGACTCACTAAAAGAATGCCAGAGAAAAAAAGCCCTAGCATTTTAAAATGGCAAAAATGGGGTGGAGGGTAAGAAAAAACACAATAAAAAGCATTTTTCATGCTACAGAGTGAAACAGCCTAAACCACAGATATATTAGCTATTATTCTGGAAACTAGAAGTATACAGTATTTTATAGCATTTCCATTTTTGACTGTGAAATTGAGTCCCTCACTTTTAAATTCCCAAGAAATAGTTAACACATGACTTCTCCCTGAGCAATGGCAGGAACAACATGGATGAATGGACTGCAATCCCCATTCCCTGCCTCCCTGCACTGCTAGGGAGGAGGAAGGAGGTAGAGAAAAGAAGGAAGGAAATGTATGGAAAAGTGTTTTTAAAATTTGTTTTTACTTCTCATTATCTTGCTCTGATTTTGTTAGTAATAAATTCAGTAATATCCTCAAATAAAGTCTGTTTTCCCCATGACAGCATTTGGTGAGCGATCTTTCCCGCTCCTTATCTCAACCCATGAAACCTTCATTATATTTTCTCTCCCCCATCCAGCTGGGAAGAGGAGAGACAGAGCAGTTTTGGTGGATGCTGGGCATCCAGCACCCACTACACATTAATAAGTATAATGTAATTGATGATTTCCCAAGATCACTATTTGAAGAATCTGCTGAACCATATTTAAGAATGCAAGACTGCAGTACTTAATTCAGAGTCATTTTTCTGGATAAAGATGATTGACCTCATCAGGTAGACAAGGAAAGGAAACTCAGCACTTAGCTCAGGAGTTTTTTACCTCTTCTAATGTTTCTAAGAAGACTAAAAGAAGGCCAATGCAACGGAAGGAGAAAATGGACAAGGAATTCTTCTAATCAACCACCATAATAAAATAATAAAATAGTAATTTGTGCTCCTGTTTTCCATGGAAAAGAACCAACTGAACAGCCCATAAAGAGCAACAGTAGAAGTGTAGAGAAATAATTTTTAAAAATCTGGTTTGACATTCTGAACTTGTGTTGAAGCAGAGACTTCATACAAAAGATAAAATCACAGCTCTTGATCCTTAAGATCTTTCTTGAGCTACCATTCATAAGAAAGACAGTAAAAAATAACAATATTAATGTTGTTAGTATACCCCAACTATCTGTTTACCCTACTGAGATTTTAGCTTTGCCAAAATGCAAGCAGAAAAATTAGGCACATGAGAAGTGAATTTAATTAGGAACTTGCCATCTGGCATAAGCAAGCAAATGTTAAGTGGCGCCCTTTTAATTCAGAAGAAACTATAATCAACCAGGGAAAAGACTATAAGTTATTTCCTGTTTGATTGAAAAGCTTAAATTAACTATGGGAATAGTGTAATTATCTAGGATTTTGAAGGGTTATCCTCGAGGCTGAGCTGTAGGCAACCACAGCAAGCAGAGTAACCATAGTGGAAGTGTTGACTTAAAATTGACAGATGTAAACTGATAAATTTTGGCAGTCTTTAAGAATGTGACATCCCAACTTACTGAACAGAGTTTGAATATACTTGCAAAATAAAGTGTTGTATCAGTTCAAACAAGAAATAGTAGTGCTATCGGGAGCAATGTTTATTATAATTTTGTTTATTATAATTATAATCCCATTCTAACAGGTTATTTTGAAAATAAATAAATAATAAAGAAAAAACAAGTAGTATGGAAATGGACAACAAAATGAAGTAGGCTCTACTTGGCTGTTCTAGTTGTGCAAAATAGAAGAGAATTTGTTTGATTTTAATAAGAGACATTATCACCAGTGAACTCTAGTGAACTTGTGATTCCTAACAGTTTCACAGTTCTAGTCAAAGAAATTGACTAGTAGGGAATACATTCATTTTAACCATATTCAGAATGTATGGTTAAAAGTCTTTTCCCCTGTTATTTACTCAAAACATTTAATGTCACAACTTTACTTCTCACACTTCATTGACTTTGAAGTGACAACAGCTGCATCCTAGCTGGTATGACCATCTCATTTACTGTCTGGATAACTACACAAACAGGCTTCATTTTCAGCTGTGCAGTCAAATACCCAGTCCATCGACTGGTAGAAAATGGTTGCAGGGCTCAACACAAGGCAAGGCACAGATCAGCCTCTCCAGCAGAAAACAACTTCCAGAAATTCACTGCCCATTTCCTAAGATAAAGGTGCCTGACCATCTCAACCTACTGTGATGACCCACGCTTCCCCTTAAGGGGGGGCTGTCACACCTACTCTGATATAGTGTATTAATCCAGCAGATAAGCACCAAAACCAGTCTAAAAAGTGCATTGTTCTTGTCAGTTCTGGTACAAAACTTTTAAGCACAGTATAATTAGCTGCATATCCAGTTTAACTATCACTTAGAGCCATCTCTACTTTTTCTAGCACTTTCTAAGGAAGTATCCTTGATATTTCCTAGAATATTGATGGGAAGAGGCCTTAAAGGATAACCAGCAACATACAAAGTGTCAGTGCCAAGCCTTTCAGATTTTCAGAATGTGCACGTATCTTTGGAGCTCTTCCTCCTTAATCATCATTGTTAGACTTTATAATTAACTGATTTTACTTGCCTCATAGGAACCTTAGAATCTTATTCTGGGCTTGGCAAAACCATCAATACCAGAGCACTTCATTTTTATATTCTCAAGCAAGTTCTAGTAGACACTTGATGTACTTCTCTTTCCTCATTAACTTTGCTCGACGTGCTTAGATTTTAAGCTTTCTTTTAAGTCAAGGGCATCTTGCCTTACTATCAATAGCTAGCAGTTCTTATTTCTTATACAATTTACTGTTCCTTGTCTGTCTTCTATATTATATCCTCAAAAGAAGAAAAAATTATTGAAGATGCATTTTATAGTCTAATACATTCACAACTGCATGCAAAAATCCTTACAGGTATCTCTCAAAATTCCCCCACAATTCTCTACTGCTTGCCACAGGACTGAGCAAATGGAAAGGATGAAAGTTTTGTTTGTTACTGAATAGTCTGGGGAGAAAGGGTCTGGTCAAGACTATATTCAGATTTTCTTCTGAGAATGGCACAGGAAGGGAAGCAATATTTTTGGATATTTGTGTTCTCCTTACATTTTTAAGACTGAATCAAGGAGGGATTGGCACTTTGACACCTGAGGCTAGAAGAGAAGTCGCCTCCAGCCATACTGAATTTCATGACAGCTTTCCTGGGTATGTTGTTAGCTGAAGACTGGAAAGTCAGAGAAGACAGACACTGAGTGTTGCATTTGTGATATTTAGCATGCAACAGCACATAGGAATACTCTTCCTGCAGTGATATGGATACCCTAGTGACTGTGAAAAAGTGAAGACAATGACTCACCTTCAGGTTACACATACAAGAACTGGAAGGAGTTGAATGAAAATGTGTTTGCACTGTTGCTAGGGAAGTTATTTAATCTTTGGAGCAGATAGTAACAATGCTTCATGTAAAGGCCATGCATTGAGAGACCAGGAAGAGCAGCTGGTAAAGTACTGTAGGAAAGTTTGACCTTACTCTGAGAGAAACTAACAGAGGGAATCCCACAGAAGACAGACCCTGAACAAAGAAGGAGTCTTTTCAGGCTGCTGGTTTAGCATCCAATCTGCAACAGATAAAATACCACTTCTGCTCTTGATGCTTAATGTGCAAGTTAAGGTTAAGGAGAATGGCCTTTAAGATGTACAAGACTACTTCCGTGAGCAACAAAACTACTCACTGAACATTTCCAGCAGCACCTACCCCGAGATGATACAGGAAATTAGTATGCCCTTTAAATCACACAATGTAACCTCTACAAAATGGGACAAAAGACCAAGAGATTCTTGGACATTAAATTGTATCTCTTGGCTTAAGCAGCATTTCATATCTTCATGTATTGCAAGGATCTTGTCTTCACTGCAAGAGAAGTCTTCACCTTTCTTGCACAGAAAAAGAATGGACTGGGCTTTGCTTTAGACCATTATTTCTACATGCAGCATATTCTTATAATAGTCTATACCTTATGTAGCTTACTGTCTTTTCAAGAAATCAACATTAGAAACAATGACTTGTACATGTACAAATACACTGTCAAATAGCTCCAGTTTAAATTTTCCTCTTATGGCAGTACAGATAATCAGGTGATTTGCATTTGTTAATGATTGTATGGTTAAACAATGGAGAAAAAATACCAACCTAATTCATATTTACATGAGTTTTATACAATCATTTATAATTAAACAAACCCAATATAAATAACAGAAAATATTTTGGGCTATATAAATTTTTTTAAATGGCATGTTCAGAAACTACAAAATTAAATGTAACAGGAAAAGACAGATTCATAGTCCTACTTCTGTGCTTAATAAACAGTAAAATTTACATGCTAACTTATATTTCTCTATGAAAAGCATAACTACCTCAAAATATACTTTTTTTTTCAAAAAGTTTTTATTGGAAATGCCACATAAAATCAACTACTTGTTCTGTGTAGGCCCAGGGAAATGATCCAGAGGAGGGCAAAGGCCCTGATTAGCAAGATGAAGTAAAAAATAGCAAGACAAACAGATGGACACACGGTAACTAAGAGTGTGTCAAGTTCTTATGAACTAAAGTGATCTTATACTTACTTTGCATTCCCAGAAGATAACCAAGCATAAATGAGCTTTGGGGGTTCTTTTTTTTTATTTTTCCTACTGAAACAGTAATTCTAATCAGCAATGCAGAGAAGGTTCTGCGTCACTTTCTCAGAATTACCAACAATTTCAAACTTTGAGATACACATTTAATGTGCTTGTGCAGAAGTAGCACTACTGATAACTGGCTATCTCTGAAGGATGCTTCCCAGTTTTCTGTAGATTGCAATGCAGCATCTGTAGCAACGTCAAGTACTAACAATTGTCACTCCTCGTTCCAAAGCCAATCCCATGCAATTCATTACAGTTCTTGGTTTCACCTGCTTTAGGAAGGATCCATAAATAGCATCTGTGTGAGACAACATACAATTCCACAAATTAATGCTTTTCTGAGTATAAATAGTCTAACTTTTTTGGTGACTTGAGTCCAGTTCAGCTAGACCCAGTGATGTGCCTTTGGAGATACCTGTAACTTTTCTTAAAGATGGACGCTTTTGTCATCTTGCTTCTTTTTAGGCGCTGTGAAACAAAGATTCAGTCTTAAGACGATGACAATGCGTGTAGTCATTAGAAAATCCTGACTTCTACAGAACTGTTGAGATTATTCTTATTAAGAACAACTCTAATAATGAAAACGTAAAGTATAATTTTGAGAGTGAAGTTAACAAAGGTCTGGCCTTTTTAGAATAAACTAAAAGAAAATCTCTTTGTCGTACTCAGTAAACTACATAATATTTAAAAGGAGGATATTGACTTTTTAAAGAGGGACATTTATGGAGCCACTGAAAATTTTCACTAAAATAATCTCCAAAGAAAGTTTTACAAATTAGATGCTTTGAAATGTTTTCAGAAACTAAAACTTTTCCTGAATGACTCAAACTATAGGAATGCAGGGAATTCTGCAGCTATGGAATATTTGCTGCACGTCCCATTTTCTTTACAGCAATACAAAACCAATGTGAAAGCAGAAAAGGATTTTATGGGTGTGAGGCAATCATAGAATATCACAACAGACTTAAAGAGGGCCCAAACAGAGAAAACAGTGAATGTGCCTGGACAAAGAAAACCTATAAATTCAGCCTATAAAGTGAAGAAGTTCCAGAAAAGTTCAGGGGGAAAAAAATGACATCCTGGTGTACCACATCAACTCCTCTGTCAGAGTTCTCTTACTGTCTTAGTAGTCACTCAGCATGGGGTTAGAATTTAGTCCCAATATAAGAACAACTTAAGAAACAGCAGGCCCAACATAGTTACAATGTGACATCATTTGTTTGGGGTTTTTTTAATAACCAGAAAAAAAACAGTCCCTTTGGAAAGATATTTAACTACCGAGAAAAGCTGTCCTTAAAAAGTGAGTTCATTAAAATTTCCAAAATTGTAAATAAGAAATTGTCTTCCACTGTCTATAAATATTTTACTTTCCATGTTAGAGTTTGATTTGATGTGTAGCTATTGAACTCCATTTGAGATAAGATTTTCTCATATCATATCTACTTTCCAGCTGCTTCAACTAATTTACAAAAAAATGGAAAAAGTGTAGCATACTCACTATCTACCCCGCACCTGTCACTAAAGTGGATGACTGTGAGCTTTTTACCACAGGACTTAATTCAAACCACAAAAATAAACTCTCTTTTCATCAAGCTCCTGTCTGTGAAACTCTAATTCAGCATTACATATGGGAATTCTCCTATCAGCATTCATAAACAACACACTTGTAGCTAAGAAGAGAAACAAAGCTTATCTCTGATGGTTTTGTCAACGCCATCCAACATCTTCCACAGCTTCTCAAGTGAAAGGGCTGTTATATCTCCAATCCCCCTTTTATCCTGATATTCTTGCTTAGCTGCATTTTTGAAGCCCCTTCTCATGAATGCAGCTTTCAAAACCAAGGGAGGAAATTATCCTGATCAGTAATGGTGTTCCTTCCTTGGATAATTCCCAAGTGCATTTTAACAAAGGGCAAATTTATCCTAATCACACAAGACTTAAGTTTTCCCTTGCAGTGTCCATGGCAGGAATTCTCTAATACCTGTCCCACTAACACTGCACAAGACATACCCACTGCCATTTTTGTACCACTGATACTTTTGATCAGTTCCTTAAATGCAGAGAACACACAGAAAAACCTGTCTTTTCTACCCCACTTTCTTTGATAGGCTCACATAAGTATTCTAACAGCTGATGGCATGGCACTACCCAACCACCAATTAAACAGCAGTGAATTGAAAACACAACTGTAGATTTTGAAAATGGTGCTGTGCTTGATAAGTGGCTTTGCAGCAAGATGTCCGAAGTGAGATGCTAAAGAACACAGGTACTGAGGTCACCAAGTACCAATAAAATCCTACAATGGCTTGGTTTGGGTTGGAAAGGACCTTAAAGAACATCTAGATTCCACCATGGGCTGGTACTATATGCTGGTATCAGAAGTGGTTCCAAACACAACCACCACATACACATGTGAGGACAAA
The DNA here is from genome assembly GCF_009819885.2 of Catharus ustulatus. Taxonomy (NCBI): domain Eukaryota; kingdom Metazoa; phylum Chordata; class Aves; order Passeriformes; family Turdidae; genus Catharus; species Catharus ustulatus. The sequence goes on along the minus strand of NC_046222.1, from coordinate 49,063,741 downwards.
TTGCTATGCTGAATCAACAGAACCCACTTCCCCCTGCAGAGTGAAGAGTTTGGGACGCTTTCTGTAAACATGCAAACTAAACTTTTTTGTACACATTCAAAACTAAAACAATACCCTTATTTTATGTTGAGCACGTAACAATATAGAGCTAGCTTCAGAAGCTTAAGGCAAACAAAGAACACCAAGGGGTGACTCTCCCTAGATTAACTTTAACGGTATTTTGATGCAGTAAGGAAAGCATCAAGGAAACATACTGAGAGATTTTCCATGTTTCAAAAGCGGCAGCTGGACTACATGACTGATGAAAGGTCCCTTCTGACTGAAGTATCCTGCTCTAGTCAATTCTAGGATACCTTACATTTCCATCACCTGGATTTGCCATTCTACTGTCTCAGCACCCCAAACCAAAAGGCCCTTCTGAAGCTTTTCAATTGATCAGATTTCTAACTTCTTTTTAAACATCAGAGCTCCAAACCCCAACACAGCCCTTTTGATACATGCGATCACAGAAAAGACATGTGATGTGCATTGTGCAAGATCTGTGCTATGTAGACAGGTCTCAGCACAAACTGTTGCATATCTACAAAGACAATGTTTCTCAGCTGCAAAAATTTAGCATGTATTTTTAGTCTCTGTTTTCCAACTTTTAGCCATCTGTTTATCCTTTCATAACCCTACTACTTGTGCCACAGCTGCTTAGCTTCTTAAATTTCTGGTTAGGGAATATCTTGAAAGCTTCCTGAGGAAATCTGAGGAAACAACAAGAGAATTTTTACTGATGTTATTCTCCATATGCAGGGACACATGATGTCATACATCTAGAATGAAATTTAAAACTGGAATTGCTTAAAAGGCTGGTCTAAAATTTTAAAGCAAAAATATCTAGCCCCATCCCAAGTCAAAATAATTTGCTTTACCTAATTCTTTTCATAGCTGCTTTGCCTTCATGATACAAATCTCAGAAGCTTAAAAATTAATCTAATTTTTTTTAACTTTTCAGGATACAAGAACAACAAAATCAATGTCAAAAAGCTGCATCTAAAACTTTCAGATGCATCAAGGAACCAAAATTACAAGCGACAATGCTAAAGACTGACAGAATGCAAAGAAGCTTTTAGTTAGGATACAATTTTCTGAAAATTAAAGTACAACTACCAAAGGGGTAGCAGTATTAAAGTGATGGTTGAAAACTGTCAGCTTTTGATAGAAAGATTACTTTTAAAGTGTTAGAAACTAGTCAGATGTTTCTAAGTCAAATAAGAGCACACTAACAGCTTAAATGTTCAGGTTTATATGGGATAGATGCACACTAGAATACAAAAGAGAAAAGTTTTAAAGAAAAAGCAGCTTTCAGCTTATAGAAAGGCAGAAGAGGCTGTCACACCAAACAAAATTCCATAGGATTGAAAAACCATGTAATTAGAATTATTAATGTAAAGGAACATGCTACTTAAATCAGATAAGGTTAATTTGCCTATTTAATGAACCAGTGCAAAGAATTCTGAAATCTGTTTTGGCAACCTATGCATGGTGATCAAAGCACAACAAAAAAAGGGGCAGTGATTTTCATGGTACTCTCAATCCCTTCTAAATCCACATTTTTATAAGAAGAAATTCTTTAGGAGATGTAAAGACAAGACTAGGGAATACATGCATATAGAGGAGTTCTCTCAATTTCTTCCTTTTTTGGGTACCTTCTAGATCCACCATCTACAGCAACACAACTTTTTGATTTACTTAAGGTAAAAAAAACACAGACAGCTGCTAGACCAGTACCTCTTAGAAAGAAAACAGAAACCAGTTATTTCCTTGTCTTTTCCTCCTTCACATACAGATTTTCAGAAAAAAAACTAACAAAAAACCCTAATGAAAATAAAAACCCAATCCCAAACCCCCTCCTTCTAACTACCAAAATATGGCTCCTGCCATCACTGTCAGGAATACAGACTGTCATTTGCCACCTGCTGGTATACAGGTTATCTTCTTTATATATGTGGTCTGAGATGGAATGACTCCAGCATAAAAATCCACACATAAAACTGCAGCATTTTTCTTTCACTATGTGTGCTTCAAGACGTCAAGCCTGGGAAACAGAGTCCAGTTACCAAAGTGTTTGATATTATTGCCTTCACCGACTCTGATCACATTTCAGACCATGGCTGCCCATATGCTAGTCCATCTAATGGGAAGATACTTGGTCAATGATTCAGACTGAATTACAGTTTGACTTCCAGGGGATAGTAGGAAACGTACCAAGCCTAAGAAGGATTCTTTGACTAAACTCCAGGTCCAGAGCAAAGAGGAAGAAAAGGACTGGGCCTGACTTCCTTCCCTGTTTTCACAGGGACTTCCTAGAATATGAAACTGCTGAAAATATGTCACAGTATGGAATTATTTCAGGGCAAAGAGTAAACAGATCAAATGCAATCATGCCTCTAGACAGCCCACATGCTAAGAATTTAGCCAGATTGAAAAGGTAAGGTAGACACATTCCTGCAAATCTGTCTAAAACTCATATATGAAGGCATGACAACAGGTTCTACTAAGTCTTAAAATGCTCAAAGAGAGTAGGAGAATATTTCAGGAAATATCACTAAAAGATGATGTTTCCTGTCCTTATATTCTTTCCTTAGCATTTGTTGTGAGCTACTGTCAAAGACAGACTTCTGGGCAAGATGGAACTGAGGTACTTCTAAAATTTATCATAAATACAGCATTGGGGATACAAGCACCTCAAACAGCTCTTAAGTCTTTTTTATGTAATTCATTTCTATCTGCAAGAGTTCAAGGTTGAGCTGTTGTCCCTGTACTGGTTTCTGTTATTAAAGAATATTTGCAAGTGAGGAGCAGGGTTTCAGTGGTACCATTACAATGTGGATTAATACTCTGAGATTGACACTGATGGCATCTCAGCAGAGGTTAAGAATGCTATACATATCATTAGAAAAAGTCTGACCTACACAATGCACATTTAGCTGTCAAAGCCAGTCAAGGAATCCACAAATCTTCCCTGGTTGTCCACAAAACTTTGTACTCATCGATGTGCTGAATTGCCAGTTATAAACATTATAAACAGATCCCATCTACTACCCCAACACAAATGGGAACTCCCCTTGTACATATCCCCCTATAAACCCAGTTGTTCTCAATATGGATGATTTGCAGTTATATTTTCTACAACTGACCATGAAAAGACTCAGATTTTACTCACTTAGGCTGAAGTCATTCCTCAGGTATGAACTGGGGATTGGCACATTTTAAAGAAAAGTATCATTCTCCTACTCAATAAGGGCAGTACCCAGAAAACAGAAAAGCAGGTGTCAGATATCCCAGGCTCTAGACAGAAAAATTCAAGACCCAATCCTGATCTCAGTTCAATAGGACAACTCAGCTCAATTTTCTCAACCAACATTCTGTGTAGTGAGGACTAACAGCTGATGAAAGCAAACACACAAAGAATCATCCTTCACAAGGCAGCAGTTTCTTTCAAACTTATTGTATAGCAGGATCACAGATGCCAAGTTACATTTCATGTTACCTCATGAAGTTGTGTTCCATAAACCAGGACAGCCCTATATAAGCATTCTGGGATCACAGTTTCACCATTGGTGAAATTACAGCAACATTGCATCCCGGCAAATACCACAAACCAATGGCTCATAGAAATAGCAGAACACATTCTACAGCTAAAGCAGCTCAAGAACAAGGAAGCCAACGCTGTGAAAATCCCAAGTCTTGTGAAGCAGCTGCTTACACCATCTACACTCCTGCTTACATGAAGCAGGGATGCTACTCATCTTTCTGAAGAGTCTCAGGCTTAGGAAGAACAGACATGAGCCAGTACCCATGAATCATCTCAAGGAACAGATGTAGGCAGTGGACACATTTCCCTCTGAAGTCTTTTTCTGATTATACTACAATATCCTGTTATTATTGCTGCACAATGATCCTACATGAAACAGACTGGCTTGGGACTGAATCTATCTAATATTAATCTACAGTCTGGCTATTAAGGCATTCTCTTGTAAGGTGAAGTAGTATGCTTACACAGTTAGTAACTTTCTGAATTTGGTTTCCTACTTCCTTGTCCCTTTTTTAGTCTATAATCAAAGATGTGGTTAGGTCATCTGTAGCTTTTTCCAAGTTACATTAAATTAAATTCAGGACTCTCCTGTGTAAAACAACTCCTTTGTTTCTGCTCTGGAGACAGAATTTTGGACTTGTAAAATTTATAGCCTCTGCACTATTTTACACTAACTGTATGTGCACTATACACCAAGTCATAAATTATTTTAAAGACTATTGCATAGTAAGCCATATTCAGTGCAGGTAAATGCCTCACAAAATATTCTCAATAAGAAGTACTACCCTTCAGAAAAGGAATACCTTGCCAGCTGTTGTGAAAAGGTAAGCCCTCTATACGAGAATGTATTTGGTCTTATGCATTTTATAAGTTTGTATACAAAAAGGTCATTGTCACAAACAGTATTTCCTTTTTATCATCTAAGAACAATTAGATTATACTTAGCTTGTTTTTACTCAGCATGCAGCAGGTAAATTGCAATTCTTTTTAAATCTTTCAAGAACTTTAAGAAACACAGTCCATATATACAATGTAAATTCTTAACATAAAATCCTGAACACAATCTGTCAAAACACATCAGTATGAAGAAACTTACATTCATTTGGTTGTGACCTATAATTTTTCAGGATGACAGCTTGGGCATGTGAGGTATTTTCAAAGATCACAAATTCCTCTTAGGATTTAGCATTTAACCTGTCCTTGACATCTGCTAATATTTATGATCTCCATTATTATCTATGTATGCAGCCTGTACTCACAGCACTTTAAACAGGTGGGATACATTTTAAGAATAGCAACATCCCAAACATCCAATACCTACAAATCCATAGGATTTGTAATAAGATTGACTTTCAATGAACTCCAAAATAGAATTTGTCTTTCTGCCTATGCAACGTGTTACATATCTGCTTTTACAATTTCTTGCAGAGTGCATTGGCAGCACACGACAACAATTCACTTCAGACTTAGCCTTCTCTCGGCTACCCCCTTTTACAGAGGATTTCCAGTGCCAGGCTATTGAATTAATTAACAGCAATAGCAGGCCAGTCTACTTCTGGTACTTTATTTTTCAGGATCCTTGGGACAAAAACCAAGGAGCAAGGGCTATACTGGAGAAGCCTTTCTGATGGTGGCCCATTTCCAGTGAGCTGATTTCCAAAGAAATCAGTGGCAAATGCAATCTCATGCCAAAGCAGAATCCATAAATCTTCAGAAAAAAGCAGTGACTGGCACTGGACACCCATAACAGAATGATCCACAGCCTTTCCCTACTGGCCCACAATAGGGCCCCTATAGAAGAGTTCAGGAATAGGACTAATCACTTGTTTATGAGAGCACAGCTCACTCCAAACTTCTTGGAGTAGCACACCAAGTCTTCAGTGAATACAGAGTAAGCCTAATATTCCTAGCTTGGGGGAAAAGTGTTTTTAAAAATTACTTTTAAGATTTTATTTTCAGCAATAAAAGGAGGAAACTTAGGCCTAAGCAGTTTGGTAAATGCTCTCCCCTTGTCCACTTTCTGTGACCTTGTTTATTACTTACAAAGGACAACAAAGATATGGTATTTTTGTTTGAACTGCCTGCTAGAATTGCTTTTGATTAGTAAATTAAATGCAAGGTCAAGCTGCTTTAGCAACAAGGAGTTTTGATAAGGTGCTCCCATGGTTGTGTTACAAAAACATGATGACCTCAATGTTACTATGAACTCAGGCTTAATGAAAATGTGAAAAAGTGATTTGGTAGCCAGGAAATATTACATAATCAGAATGTATCAGCAAGTCTAGCTGAGAAGTAAATATGCAGATGTAACACAAAAAAAGTTACATGTATGGGGTTTTATGTATACACATAACAAAATTAGGGTGTTCCTTGAAATAAACATTACCTCAGAAGAAACTTATCTTAAAAAAGTCAAACAAGACAATAGGAAGGCATGGTGGTAAAACATAACAGCTTTTATTCCAGTTATAAAAATGTTCATTCTGCCATCTATCTGCTGAGGTAAGCCAGAGAATTCTCATTAAAATTTCAGCATGGCTGGTCATTAAAAAAAAAAAATTAGGAACAGTTAAAAGAAGATAATTGGATTCTTACTTGACTGCAGTATAGTCTGATACCTCTAAGAAAGGCTATACCTTCTGCCACTGAACAAAAGGTTACTGGCATGGGCTGTGTCATCTGCCACTAAACAAGCTATGAGATTTATTCATTTGGAAAATTGGGCCCTATTCAGTCTGTTATTTACAGAAGTTAGAACATTTTATTATAAAGTTATAGTTTATAATTTTTAAAAGTTATATTTTATTATAAAGTTAGACAAATAAGAAGAGTATCACTTGTCACTAACATATTACTCTAGTTACATAAAATATGTATTAAATTTGCTATTAAAATGTAAGGCAAATATCCTGAGGCACTCCTAATGGCACAGAACCATGTTGTTACTTCCAGAGACAAAAGTGATCTCTTCAAGAACAGTAAGTCACCAGCACCACAGTTTTAATTATATTTGTTTAATTCTGCAAAGAAGCACAAGTGAATAAAATGTTCTCTTTGTTCAGACACTTCTGTAATGGTGAAAGTCCAAAGATCTCTTAATGGGACAGACAATCAATCAATCACTATGATCGAGAAAACTCACATAAAAATTAGAACTATCAAACTCATTAGAACAAACCTCATGGTTTCTTGTGACAATTGTGATGAGAAAGACAATGTACACTAACAACACTAATGAGTCCTCAGAAAGCTGAAGCTCAAGAAAACTCATACCAATAATGTTTCCCCTGTACTTTACTTAGAACTAATCTGTCATGATCTTCTGGAACTGTTTATAGACAAATCTTTCACTAGGTTAATCAAAACTTCCTCTTTTTTTTTCTTTCCTTCCAGTTCCCAGAGCTCACTATGGAATCTTGCTATGCAGTGAGGCCAGACAGCTTTTCACTGGACTTGGAAAATTCAGCTGGCTTATGCTCAGGAAGAAAGGAAGAGTCATCTATACTAAAGAGAAGTGATAAGAGTGCTTTATAGGAGGTAAGAGACTTGATGACATAGGAATGACATGCAAAAAAACCAAAACAAACCAAGAAATACAATGAGAGAAGCAAACAAAATAAAAGGGACTGAGAAAGGGTGGAGACAACAAAAACAATCCGCAGCAGAACCACAGAACAGAGAGCAACAGCAATGTCTCATCAAAAAATAGCCTGATGTCCAGTATTTTATAGGATAGATGGAAATTACTTACTACCAATTTTTGTAAGCTTAGAGAAGTTTCCATTTTCCTTAAGAACTGAAGGGGTTTGGAACAGAAGCTAGTTTATTTGCATGATTTTACAATGAGTAGACACAACTGCTGAAATTTCAACACTGCTTAGCAAAATTCAGTAGTGCTACTTGAAAATGAATGCAATGAAAGTAATGAAAATTGTCTTGCTTGTAACAAGTCAGTTAGCACTTAGTATTAACCTGAAGTATAACCAAAATTATTTTATTTCTCAAGTGAATAGTGTATATTGTGAGACTCAAATACTGTGAAACAAAAGTTAATATTTTGCTAAGTTTGTAGCAGTAAACTCACTTATATCTACCTACAGGAAATGGAATTCTGCTATTCCCTGGAGAAAAGAGCATTTCAATGACTTCTACTTTAATATTTTCTGTTGGATTAGCATCTCAGAACTTTTTAATGTTCGTAAGTATCATAAATGTAATTTTCATACAGAATCATAACTCAATTAAACATTTGATCCTCAAAGATTATTTTAAACATTACTTATAATGAAATACTAAGCAATGCAAGAAAAAGAAAGTTAAATTTTCCATTTTTAGCTGCTCTACTAACAACTCAAAATCCAGTTTTAGAAACTCTCATTAAACTTTTCACAATAATGCAAGCATTTTGCAGCCCAAGGAAATTCTTGAATATAAAATATCAGAATAAAGAACATACCAGATGAAATTTTAAAGTATATTGGAAAATACATATGCTCAGAAATAGAGAATTTTGTATCAGTTGTCTAATTAGTTCTTGTGATTCCATAAACTCTTTGAAGATTTCTCTTCAAATAAAGTAATGTGCATTACTGGTGTCACTGGTAAAACTATGTAAGTAACAATCTTACACATATCTTCCCACAGCACCGTGCTTGCTGCATCTAACAATTACATTGGCTGCATAGTCACAGCCATTTCCACATTACTTGCTGAAACTCAGATTCCTGAATATATCTGCAAATTCCCCTATGCAGACAGCAATCCCTAACTACCAATATGATTATCTCCATTGGGCTACTGTATGACCTAACTCTTTTGGGATTACTGGTACCCAAAGCCAGGCTGAACAGGGCTTTGAGAAACATCATGTAGTGGCTGGTGTCCCTGCCTGTGGCAGGGGTTGGAACTGGATGCTCTTTATGATCCCTTCCAACACCAACAATTTCAGGATTCTCTTCTACGATATAAGCACCTCCTCCCTTGCTGCAGGAGACTTAGTTCACATACTGTAAAAGTACACCATTTCCTGGAACTGTTACCAGAAGATTATTACGATTTTAATACCCACTATAAGTAGACAAATGAAACTGTATTGAGTACCTTTCAGATATCTTTACATTTGCTTTCATGCTATCATTGACATATCGTTTCAGTTAAAGATTCTCATGTGTTCCTGTGAACTGAATCTAAAGAATAATGATCTAGTGTAAGGTTTTTTCTATTGTGACTATTGAAGACCTCACCAGTCGTTCCAGTTCCTCATGCAGTACCAATTGGTTTTTTGTGACAAAGGCCTGGAGCATGTTAATTTTATGTCATAATTTTTTTCCCATCAAAGACCTAGATGGTGAAAAAGCATAATTAATGTACTTAATACCGAGTTTACATCTAAAACTAACAGGAAGAAAAGACATGCCAGTATCTCCTTTAGAATAATGTCTGCAATAATAAGCTATTCAAAAGAATGAACAGAAAGGATGAATTCATTTTCCAGACTTTAGAAAAGTCAACTATCAGGAGATTTGTATCAGCATTGGGCTACTTCTAGGTGATCTCTGTTGCAGATGATTGCAGAGACAGCTTGTTACTACAGCCAAGCTATTTATTGTCAGGCACGAATTTTTTTATTTTTTCCCAATTGCCAATAAAGTAAAAAAAGTATGATTGCTGATGATTTTAGTTAACTTACTACATTCATGAAGGCATTGTATTTGCAGAATTCTGCCACAACTCATTAGTAAGAGATGGAAAAAGCACATAGCAGTTCAACCTGCCGAAACAAATTTAAGCACCAAGAAGCAATCCTGTGCTAACTAATAAACCTGTATTAACTTTTTTAGAAAGAAAAACTGCCTGAAAAAATAAGTACATTGTAACATAGCTGTAAGATAAGCGTGTAGTGAACTCAACCAAAAGTGTATTCCCATAGCTCAACTAAATCTTCCAAAACCTCACGGAGCTTCAATTAAAATAAAAACAGGATTTCACATGCGGCCATAAAAATTATTTTAGCCTAGTCACTTCTGCTGTCAATTATGATTTTCTGCACACTCTGCAAAAAGACTCCTTGAGCCCATGCTCATCATTTACACAGTGCAGAAAGCTGCAGTACACATGGGAGAGAGACTGACCCTGATCAGAGATTATACCTGAAAATGACAGTACAATCAATAAACCCTAATGACAGATAGATGAGAAGCAGATTCCACAGATGGCCTCAACTCTTGGATATTTGCATGAGGTGCTGCTTTCTGGATAGGCACGGACCTTGAAGTAAGCCTGTCAGCCAAGAGTGGATGCAGCAAGTATCTGCTGGAAATGTGGGCTGGAAAAATGGCAAAATTTTCTGTACTTACTCACCAGCTGATGATGGGACTAAAGAAAATATGTAAATCAGCATGCATGTCCAAAATTATTATCTGCCAGTGTAATGTCTTCAATCAGTGTTGCATTCATCACAGATAAAGGCCTGGCATGCTCAAAGACATATGTGCAGACATAGGTGCCAACTATACAAGCAACCTGAGACAAGAATTCACTGGCATGATTAGGCACACTTGCATTTTTTGTTGGAATGGAGGACCGAATGGATTTGTTATTAGCATGTTTCTGGACTCAGCTGAGCAAATAATAACAATGGATGCTTAGTTTGGGTTACTGATTCAACTGGTTGCAAGTTAGCCAACCATTTAAACACCAAACAAAAAAAAACAACCCAAAAATATCTGAATACAGTTCCTGAAAAAAAATGCCATAATTAACACACAATTTCAAAATATTCTGAGGAATTCAGTATGTGTAGTGTATGAGACATTATATGACAGTAAAAATCCCAAGAAAAATATTAAGACATGTCTTAGAGAGATTACCACAAAACACTCCCAAAACTGAGAACAGTTTGGCAATCATTAGGGTTTAACCAGTAGATAAAAGAGATATATGGCACCATACTTAAGAGGGAGGGATGTCTCCTTTTAGCACAGATATTTGTCTCAGATTTAAGACTGACCTTCACTTATAGGAATAAGAAAGTAACAGTGAAAATTTCCTTACAATCTTCCTTACTGCCTTTATTGCTCAAATGCTAGTGTTTAAAAATATATAAACAATAGCTATTCTTGGAAAATGTGTAAACAGGGATTAGGAAGGGAAGATACAAGCTGGACAAAGAGCAGAATCATACATATATCCTAATTATACAGTATTAAGAACCCAATAACCCATGTTGATGGGCTACTGCAGACATTTCAGAAGTAGCGTAATGACTTCCCCTAAAAAGGCAGGCCTGATGAGACTGCTATATTGCTCCAAGCCATCAGCAAAATGTGCTGCTAAGAAGACAGCATATGCTAACAAAAGGGTATTATTAAAGAAGATAAAAAACACCTTTTCCTATAAATACATATGGTTTTCTTGAAGCTCTGTTAATTTGGTTGGAGGACAGGCACAAATGCTTTTCTATTGAGAAGTTAGAATTCAAAATTTCAGTTGCCTCAAGTCTAGTGTATCCTAAACATGCAATGCTCAAATATAACATGAAACCAACTGTACTTCTTTAAATGTTTTTAGTTGCATTTTCAATTTCTTAATGTATTCCCTTTCAAGAGAATCAATAAAGACCTGTGCAACACTAATATTGCTGTAGCTTTCAAAGTTATGTTCAGTTGCATCAAGAACTGTAGCACTCATGCAATGCTTAACCTGAAATAATTTTTTGGAACAGAGAAAGTCCTTAGTAATACCTTGGGTAAATTGTTGGGAAACTTCACTGAAATTTCATGGTAATTCCACCCCAGAAAAAGCTATGATGAACAAGTGTAATTATCACCCAAAGCACAACCTCTTTTTTCCTTTTAAAGTAGTATTTAAACCACGTAGTATGACAACTTAACGTGACTATTAAGTTTAAGGGTGTAATAAGTGATTCAGGCCATCTAAATTTAATATGGTAACTTTCTCTACACAGACTGAACAAGAAGAAAGCATTAAATGTTCTGGAATTAAAACACCATAACTGACAAGATCATTTAATTAGACTACAGTAGAAGGGTCTCTGAAGGCTACCTGTCCTGGTGTCACTCACTAAAAGTATGTAAGTAAAAATAAAGACAGTGCACACATCTTCCCATAGCACTGTGCTTGCTGCACATAACAATTATATTGGCAGCACAGTCATGGTCATTTCCACATCAGTTGCTGGAACTCGGATTCCTGCGTATATTCGTGTGCATTTCTCTACACAGACTGTAATCCCTAACTATGAGTATGATTACCTCCAATAATATAGAGACTTCTGTATAATCCCTAACTCTTTTGGGACATTCTAGTGCCCACTTGGGTGGGGCTTTGTACAGCCTGGTGCAGTAAGAGGTGTCCCAGCCCATGGCAGGGGGTTTGGAACTGGACGATCTTGAAGGTCCCTCCAATTCAAGCCATTCTAGAATTCTTTGTCTTCTGGGAGAATCTTGCATTAGCCAGCCAGTGAACTAAGGGAAGAATCACAGAATCACAAAATAACTAGGTTGGAAGAGACCTCCAAGATCAAGTCCAACTCATGTCCTAACACCTCAACTAGACCATGGCACCAAGCACCACAAAAAAAGAAAAAAAAATTTAAAATCAACCCTGGTGATCAATGGGGTGACCGATGTTGGAGCCAGATCACCTTCACATCCCATCCCAAGAAGAAGATGTCATTGCCTAAAAGCTTGGTAAGCTCATGACATTCCTTAAAAGATCCTGAGAAGACCTCTTGACTTCCTTTTACATCCATGAAGAACACAGCTCATCCAACAATGAAACGTCCTGAGAGAAGCAATATGACCTTGCACTTCAGATGAAAAAGCAACTCTGACCATTGCCAGAAAACATTAAATGATTTACTAAAAACTGAACCTTCTTTCTAAAGAATAGAAGGCTTCAGAATCCAGTGTTGGTTCAATTAGAAGGAGGAGGTAGGATGTCTCTGGACTTCCTCAATGGCTGTTATTGCAGTCTTTTTAGGACTGGTTACAGATTTTTCTTCTCAAGTTATCTGGGGAAGTTTGGTTTTGAGAATGGATTGAGAGATTCCAGTGAAATTTATTTAATCAGCCAGATCTTTCCATTTTGTTTCTCTTTCCTTGGTTGTTTAAGTACTTCCAAGTTTTGAAGTCAGTAGCAGGAAAAGACTGAGTCTTTTTTATTTATGTGCATATGTACCTCTGTAAAAATATTGCTGTCTTCAAATCTCTGAGCAAAAGTCTTCACAGCCTGAGAAAGTGTTGTGTCCAAAAAAATCAAGTCAGGGAACAAGTATCACACTATGATTTTTCACATACAACGTTTTATGCAAATAGTATGAGTTTACATATTAGTTTACATATTAGTTTACAATTCCTAATTAGCAAATAAATAATTTGGGAAAACTGACAGTAACAGACAAAAATTCCTTGTTTCTGAAATCAAATAAAATGCTGATTTAGAAACAACTTATATAGGTTAATATGTCATTTTTAGATTAATGAACTGAGCAATTTCTTGAATCTTGGAACTTTTTCCTCGAAGCTCCTATTCGATCTACTTTTCTTCATCATAGAAAACCATGTTTTTACAGTACCTTTGATAATAGCAGGGGTGTTCAATATACAAAATTCAAATTCTACAGTGCAATTCTTAGAAAACAAATAAGATATCTCTTCGGTTTTATACAGGCATGATATGATGAAGTTTTCAGAATTATTTATAATAAATACATCCTCAGAAGTATGGAATGCTTAACACAATCACAAGTATGGAATTTATTTAGGTAGTTTTGTACGACTCACATATATCCAAGTTTCCAAAAGTAATTATTCAATTTCAGAGGCTGATACACGTAATGTGACTTGACAACAATATTGACAAATATATTAATTTGGAACATCACAGTGAGTCGATTCAGTGAAGTGGAAAAAAAAATAATTAGATGTTCAGAATCACTCTTTTAAACCTAAGACCCTACATATTTGTAGAAAGCAGGTAAATATAGCATCAAATTTCATACTATCATAAAAGTCTGTTAAAGTTTTCAGTGCCATACACCCCTTTACTTACTACAAATAATTATCAGAAAGAAAAAGTAAAACTAGCACTTCTATTACCTTGTTAATTTTCATGAGGTTTGCGTACAGCATTTTAATTACAAATAGTATACAGGATACAATTGCAAGGGACACTGCCCAGGAGTATTTTGACCTGACATTCAGGAAAAGGTGTTTGGTTGCTCAGTAAAACTATTGTATTAAAAAGAATTCCTAAATTTAAAAGCAGTTTCTTTCCTTTAAAGCTATGATGTTTTGCAACAAAACCTTTCCTAAACATATATATACTATGCCTGCTTTGGACCTCATAATAATAATTCTAAAAGATGATTCTACCCATATTTATACACTCTTATAATACCTATGGACTGAAACCCATTAGAGTAGTTAATTAAGAAAACAGGCTACATTACCATATTAAGAGAAGACTTCCCTAGTCCTTCATAGATATTAATCACTTATTAATAAGAGAAGTGACAGAAGTGACAAAAATATAGTTTTTACAACTAAGCACGACATTAAGCCAAGGAGATCTAGAAGCCAGGACTAGAAATCTTGGTATACAGAACTAAAACTCAGAATAATGATGTCAAACTGAAAACATGATCTAGGAGAAAATTAAGATGCGATTAAAGAATGTAAATAGTTTAACTAAAAATAATTAACTGAGAAAATACTGGATGAAGACACACAGCGTGTAGCTACTCTGGTATTTTGGTGATTAGAGTTACCATGAGTAAAAATGATCAGCAATACTATATTCTTGCATAAAAGACAACACACTACCTTGAACTGAAACTAATCTTTACAGTTTACTTGTTGGTAAGGTTACAGTTGTAATTTCCTTACAGAACATTCTCTACCTACGGAATAAAGGGAGAAATTAGAGGAATTCAGCAGAAAATATTAGCTACCAAAGGTCTAAAAAAGGTGACAAAGAAAGCAAAAATTAAATAATCAGAAGTCTTTCAGTTGAGAGGAAACCAACACCCAGAATGTGCATGCAAAGTAAAAGCTCATTCTGCAGGAATATTACTTGTGTGTGGTGACCAGAAGGAACCCTTCCCCTGAATCTAGCCCTGTCTTTTTACAGATTTATCATATGTGCTTCTCAGTGCCCGGGAACTGAACTTGTAACTAAGACACAATTTTATTTAGCCAGTATATTCTACTTTTTATCAGTTTCTGGCATCTGTAAAACCACTAAACAGTGAACTAGTTTCACAATCATTTTATCTACTCTAACCACACCAGATGGTTTTAACAAGGAAGTAAAAAGTTTTCTATCATGGTTCAAGAGATGTAGTTAAATGTAGCAGTACAAGGTCTGCAAACAGAACCATAAGAAAAAAAAGCCTTATATGCAACCACAGCTTTCAGGTAAAAGCAAATACCTCACCTGTTTCTTCACATACAACTTTACCCGAAATCCTCAAGGTGCGCACTACCTTCAAAAGTGATAACTTTGTTTTCAGAGCAAATGTTCATGTTAAAAAACCAAACAAGCTCCCCCACAAACAAACAAAAAAACATCATAGCTCCCCCACAAATAAACAAAAAAACATCATAGCAAATAAAACCCCAAACCCTCAGTTCTTAATATTCCTCCTCCTTTTTTCCCCCTTTACCTAACTTCCCACACTTCCATACCTTAATGGCATTTTATATGATCCCCTTGCTTCACCTGGCCATTTTCATTGTTTAAGGTTTCACACACTGTAAAAGAACATTTGTTGGACACCTGGCTACATTTAAGGTTCTGACTTCTAACATGAGCTCAACTTTTGACAGCAATTCCCATACTCCATTTGGATATGTTATCAGAATAGATATCTTATTAGCAAACAAAGCATTTTGCTTCAGTATATTCTATCCATATTCTACCTCTGCATAGCTTAAGTACCAGTATTTCTGTGAATTCAACTACGATGTTGATATCACTAAAATTAATTCAAATACCTGGTTATAGAACTGAGCACTAAATCCATAGGCTTCTAAATATTAAAATTATACTAAAAATCCTAAATTAGACCCAACATCACTACATCAATTCATACTTACATCCTAGTTGCATCCTAGAAGTGATATATTCAAGCAATATATTCACCTCCATAGAAAAAATACACATTGAAAAGTTTGTCAGACAGTTCAGAATGACATCTCCTTTTATTACACTACACATGCTCACTCCTATGTGAACCAAGTTTTAACTGTCACACTGTCAAGAAAAATGATAATTCCCTAGTCATATCTTATCTTTTCAAGGAAGTAAGAACTACAGAACATTTTACAATAGAAAATTGTATCATATGTTTAATAAAACCTGCCGCTTGCATGAAAGCCTAGAGAGACGTTGTATTTGAAGCTGACAATGAAAAAGAAAAAATAAAAAAACCCAACCAATGAACAAAATGCAGAAAAATGGGAAGCATTTCAAGTTTTACACGTGTCTATTCTTCTATTTCCTCAGCCCTCTCTCAGCTTAATGTAATATAAAAGTCCATTAATAAAAGCCTGAGCACATGTAAAGAAGTCTTAGAGCTGCATAGGGTCATTAACTGTGACAGACCTTCTTAAGGGATCTATCCATGTGCCTATTATGGAAAGTCCCAACCTCAAAATCACCTTAAGTATGGTGCCTTATCAATATTCAACAATCAGGCATTACCTGCAGCAACAGATATACGTTGTGAAATCTAGTCTGCTTTTGAATGCTCCCCTAAATCTGGTCTCAAATTTGTTCTTATTAAAAACCTAGCAAATAAACCCCCAAACCAAAAAGCTACTCATACTTCTTTGATCTACTGAAATTAGGTTGGTTGCACTTCAGTTTTTCCTTCAGATTTTGCAACAAATATTGTGGAATTACCTCGGTGTTCGAAAATTTGTAAGTAAAACAGAACTGTAGCTGATAGTTAAGGCAGACTATCACCGATAAACCAAGTGAGCTAGCACAGAGCATTCTCTGTAGGGTGAAACTACCTCATTTGAAATGGCTTGAATCTTTCCACTCTCAGTGCAATTTGCAATGTTCACATCTTTGTTCAGGCTGGGAGAGAACGAGGCTTCCCAAGGTACAGACTGATTAGTTACTTTTCTTTAAAGTTGCTCAATGTTGTTTTTTTGCTTTGTAGCAAAGGTGCCGAGAACCTCTGTGTGGAACTCTGCTCACTTTTGATGCCTTAAGTTACTTCAGAAGAACTAAGCAAACTACTTGAGTCCTTTATATAAATTATGAGCAAAGGGGGAAGAAAATAATCGCAAAACATTTAAACTGGGATTTGATCTCCAACAGCGTTATGATGATTCACACATTTTACTGAAAGTTTCTGCTTAATCCACAAACGTTCAGTTAAAAAGCCCCAACGAAATGCGAATCAAAAAGAGCAGCAGTCGCATTCTCTGTTACGTCATACAACACAACAAACACACCGAAGTCTCAAGCGCACTGCTGCGCGTCTCTTTCTGCTAAGACTCCGCAGTTTGTTTTTCCTAAACATACCTAAAGTGACACAAGCAGGTAGGTCAATCTCACAGAAGAGTAGGATGTAGCCATTAAAGATGCCGACATGACACTTGCAGAGATACTCGATCCTACTCCTCCGCCAACAAACCAGAGTGACCACAACGAAACAAGTTGAGCGAACTGCTGGGGGGAGCTTCCCAGCCGGGGGGGAAGCTGCGGCACCCACTACAACACAGACAGGCTGCTTCTCCCCGGCCGCGCTCCCGTCCCGCGGCGATCCCCTCCCGCTTCCCTGCGCCCCTCACGCTGCTGGAAACTTTCCGCTGACAGCGGAGCCGAGCCGCGGGGGCCGCGGGATGCCGGGGCCGCGCTCCCAGCGCTCCCGCCGGGGAGGCACAGCCCGGGGCACCGCTCTGGGGCACCGGAGCGCCAAGCGACTCCTGCCGACACACCGATGTGCCGCCCCGCACCGCGGGCAGCCCCCCGCCCGCCTCCCCTGCCTTCGCCCCTCGGCCGGCGGCGGCAGGACAACTTTCCAGGGCACGCCTGCCCTCTCCAGCACTGGAAGCGTGTGGGCTCGGCTGGGGCCGGGCAGGCGTGCGGGGCGCTTACCTGATGTCCCCGCTCGGCTGCAGGGCAGGACAGCGTTCCCGCGGTCCCCTTCATGCCCGAGGGGCTGCCTCGCCCGCACACACGTCCTCATCCAGATTCCTGCCCGCGGGCTGCGCCGCCTTCCCTCGCCCTGCCGGGGCGGGCGCCGCTCTCGCGGTCTCGCCGGCGCGGCAGGGAGGGAAGGAGGAACAGAGGGCGGGCGCCAGAAGGAGAAGGAGGAGGAGAAGGAGAAGGCGAGCAGGGGGCGGGAGACGAGCTGTGCCCTGCCTCTCTCCGCTCCAGCCGCTGAGCGGACATGGAAGGGCCGCGGGCGGACCGCGCTCCCCGGGCGTGGGAAGCGCCAGGGCTGCCCCGGCCTGCGCTGCGCCGCGTCCCTGCCGGGGGTCCCCGGCTCCGGCTGGCACGGCAGGGCAGGGCACGGCAGGGCTCGGCGGTGCCTCTGGAGGGCGCCCCGATCCCAAAGCTCTGCGCTTTATCGGAGCGACAGTGCTGGGCTGGGCAGGGCAAGGCTGGACAGGGCAGGGCTGGGCTGGGCTGGGCTGGCTCCGCCGCGCCTCGCCCGCTGCCGGGGATGGAGTTTGGGATCGACCTCTGGGTGGGACGGACGGGCAGGGAGGCTTTGGGATGTGTGGTAGGAGCCAGTTAAGGACAGATGTGGTGGAGAGCTCCAAAGGAGCTGGGGGGCAGATGCCGGAGGAGATTGTGAGAAGGTTTGCACGGTTCAGGAGAAGAAAAAGGAATCGGGGAGGAAAAGAGGGAAATTGACCGAGACAGAGAGAGTGATGTCCGGATTGGGAAGAGGAATGATAAATACATTTTTTCCTGTTAATTTTGCAGGAAGGGTGTTCAGAAAGGCAAAGGGAAGCGAATACCAATGGGGTAACTGAAGAGGAGAAAGGAGTAGAAAAGGATTGTCGGGCAACAAAGGGGAAAACGCATCCTGTCAGTCGGCAAAGGCAGGTTTTGGAAAGGTGAAGAGAGAGACTAAGAAGATAAGGATTCTGAGGAAGCCAAAATTTTACTGGGCTTAACAGGAAATACATGTGAAACTTAGATGATGAGTACGGAGAAGAAGTTTAGCGACATTATCCTGGAGGTTAGAAAAACGAGGAAGTGATTTTAACTTCGAAGGGATTTTAATATGAGGAAATATGTCCAAATAGAAGTATTGGAAAAGAAGGAAATAAGCACTGCAGGAATTGCTGGGCAAGAAGGAGCTCTGACATCAAAAGAACAATTCCCAGCTTGAAGGAGCTAGTGCATCTGAGCAGAACACACCAACTTCTTGGTTGAAAGGAGTAGGAGTGTTACTTCTATATGGGATAGAAATCACCCTGTCCAGAAACTTCTTCTGTAAGAATTGTGCAGTATATCTTACCATTTTCTGGCAAATCGTACCATCCCACGTGGGTAGTGGAGAGTTGGATTCAAGCCCTCCAAACTAAACTCACCTTTACAACCAGTGTAGCAAAGTGGACCCTGACCAGCCAGAACTCGCAGTAAAAGCACTATTCCCTACAGACTTAATATCATCCTAGTCCTTGGAGAACCAAATTGAGCTTTAGTTTTTAGCCAACCCAGTTTGAAGAATGTATGGGCATGCAGATTCATTGCTTTTACTGTTTACTGATTGGAAGTTCATCCTGCTGCTGAACTACACTACTCAGGAATGTCTACTGTCCCTTGCGGAAAATAACTTGACATATGATGGGATACAAACTGGGATACGTGAAACTGGAGTAGAAATTACAGTGTGTACTCTGAATTGTGTCATTGAAGTATTTACTGCAGAAATGAGAGGAAAAAACGAACATCAAATCAATCTCTTCATCCAGAGGATAATTTATTATTGGAATAACTCCTTCCTCTATTGACCTCCTGCAACTTTTTGACTTACAACACTCTGAAGTGTTTTTTGGGTATTTTTTAAAATCAGAGTTTTATTCTAGTCTATTCTAACATCCCGAATCTCAGCTATTGTGAGACAACTGTAGTGAACTTCAGTAAATTTATTTGTGTCCTGCACAAGGCTTATGTTGTATGAGTGATTTACAATAAGCAGAATATTGTAGCCACAGGCTGGCCAGGGTATAGATTGGATTAAAACAAAACAAAACAAAAAAACAACCCTCCCCTCCCCCGCCAAAAAAAAACCAAACACAAAAAACCAGACAAAATAAAAACCCAACAACAAAAAAAAGAGCTATCCTAGCTTGCTGTGAGGTAGGACTATATATCTTTCCCTTTGGTTTTCTCTCTTCATTTTTCTTCCTGCCCTTGACTGTGCAGAAACTTCCTTCTTGTGGCTCATCAATCCTACCACTGTACTAATGTCTAAAACTAATTTTACATATTTTATGTATATAGAAATTTTTATGAGACCTGTTACCAGACATCTAGTTAATGATACTTCAGTAGCCATCTCTTGCATAAAAATGGTGTGTCAGTCTGGACTTCCAGGTGCAGGTGTAGTATTGGAGAAAATAATGATGTTTAGAAATAAATGTTTAACTGGTAGTTCGTAGGCATTGAAAGTTCTCTGGCAGTTACCTGTGGAGCTGCTGCTCAGGACTCGTGAAAATCTTGTATGTATGAAACAAGGTGAGATCAGCATTTTCTGAGCTTTGTCATGCCCAGTTTTTCTTTGGTGATCATTATGAGGATCTGTAGCTAATCAGGAAATCTTTTGTGGAAGGCCGCCCTCAGAGATGCTGTTTGCTACCAGTTTGTATTGTGTGTAATGAAGCTCTTCTAGTTCCTTGAACTGCTATGTGTCTGATTCTGAGATAATGTACTGCAAATTACAGGTAGTCCTGGATACACTACCAAGTTTAATCAAAATCAGTGGAAATTTCAGTCATTTTCTTAAAAGTATGTATTTGTTAGCAAATCCTATACTTGTTAACATAATCCATAATGTACATGGATTTGTAAATTCAAAGTAGAATTTAAAAATTATTGGTATGGGTAAAGTTCTAATAGTATGCTTTAATCACTGGGACAGCATTAGAACTTGATATATTGATCACCTAGATTCAATAGTATTAATAACTTGTGCATAAGAATCTGTTCCATAGAAAATGAAATATTGTATTATGGATACCAACTATAAAGTCCCTGAAGAAAACAGATGTATTTTGACTGACTCTCTATTTCCTTTTTGAAGACAGATTGCTTGTAAAGTGGAAAAAACAGTGAGTGAGATATAAATGTAAAGATATGTGGATTTGTAATGAACTGGCTAACATGTTTATCAGTTCAGGTTTGTGGCATCCATACCATCATGTCAACAGTTGAGTTCACCTTCTCCTGCCTCACCTGTCTCCACTGCCCATCTACTCCTCACTGGCCATGTTGCTTACATCTTTTTTTTGGATTCCTACTCAGCTGTGACAGAAGCTAAATAGCTTTCCCGATGAAGAAACTCAAGGTTAGAGTTGGGAATAGCTCATACTGACGGCATGGATCCATCTGCACTCAGCTGGCTCAGAGCAGCTTAGTCACGGCTCTCCAAAGACGCAGCCGTTGGGTTACGCTATGGCTTCTCACGGTGCTGTCATGTGCCATGTAAATGTTAATCTGCCAGCCTATCCCTACCCTTTAAAAATTGTGTACTGGACTGTGAAATAGTTGTTTCCCAAGTTGTCTCTGGGAAATCTCTGTGGCTCATGCTACAGATCTGATACTGTTGTTTGAGTACCTTAAAAAAAGAGCAATGACACCGCTCCCCACAAAAAACAAACAAACAAACAATCAAACAAACAAAACCCCAAAAAACCCCAAAAAACAACCTAATAACAAAACAAAAAAATCCTTAAATCCTTCGAGTTCGTAATATTTTCAGGTATTATGCCTGAGTGATCAATTTCCTTCTGAGGAAAAAAATCTTAGGTTGTTTTATGAGGCCATCTCCCTGGAAAAATGCAAGGTGGTCTCTCAGGGCTAAAGAATGCAAAACCTTTTCTGTGGCTATGTGTCATATGAGCTGCTTTTTCTGTGAGCACCTATACAGAAGATAAAGCAAGCCCTTGACAGCATATTAGCCCCCTCAAGGAAGATAAGGCTTCATCTAAGTTCTGTGGTCAGGTACCAGTAATAGCTTCCCTCTTGAAATCCAAGGATAGAATGACAAGCTGTTTCTTCACAGCCAGACTCAGTGTCCATGAAAAGACCCCAGACTAGGTATAAGGTCCTGAGGACTGGAGCCTATGGGCAACCTTCTGTTGGGAAGTACACTGTGCTTCTTATAACCCTGAGCTCCTGAGAAATTCATACATGTTTCTCTTCAGCTTTTCTGTTGCCCGTTTTATTCCTCATACTGCGTCTGGAATCCATGATTGTGCCTCAAAATTATTATGCTCTTTATATAGCCAAAAAAAAGCTAAGCTCATCCTGAGCATTCTGGAGACTGGTTTTGAAGATTTCTGGTTACTCCTATTAACTCTACAGCCACTTAGGCAATAATACCAGGATTCATTTGTAAACTGGGGTCTGCAGCCTTTTCTGGCACCTTCTCCATTGAGGGACCCCAGAGTGTAAGTATTGGTTCAGTCCAAGGTTCCTTTCAATGCAATCCTGCTACATCCAACCAAGAGGAAACACAGACAGGATAGTTTCCTTGGTGTTTCCTAGGAGGCAGCTTTTTGCATACCTTTCTTGCCTCCTTTTTTTTCCTTCACCCCTCTTAAGATTTTTTCCTCTTATATTTGAATGTACACTTTCAAAAATTTCTTGCTGCAATGCAATTTTACTGTAATTAATTCAGACTACACATTTTGCTTGTCTTTTGTGCCCTTTAGATTTGACCGATTTCAATGCACTGTTAGCAGAATGAACATAGTTCTCATTTCTACCAGTTCTGTACCAATTTATATTGTATTATTTTTCTTCTCATTTGCTAGTTTACCTCTTTTTTCCGCTCTGTCTGTGGAGAAAGGGATAAACTAATTAGATTTTAAATGCCATATTGCAGTTCTAAATAAGTTACTACTCATTAAATATAACCTTTTATTATGACCTATTTTGTCACAAAATGTCTTGTAGGTCATGTGCTACCCCTACGTAAAATTGTTAACAATATTTTTTAAATTTATTTTTTAGTTCTACCTGCTTAAACCAAATCAGTCAGTGATACAATGTAGTTGGATAAGTGTTTTGGTAGTGTCTTGGTAAATGTGGTTCATAAGCATGAAACTTATTGTAAAGCATTTGTAGAAGGGAGGTAATTGCTTGAAAAGTAATTGTCTCACAATGATGTATGGTAAAATAGTGTATTCTGTTTAAACTGGTCAAATATGGCAACTGAGAATCGTCTTTTTTTTTTTTTTTTTTTTTTTTTTTAAATGGGATTATTTCCTAAACTCATTAGGATCTCTTTCTGAAGTCATACAAAGAAGATGGATCTCTGTTGTAGGTATTCTAGCAGTGGTTATAAACAAGCCCTTTAATATCTTCTGAAAAAAGGGTTTAGAATATTGTTAACCGGGGTTTTCTGCTTTGCTTTGGTTCTGGTTTTACTTCTTCTATCTAAATTATACTGTATCTCTTGCCAAATTGCTATCAACATGCATGCGGCATAGCAATTTTATTTTCAAATCTTTACTGTCAGCTGTATAATGTCCTTTCATGACACTATCTATGGAAATGTGAATTCCTTGGAGGCTTTGTAATAGTAATCAGTACTTTTAAAATTTCTTTTGTGCTGTTTTTCAGACTTTAGCAAGGATGTCATACAGCCCTGAAGAGGAATCATTTTGTTGAGCCGCTACTTCTTGTGTCAGCTAGATGAGTTCATGCTCACTGTACATCTTTAAATGTACCAAGTAATGGTGATAATAAATCTAGTGCTTTGGCTATGTTACTACACTGAAATGTTATTTTACATCATTCTTTTACTGTGCAGTAGTTGTGCTGGAATTACCTCAGCCATTGAATCTTACATCTGTCCTAAAATTTTAAGTTTAGTTTATATTAGTATGTATATCTTTGATTCACTTTTTCCTTTTAAGAATATGGATAACATATGTCCCAATAAGGAGCACAAGGAAAGTAAGTAACAACAAAGAAATAAAATATTGCGGATTGCAACCATCCATATAGAGACAAATTAATACATAGTAGTACTATCATGAACAGGCCAGGAATTCTATCCTATTTGTAGGCTGTTAAGAATGTATACTACTCACTTCAGCTGTTGTACTGGGTATATTCAGTCATATATGTGGCTAAATATTTACAACGTGGGCCATTACTTTATGTAAAGTGTGGAAAAAGCAGACACCTTAACAGGGCCTCCCTTAGATAAGAAATTGCTTACTTAGAATGACTAATGCTAGAAATATGTTAGACTCCTGCTTATCTCTTCATGTTTTAATTGGTCCTCTTCTGATCCTTTGAGTGATTGGTCACTTTTCACCTAAAACCTTTAAGTAGTTGGATAGTTTTCAATCCTTAATATCATTGGTTTATTTTCTAAGGCAACCTAACCCTGTAATAGCCCCTTTAGTACCCCATGTATTATATTGGGGTACTATCTGCTGCTTGGACCCCCCCTTTGCAGATGGAATAAAGTCTGTGGAACATCTGTGCAGCATTCTTGGTCTCTTCTTTGCTGGCTAAGAGGTGCTGCAAGCAAAGATGAAAATCACAAAAGAGCTGGTAAGCCTAGGCCTTAGGCATTGCTCGCATCCAAGGACCTTGGGGCTGAAATCTGCCTGAAGCAGCCAGGAGAAGCTGTTCCATATGGAGCATTTTATCCGGGCTTGTTGTGGCAGTCCGGGGCAGAACCAAGCCCTGGCAGCCACAGTACAGTAATGCATAGAGAAGTCCTTTAATAGTGCCTATAAATAAAACCATTTAGAATTATCCATAAGAATCAGTGCTCAGGTCTTATCCCAGAGTCTCACACGTGGAATAATCATGTGCCCTGTTTGCTGTGCCATTGCTTCTGTCCCAACTCAAAAAAGAAAAATGTGGACTGTTATGAAATCCCCAAACAATTTAGAGTCTTTCAGAATTGCTTGTTCCCAATTAAAGTAACTTTCACCCTTCAGTCTTGAGGCTACAACGATATTTGAAGCTCTATTCCTCTATGAGAGGTTAGTGACAGAGTGCCCCAAATTGTCCCCTCTCTGCTTTTAGAAGAATTTCTACTCTATGTTCTCACAGAAGTTCTGAGAGATTCTGAAGTTAGATTCCATGTGGAAAATCACTTAAGACTTCTAAAGGAATACAGGATCTTCTGAGAGCCCTCAGTCCTGTGTTTCTGCCATTCTGAAACATGACGAAGACACACATAAATTCCCACTGAAAAGAAGGGATTTATAGCAAATGGTAGCCAGAATAAAATAGCTACCTCAGAGTTGGGGATACCTTTGCAAAATTGAAACCCAGTTCCATGAAAATACAAGAATTTTCAGCAGTAATTGAGATGAAATAGCCGTGAAGAAAGGCACTATTAAATCGTAGAGTTCTTTAGCTTATTTTTTCAGTTAAAAAAAAAAAAAAAAGAAAAGAAAAGAAAAGAAAAGAAAAGAAAAGAAAAGAAAAGAAAAGAAAAGAAAAGAAAAGAAAAGAAAAGAAAAGAAAAGAAAAGAAAAGAAAAGAAAAGAAAAAGTATTTCAGGCTTTATTTTATATAGACATATATTTTTTCTTAAACAAGATACAGTTATGGCTTTGAAAAGGGTGACCAAACAGATCCTGCTTCTGTGTAACTAGTGCAGGATACAAATTTTCTTTGCAAAATGTAAATTCATTTAGGATAAATGTAATAGAGATGAAAGTTGCTTATACAGACATAATCTAGGAAAAGTGTTTTAAAATCTTCTATATACTCCCACTACTCCCAATTCTGGTTCAACTTTTCAACCCTCAGTGTTATTACAGGCATAAATATAATTCCTGAATAACTTGTTATTTCTAGGATCAGTATTTCCACTGCTGAGTTTGTGAGCACATTGGTTTAATTCTTTAGAAGTTCTGAAGAGTGTAAGAATGAAAGGCTAGATATCCTTCTGTGGGCAGTGTTTCTTAGCTCTCTGCTTAACCTCTGTGTTATTTTGGTTTTCATTATGAGAATCCTATCTTTGATCGCATATTGTGTGTGCCTTATGGAACCTAAAGTAAGTTCCTGTATTTCAGACCAAGAAGTAGAGTCTCCATTAGCTATGTCAATTAACAGAAATCTGATGCATTCTAGTGTCAATGAAGTATGTGTATATCTGAAGCCGTATGCTTAAAATTACCTTCACAGAGTAATTACTTCATTCATGATTTTTTAATGAAGTAATGAAATTAATTAATTATTACTTCATAGAGTAGTTCTGTTCTAACAGGAGCACTGGAGGTCATCTTCATTCATTCTTTGCTCAAAGCATGTCTAATTAGGTCAGGTTGCTCTGGGCCGTGTCAAGCTGAGCCTTGAACGTTTTGGAGTCTGTAGACTGTTCAAAATTTGGATAACCGTCATGGTAATTTTATCCCCTTAATATCTGCTCATACTTTTCTATGATCTAATATGTGTCTGTTTCCTCTCCTCCCACCCTAGTTCACCTCCAAGAAGAGCATGAGGGGGAGAGAGAAGAGTCTCCCTCTTTACAGTACCTACTGGTCAATGCGACTTGACTTGCATAAACACGTTACTGGATAAATTCCTAAGTGATGAGGGAGACAAGAAGTTCATTTATTTCTACAGGCTACTGGGAGAAGGACAGCCACCACTTTTGCTGTGTGTCTCTAATAGAAGCATTTGTAGTTCTCTGTGCAGAGCTTGTGTGTTGGGTCCTTTTGGCTGTTTGATCTGTCTCACTTCAGGTCAGGTGGGACCATGGCACTGAGCTGTGGAAGCCAAGTTGTTCTCAGTCTGTGTAGGTTCAAGATTGCTTGTGAATAGAGGGCTTTACATCACATCAGGAACCCTGCAAATTAGATGCACCACTAAGCCAGAGTTTTGTCTTACAGCCATGTAAATGTTATAAAACTCATGTCAATTGGCCATTTGTAGGGTCTAGTGCTCTTTGGTATGCCCTAGGGGTATCCTATCTGGCACCCTGCAGTGTGCACCCTCGTCCTTTGTCCCATAAGGGTTTCTTGGACAAGGTAAGACAATTAAATGGCATTAGACACTTGTATGTGGATATATGCTTATTCCCATTGTGTGCTTTTTTGCTCGTGCTCTAAGAATAGGATTCAGTTCAAGATTTAGAAACCTTCATGCAACTGCCCATCTATATCTAACTGTAAACTAAGGGTTTAGTTATTGTCATTATCATCATCAGAGGCCTGACTGACCTGCTTACACAACCAGGTGGCCATGCTGTGCTCTAGCATATCCAAGCAGGCATGGCATCAAAATAGTGTGAGGTGGGATTTGTGGGAGACAACTGTCCTTGGGGGGCACCAGCTGGAAGCCACTTACAACACATTACAGAACCTGAAATTGCAGTAAACCTTTCCTGCTAGCTGAGAACTTGTTATGTGCTTATTTTTTTCTTCCCTTCAGGATACATGTGGAAACTTTTTTACCCTTTCTGCTGCTTCTGCTCCACTGTGCAGCAGTATGTCACCCTGCTGTCACTGTTCAATTATCACTTAATTGAAAATTGGCTTGATTATGAATTGCATGCTTATTAAAATCAATTCAAACATAAATTGCTGTTCAATAATCTACTTTGATGTCATTCAATGTTATTAGTAAATATGCTATGCTTTTTTCATTGATGCTTATTTCAAACCAATGAATAAATATTTTATTAAATATTTTATTAAATATTTTATTAAAATGTAGTGAGTATTTCCTTACATACTGTTTTTTTAGGACATGAAATGTACTTTGCAGACCTTTTTCTCTAGCTCTGTTAGGTGCAGTTTCTTCTAGTTATCTTTCTTGAAAGTTACAAATATGAATGTATAATGCATCTACTTTTGTATATAACCATATTCTCTCTTTCACAGTGTGTACAACAATAAATCATATCATTAAGTAATTTGAGGAATACATAATGAGCAACTTTGGGATATAAACTTTACTGTCTACATGAGCTGGTGTCTTCATAACAATCCTTGAAAGAATTTTTTGACTGATGGGATTAATTATATATCACACAGATGCCTGTCATACACTCTGTTTACACTATAGGGAAATGAAATAGGTTAGTTAATTTTCTTTTATTCTGTTAAAATGCCAAGGTTTAATTAAACTGCTTCAGCTTAAGGGTTGCACAGCTACTTTCAGCTGTCACAAAGCATACTAGAAATTGATTTGTCATTGCCTACATGCCCAAGAAGACATTCAGCAGGCATCGTAATTTCACTCAAAATTGTTTTTATTAATCATAGCTGCTTTTCAGTTTCTAAAATTTGTATGGGAAACAGAGTATATTAAAATAAGTTTCAGCCATATGCTCAGGAAGTAAAAACAATGTAGATGCCAAATATCTGAAATCTACATTCAATTTTGAATGAACATCTGGGTTTTGCTTTTTTATGTGAGATTTTTATGACATTGAAATTTCTTGCATGTTGGAACATTTTACATTATCATTCCAGTTATACAATAACAATTAGACAGCATCATGAATTAGCAAGACAATTATGAACAATAAAAACATAGTAACAGACAATGAAAACTAACCACTTGCTTGCAGCAATGCATACTTGCATTTAATGTATAATAACCACGATATAGAGGATTTTAAAAAAATGTTGGCAGAAAGCACATTAAGCTTGCTCACTTCAAGTGCTCCACACCCAACCTTCAATGACGTGATAAAAACAGCAACTATGGTGAGCAGAGAATGCAGCCATTACTGAATCTGCCTTTCCACTTTGAAAACCACAAAAGCAAGCTATAGGAAGGCCCTTAGTGCTATCTTTAAACACATAGGGAAAACTGGTGTCAGCCAAATCCTTTTCCTTTACCACTGTCTGAGTTTGCAGAGAAAGCTCCAGCTGAAATCTGTACGCAGTGTGCTTCCAGCATGCACACAACTGCCTGCAGTTTGGCAGTATTCTCTATCAACTTCTGCACTAATGAACATGAAAGGTTTCATGCAAAATGTAATAATTTGCAAGGGAATAATTGCAGAATAGGAATACAAGTAAAACAACTACTGTCTGCATGGGGATCACTCCCTAGATTGGGATCTTGTATTAAGCTCATTATTGGGATTTTTGATTGAGCCTTCCTGTTTTCCATTTCCCAAGGTTAGCTAAAATTTTTGTAGTTTCTGTGGTTGTAATCAACATGGTGTTATTGAAAAGTTCTGTATCTCATATGTCAGGAGAGCATAAAAATTCGGACATTTTTAGTCAATGAACAGATGGCTCTTAATCCTAACCTGTACTTTAAGTATGGATAAAGTGTTTTCTTTAGTGGTAGAATGAGGATAAAATATGTGACTTAAATCAGAGAGGAGCTGATCTGAAGCTGATCTGATCCTCCATCCAGTTTCCTTCAGCCAAATTAGAGGCACCTAATTCTTTCTGAAAGGTTGAACTTGGATTCTCTTACATACTTGTAGCTTGTGCTGCCTAACTTAGTTTGTCTCTTGCTTGTCCTGCAAGCAAGCCTCTCTTCTTTACCCTTCCCTGAGATTGTGGTTTACAACTAGCAACAACTTATTAATTGAGCATTAAGGTTTTATGCACCTCTCATCGGGGTCTGAATGTGAGATGAGAGTGCAAACCTCCAAGAGTGATGTGAACCACTGCAAGTAAAAAATTACCTTCTGACAGTCCCGAAGCCTGGTGACAGAATGAATTAATTTTAGCAAACTGAACATAGAGTTCTAGAATATAGTTACTTATATTAACTCTTAAAGGAAGGTGAGCTGAATCTTTAGACACTACAGTGATAGATATGTCTATAGTATTTCAATGAGGTAAAGGGATGCAGTCTAATACATTCCTTGTGTGACTTCCAGCAATTTCTTTTATATATGTACATTGAGATATTTAAAACCATTACAATTGCATAGAAATGTGCAATACACTTATTTGGAGAAGCAAACGGAGTGAATGTTTCTAAATATTATGTACCCAATACCATTTTGGGAGGAGGAAGTAGATCATCATATGGTGTAAACTGGCATGGATCTTTTCCTCTTATTGAAGGTGATGCTGCTCAGAATGTGAGCCATAGACTTTATACGTAGAACTTAAATCAGGAAGGAAAACCTTCAAGTATGGCCATCAAACTCTTCAGATATACTTCACTTAAAATAAAAAACCTTCAGCTACATAACACACCTTAAGGTCTCCAAGTAAAATTCTTATCATTGTTGCATGATTTGTGGAACAGTAGAGAACCTTGTGTTTTAAATTGCCAAGGTTTGTCTACCACACTTGGTTTATTTTAAAAGCACACACTGTGAAGCTGAAAGTACTTTTTTTGGGAAATTGCCTTCACTTTTTCCCCTTACTTCAACTGTCATTTGCTTCAGATACAGTAAGTGACATTATTCATACTCATTCATGCAGGGATGCACTTAATAGGCTCACAGGAAAACTGTTCATTAGTTGATTGACTGTAACTTGATTGCCTGTGGATAGCATTCGCAGGTTTGTTTCTTCATTTCAGCAAGGAATGGAATCTGCCATACCTCAGTCTGCCTAATTACGAATACAGTTCTTACTGTCATGAGGAAACATTCATACAATTATAAAACATTCAATGCAAAGCATTCAGCTGGTGATGTCTTCACCAACACTAGGGTATTCACAAATCAAGCCATACTTGTTCTAAAAGGTCCTTTAATTTTGCTTTATGATCAATATTTTAGGAGGATAATCAAATAGAAGATGCAAGCTTTCTTGTAAGAAGGGTTTGTCCAGAATGCCTGGTTTAGTGGAGACGTAAAACATACAAGTGGTACCTCAAGATTTTCACATAAAAAACATCTATAGAAAACATAATAAACTTAATAAAACATATATTCAAAATAAAATTGATACATTTATTAATATTTTTTAGGGGAGGCTGTGTTTGCAAGATATAGTAAACAACTTGTTAACAAGATTCAGTAGTATTTTAGAATTTTGTTTTCAAAATTTCTTGGGAAATTTCTAATCTTTGGGAGAGGAAAGAATTGCTTGTTTTCAAGAAACTTTCAACAAACATTTTTAAAAGCCTTTACCCAAGTATAGCTGACTACAGAACAAGTGGTTAGAGGAACACACTTCTTAGTGTTGAGATAAGCAAAGACACCTTGCTTTCAATGCTTGCACCTTGTTTTCCATCTCCTTTCAGTGCTTGCAGCCACCCTTGTATCACACACACGCAGAGCTATTCTTGATCTATCTGCCTCCCAGCTCACCTGTATGTTTATGACTTTCCTCTGCATTACAGAGAATGAATATCTTTGTAAAGAATGAAAAAAAAAATTAGTTTCACGTAATAGATGTTAAGAGATAGGCATTCCCTCCATCATTTCCTTATGAATCAATCCTGGAAGTTTCCATGTGCATATTTCAGTTTATTTTTAAATTTCAAATAGATTTATTATTTCTTCCTGCTTTATATAGATCTTTTCACAAGTTAAAGGAGTGTTTTTGTCAGGTTTCTGATAGAATAATGGGAATGGAAATTAATTTGAGTGAAGAAGAAAAATAATGTTTGTATTTCCTTTATGACTCAGATGAAAGGAAATAACAATAAACGGGGTGAAAGCAGCATACAGGAGAATTTGTAGACGTATGTAATGTAGTCAGTCATCTCAGGGTGAGAAGAAAACAGTCATCATTCAGAAATAATAGGTTTTTACTGTGGTTTGCTATGAGTTAGTACAAGTGGAATTATACACAACAATTCATTTTTCTTACATTGGCAGAATTAGTTGCTGCTTTGTAAATTAACATCTCCATCCATTGATTAGAGAGAGGGCCTGGATTATATGAAGGTCTTTAATAAGGATAGATTAATAAATGGTCATAAAACAAAGAAATGTGAATTCTAAGCAATATGTCAAGTATTTTTTAGAAAATATTTATCCTGCTAATATTTGAAAAAGCAAGACCTTTTTATGCTGGATGAAGTTTGCATGTATGTTATCATATGGCTCCGCAACACATCCATGACATATCCTCAACATGGTCACTTGCAGAGCTGCTGCCAGAGAGTCACTGATGTTATAAGGCCTACATAGATTTCATAGAAATGCAAACCAAATTACAGTATTTTGTGCTGTTCTGTCATGCCCATTCCCATCAAGACAAAGTCTGTGGGGATTAGGACTGCTAACATTATCACATTAGTGGTACTAACAGTATTAGCTCAAGGGACACATTGCAACAGGGATGTTGCAACCCCTCTAGTTTTATTTTCCCACGATTGAACAGGAAAGCTCTCAATCAGATGAATTTTTTCCACATATGCATTGTCAGGTAATTTTGGCATTCTGAGTAATGGTTGAAAAGAACAGGGAGAGTACTCTGTTTCAGCTTCATACAGTTATCCTGAAGAGGGTTTATCATGAGGATTATGCTGACAGATGCTGCATGCCATTAATTGTAGCAATCTAATTAAATACATGCACTGAAAGCATAGTCACAGTCAAATGGTCACATAGCAACTTTCTCATCTCTACAGTCTCTTTTTGGAGTTGGCCTAGTTTAGTTATAGGAACTGTGGAGCAGTGGTGCCTGGTGCAGTTGTGTCCTGTTTCCCCAATCACTTTATCTTTCTCTCAGTGTTAGATTCAGTCTGGTGCTATCACTGATGTGTCTCACCACAGGTCATCAAAGAAGCATGATGCCACCTGGCTGTTGATATGAGACTAGATTAATCTTAAAATTAATTTTAATTTATTATGAAAACTAGTACCTGGCTGATTACTGAGCTTCATGGCCTCAGGGAACCCTTTTAATGCACAGGTCTTCTTTTGTAAGACTCCTAATGGAACACTGAACACTCTTCTGCTTCACAGTGCCTTCAGAGATCTTGAAATACTGCCAACTGCTGCTGACAACTTTATTCCATTTCAGGTTTTCTCTGATTAATGCATGTGTAATAATTATCTTATGGTGAAGATCTCCATGTAACAGACTTTATCTGCTTCCCTAGACTTAAGGAACATCATGTGCATGATATGTTTTGCTGATATCTTCTCCTTCATCTGTGGGTGTTTATATAGATAATGGTGCA
The DNA here is from genome assembly GCF_009819885.2 of Catharus ustulatus. Lineage (NCBI taxonomy): Eukaryota > Metazoa > Chordata > Aves > Passeriformes > Turdidae > Catharus > Catharus ustulatus. Next base: position 49,030,878 of record NC_046222.1, on the reverse strand, counting down.
GAATATAGCAGAACAGGCTGCCCTATGGATCACAAAAGAGTAGTGGCCTGTTCCCTGCAGAATATAGAGGTCATCTGGTCCTCCCATTAATACTTCATGTAAAAGTGAAGATAGATCAGCCTATATTGGGAATTTAGAATGTAGGGAAAGGAAAATATAAGATGAGGTTAGGGGGTCATCCAAATTGAATGCAATGTGTTTGCTTGATAAAGGGTAGCATGTCTTCATGCTTTCCTTGCACTCTTCTGCCTCTGGCCTATAGAATTTATGGTTTCAATCTTGGATTGCACTGGTGAAGGGCCAATTAGGAGTACAAATTCAAAACTGATACAGAGTTTTTTAAAATTTCCTTAAATGTCAGCGGGAGGAATAGAATCTCATACTAGTTGGAAACGGGATATTACCTAATTCTGATGCATAGACCTGTCCTAGTTTAAGATTGTTCTCAGTTTATATGGGGTAACTGAGTACAGAGTCTGTAGATCCCAGATTGCAGCTGTAAGAGGGGCAGGTTGCTATTTGGCAGAGGTGCCTATAGTGTCTGCCTCCTGAATGACAGACACGGTGATTAGGTGAAAGGAACAGGATAAATCCTGTAGGAAAGGAGGCAGTGTAAGTAATGCAAAGAGCCGCTGATTAATGTAAACATATTGTAATGAAATGATTGATTAATAGGCATGACTAATACATGAATTAAGTCATATTTTTCAGCAGCAAACACTACGGTCTCACATTTTAAATCTGTGTCTAATTACAGTGATTATGCATGCAAATGAGATAATGACATATACAAGTAGCCACTTAGAGGCACAACTGGCCATTTGCATATAAATTTGCATGCAATCATGCTATAGGCTCATTAAATACAAAAGTTTGATTAGTTTTGTGGACACTGTCATTACCTCAATGAAGTAGATCCTCAGAGAAAAGTATTTTATGACCATACAGGTAAATAAGGCACCCAAGCACCTGAAGACAAATGTGAAGTTACACAGGAAAATCTTAAATCTAACATTTTCTAATCTCTGCATAGTTAATTTTGCAGACTTGATGTTTTAATTTTTTTAGCATTGCTTTTAAATTGTATAATTGAGTTCGGATTGAGCCCTATATATAATAATTAATTTTTATATCTAAATAGATTTTTAAGATAAGATCCTACTATCTTTGTGGTACTGAAATCGAATGTTCTTCAGGCTACTGTGACCAGGCTGGGTAAATGTTAACTCATTTTCTAAAAGGGTGGCCTTTTCAAAAGCATGTAAGTAACTTTGAAGCCTGTCCTATTTTTACAACGTGACTTAGTGATTTAAAATCTTAGTCCTGGAGACTGCGGTTGGAGTTAAGGCTCTTGAATCCCTTGCATGTGACTGGATATCATATCCAAATCTCTGTTTCAAAACGTCTGAAGAGCGTATTTTAGTAGTTGTATAATTACCCGAAACATTTATGGGTGATAAATGGGGATTTAATACTATTTGTATTATTTGATGTATTTGTATTTGAATCACTTATGGCTTCCTCTCTCTTTATCTAAATGTCTTCGCAAATGTGACCTTAAATTGCTGTTGAGAAAATCATGGCTTAGTATTCCAATTAACTTAGGTACTTTGCAATGTTGACTCAATATATTAACTCTCCAGATTTTAGTGTTTTTCATCAATCATCCATCAAAAAAACCCCAAACCAAATTAGTTTGAAATCTTGATCTTTAATCCTCATAGTAACCATCATAGCATGAAGACCTTGGGGGAAAATCTGGAGAACCAAGGACTGAGTTTCTAATTGATTTTTCTTTAATCCATAAATATCCCCATTGTCTATGATTGTAAAGTATTATGGAAAAATGTAAAGTGTTATTGAAGAAGAGCACTCTCTAGGCTCTCAAAGGCACCTGCAAGTCCCACAAATAATAATATGTATGTTAATCAAGTGCCACTTTCTGTTTTTAAGTACTTTTATGACAGATTTGATTTTCTCCCATGCTTGTGATAAATTTTTTGAGTCTACAGTTAAAGTGGAAATCTGTGAGGTTTCTACAGGTGCCTGGAGCCATTAGTTTTAGTGCCATGCCAGTTAGGATATCTGTACCTCCACTAACAATTGGAAGAGGCTACTGGATCAATAGTCTTCCAGGGTTCACAGATGTGATATATATTGCCTGATGCTCACTGAGCCCTTAACTGTCTTTGCTAGCTGTCACTCTTGAATAGCCTTCAAAAGGAACATCACATTTGAAATCTGGGCAGTCAGCTTTGTTGCCTTTTAATGGTAGAACAAAACTGAGAAGAATAGAATGAATTGTCTCTGTGGACTTTTGTCTTCAAGTTTACTTCAGATGAACTTCATTCCTTTTCACAAAGGAGAATACTCACACCTCATTGTTTTAGTCCCTGAAATATTAAGAGAGACCATATAGTTTGGCTTTCTTTCACACTTGTGATTGCTTTTGAAAGGAGGCTCAGTGTTTGTAAATGTTACTGAGTCACAGAACAGCTGAGGTTGCAAGGGACCTCTGGAGAACATCTAGTCCAACAGGGATCAGCAAGAGCAGGGCCATCTCCAGTCAGGTTTTTAGTATCTCCAAGGATGTAAACTCCAAAATCTTTCCGGATAACCTGTGCCAGTACTCGACCACTTTCACAATTAAAAAGCTTCTTCATAAGTGCAAGTGACTTTGTTTAATTTAACTTATGCCCATTGCTTCTTGTCTTGTCACTGCGTAGAATCTGGCTTTGCCTTTTTTGCTACTCTCCATCAAGTCCTTATAAATGTGGATAAGATTGTCAACGAAACACCGTCCCCCAGAAGCTAAGCATCCTTTCCCAGTCACTTGTATGCTAGATGTCTCAATCTCTAAAAATCCCTTTAACTGTCTTCCTGGTCAATCAATGGACTCACTCCAGCATGGCCATGTCTTCCTTGTAGTAGAGATCCCAGAGGTGAATGCAGCACTCCAGAGGTGGCCTCACCAGTGGTCAGCTTGCTGGCAGCATTCTCCTTAATGGCAGCCAGGATGATTCTCATCTTCTTTGATGAAAGGAATCATCAATGGCCCAATTTTCCTGCATGTTGAGGTCCTTCCCAATAGCAGCACAACCATCTGATGTATTGACATTTTCTCCCAGTTTTACACCTGAGAGTGCGCTCTGTCCTGTTGTCCATCTCATTAATGAAATTGTTAAACAACATTAGCTCAGCACTGACTGCTGGGCTACTCTGTGAGTGGCTGGCATCCAGATGGATTTTCTGTTACTGATCAAAAGGCTTTTAGAGCAGTAGTTGAGCCAGTTTTCAGTCCACCTCATTGTCTACTTACCTATCCTGTACCATTATCCATGAGGATGTTGTAGGATTCAGCAACAAAATGCTTGCTAAAGCCAAGGTAAAAAACATACAATATGTTTTATGATAGAATGCTCTCACATTGGTTAGCCAGGTTTCTCCTTCATAAATTCATGCTGACTACTCCTAGTCATGATCTTGCCTTTGACATGTCAGGAACTGGTTTCCAGAAGAATTTGATTCTATCACTTTTCTAGAGATTTGAGGCCTTTCTCAAAGGCAGGGATGACTTTTCCTTTCTTACAGACCTCATGAGCCTCCTCTAAGCACCATTCAAAGATCACAAATGGCTTTGCACAGAACCATGGAACCTCAGAATCACAGAATCATAGAACCAACCAAGGTTGTAAGGAACCTTTCAAGGTCATTTAGCCCAATGTCCCTTCTGTGCGCAGGGACATCTTCAAAGAAATCAGGTTGCTCCTGCCACAGTTGCGTGAGTTTTTGTGCATGGATGGACCATGCCTGAGCATGGAAGGGGTGATCCTCGAAACTCAATTAGCTCTTCAGGATCCCTCATCTCTCCAGGATGGCTTCACATGGGATCCTTCCAAGAAAATCCCTTAACAGATCAAAATCTGCTCTTCTGAAGTCCAGGATTGTGGTCCCTTTAGTTGTGTATTTTCCTCTTTCCAGAAGGAATCCTCTCTCTTAAAGCAATAATAAAAAAAAATCCTGTGCCTGTTTGTATGTAATTAAAGAACTGTATTATATGGCTCCTCAAGTTCAATTATGCTTGTAATTATTTGTAAAGTATGGGAAGAATGCTAACTGTATTAGAAGATGTTTATTCTTGAAGACAGAAAATACAGTATACTTAGTACTTATATTGTAGTTTGGCTAATTAATGAAAGACTTGAGATTAAATCATACAGCAGGAATACTGAAAAAAATAAACTAGGGAAATAGATATGGTGTTGGAATTAAACATTATAATTGCAATGGCTTTAAGCTATTCATGTTATCCCCATGTGCAATACAAGAAAATTCCTGAGGAGTTCAAGGAAGGCATAGAAGGTTATTTTGTTTCTTACAGATATCAGTCCTTTATAGAAGACAAATGAGAATCCCTTGGAACAAAAATCAACATTTCAAATGCATTTCATTTAGGGGTAAAATGCATGTGCAACAGACAAGACCTCTTCTGTAATAAGCTCTTCAGAACAGGACTGTACATATATTTAAGCTAACACCAGACCTTGAATATTTTAATAATCAAATAAAAACTTCAGCTTATACTGGCAATTAATATTACACATCCACGTTGAAGAATGAGCTGAGGAAAATCTCGGAAGCTCCATAGCCATTTCCCTGTGATCTGTATTGATACTTACACACAACCTATGTTCAAAATGAAGACTACACTTATGTATGCATTTTCACTCAGTTCCAAAAATTTATGAAGCTCATTTTTCCTTTCCTGTATGTAGAGTACTCAAACATTCCTGAAGTGTTCTGATAGTTCCTGAATTTATTTAAATGACAAGGATTTATTTAAAGGTATCCATTGTATAATAAAAACTAATTTGCATTAATATAATGAGGTATTTAGTCTAAATTATTCTAGTGAGAGTAGCTATGAAAATTGTTTTGAAGGATTTATTTTCCACTTATGAGTTTCTTTCAAATGAGGATTACATACTCAGAGGAGAAGAAGTAATTGATAAAAATAGCTTTTTGTCTTTCAGTGTTTTCACTCCCATTATCTTGCTGTAGAATAAGATGTTAAATCTTTACAATTTGAGACAATGAAATAATAACTATCCCTAAATCCTTACTGTAGTCAAAGAGTTTTAAATTGTTGGCTACATGCATTATAAAACTCACCTAACATAGTTGTTCAAGGTCTCAGAATTTTCTTGTCTGCTTTGTTCAAAGTTCTCATTTGCTTACAGCATACAATGAAAACAAACCCCTGGATTTGCCACATGCTAGTGCCTTTGTTAATATTTTAATGAAGTAATTTACAACCTGGTGATGGAGTTTGACTACTGCTGAAGAGTCCTAAGTACAAGGCAAATACAAAAAGCAGCAGTTTTCTAAACATATAATACTCCTTGCCTGCCTACATGGTCAGTTTTGCTCACACCGGAGCTGGAGTGCATTCTCCAATTTTCCTCCCATCCATTCTGCAGGTACCTCACAGGAGGGCTAAGAAACAATTCTGGGTGAGATCAATGGTGCAGTCTAAGGAAGAGAACACAAATTATTTTCATTTTTTTCTTTTTTTTTCTTTAGCTATAAATTATAATAATCTCTTGTTTTAGTATAAGAGAAGGTGAAAGATAATTTGTTCAAATCTGAAATTCAGAAAAAAGGTCTCTGATTAATTTTGTTTAGTCTCCAACCAAAGAAATACTTTTTTCCTTCATTAGTTTTTATCTAGTTGCAGGAGAAAAGCAGTTAAAGTCAATCACCAGTAAGAATGTATGAACTTGGCAAACACTTTTTTTATTATTATGATGATGTTTTCCATGTACTTTCTGAGCTACCTGTGACTGTTTGGCCCTGGCATATGATTTTGACAGGTGGACTCACACCTGATTGGTACATGGCCTAGGAATTTATGTATCTGACATGGAAAACTGTTTCCAAGTGGGCTGATATTAAAGGCCCAGTAGACAGTGCTCTTTTGTCTGAAATCAAAGCATTAGAAATCAGTGTTATGACCAAGTTTTCAACCTTCTGATTAGCTCTAACATGGAAGACCATGCTTGGGTGAAAAATGAAGTTTCATATTATTCTTGCAAGAGTTCAGATCAAAACAGAATAGAAAAATAATAATTAGCTTATAATATCTTCCTAAACTTTGCATTCATACATTGACTATTTAAAATATTGTTCTTTTGGGTTTTTTTAACCAATGCTTCAAATTTGATGTTTTTTAGCAGGAAGTGAAGAAAGTGCCTCATGCTTCAAAATACATGCTCACAGAGTGTACAGTTTTCCATTTAAAACTCAGAGAGTGCAGAAAAAAACTTTTCAAAACTTCATGGCTTTTTAGGTAGTATATATATGTATATAGGCATATATAAAAAATACTTTATATTTTTTCAGGCAAACTATTTGCAAATAAGTTTTTATTTTATTAATGTGCATATAAGTAAGATTAAATAGGCTATTTAATTATTGTAATACAGAAGAATTCTGTTTTGGGTATCCTTGGAAAACTTGCAAAATTTTGTATGTAATCTAGGTTACTTCACCTTGATTTTGAAAGGGAACAAATGATGTGGTTATGGTAAGAGTCAAACAGAGTGAAAAGTTAAATGACATCTAGAATGTCCATTTTGGAGGGAGAGATTTCTGAACTTTGGAAGAAGTCCAAACACAAGCAATTTAATGAGTGTCCTAGGGACATGTAACAGGAAATTATAAAATGCTGTGGTGGCTTGATCTTGGCTGGATGCCAAGCACCCCCCAAAGCTTTCTAACTCTTCTGTCCACAGCTGGACAGGGTGGAGAAAATATAACAAAGGGTTCATTAATTAAGGATCAGGAGGGATCACTCATCAAATCCTGTCATGGGCAAAACAAGCTTGAATTAGAGATATTACAGTAATTTCACGATTACAAGCCTCACGGATTATAAGCTGCATTTCCGGGGTGTCAGCAACGTTTAGGTCCTCATCCATACATAAGCTGCAACGGATTATTAGTCGCACTTTCGTTCGTAGCGAGGATCCGTGTGCAACTTTCACAAATTTGCCAATTAGTAACAGAATCGCGGCATAGCGGGGTTTACTGGCTCGGGGCAGGGCCAGGCAGGCTTGGTCCGCTCATGGTTGCCGATGGGGCCGGGTGGCCTAGCTCAGCGCTGCGGCTCGGCGGGGCCGCTCGGGGCCGGCTGGGCAATGCTGCTGCTGCCGCTGCCGCCGCCAGGCTCGCTCGCCCCCCCGCTGCCACCTGCACCGCTGCCGCCGCGTTTGCTTGCCCTGGTCGGCATTGCAGGCCCCCCCGCCGCCGGGATTCCCCACGCTGCTAGCCCCGGTTCTGCTGGGCTTCCCCACGCTGCTAGCCCCGGTTCTGCTGGGCTTCCCCACGCTGCTAGCCCCGGTTCTGCTGGGCTTCCCCACGCTGCTAGCCCCGGTTCTGCTGGGCTTCCCCGCGCCGCCGGGCTCTCCTGCGCTGCTGGCTCGGGCTCTGCCTCCCGCCCCCCGCGCTGCTGACCCCGCCTCTGCCAGGCTTTCCCACCTCTGCTGGGGCCGGCCGGGCTCCAGCTTGGCTTGGGGCTGCCGCGGGCTCTCACTTCCGTGTTGGCAGCTTTTAGAATCTTGTTCATATATTAGCCACTCCGGACTACAGGTCGCACTTCCGGGCACAGACCAAAACTGCAGTCAAAATGGTGCAGCTTGTAATCGTGAAATTACTGTAATTTAAATTATTGCTAACAAAATCAGGGCAGTATAATGAGATGTACCTTCAAAACATCTTCCCCCACTGCTCCCTCCTTCCTGAGCTCTACCTCCCCAATGTCTCAGTGAGTGAGGTTCTTGTCAGTTCATCACCTGTGGTTTGTGCCACTGCTCAGGGAGAGGAGTTGTTCCCCATGGGAACATGTTCCCCTGCTGTACCATGGGTCCTTCCCATGGCAGACAGTTCTCCATGAACTTCTCCAGTGTGAGTCCATCTCATGAGCAACAGTCTCCCTCGAACTGCTGTGTCATGGGTCACCCTTCCATGGGGTGCAGTCCCTCAAGGACAGGCTGCTCCAGCATGGGCTCCTCTCCCAGGGTCACAGCCACCTCTCAGACATCCACTTGTTCCAGCCTGGGCTCCTCCATGGGCTCCAGGTGGATTTCTGCACACGTGCAGATCTCCATGGGCTCCAGGTGGATTTCTGCACACGTGCAGATCTCCATGGGCTGCAGGGGCTCAGCTCTTTCACCAATCTGCACCAGGGGCTGCAGGGGAATCTCAGCTCGAATGCCTGGAGCACCTCCTGCCCCTCCTCTGCACTGACCCTGGGATCTGCAGGGCTGTCCTTCTCATGTGTTCTCACCCTGCCCTTCTGTGCCACAATTAGATCTGTGCAGTGACTTTTAAAAAATTGTTCTTAAATATGTTATCTCAGAGTCATTACCACCATTTCTAATTGGTCCAGCCTTAATCAGCAGCACTTGGAGCTGCCTGGCATTGGCTCCACTGGACATGAGGGAAGCTTCTGGCAACTTCTCACAGAAGCCACTCCTGTAGCCCACCCCCATTATTAAAGCTTGACCATGCAAACCCAATACAGCTACCTAGTTTATCATCAGTTGTAAGGAAGTATTGAATCTGACTCTCTGACTTTAAATATGATGCTCCTATCTAACAGATAAAAAGGGTAAGATAGAACTTTAAAAATTGTTTCACTGCCATTAAATGGCCAACATTCCACAAGGAAAGCAGCCCCAGCTTTTTTGTTTATAATGAGATTTTATATGGATAGAGTCCAAAATATAAAAGTTGGCAACCAAAAATAAATGTTTTTTTACTTCAGAAATGATTCTGTGTATTCTTAATATTGTGTAAATATTTGAGTACGGAGTGCTTATTTGGCAACGGAAAAGAAACACATAGAAATAGAGGCTGTTGTAGTTTCTGAGTGTCATGGGAGCAGAGGTGTGATGGGAAATCAGGGGAAGATTTCTGACTTTGTTGATGATACCTACCAGAGTCATGGTTCTACTGCCAGGAGGTCAGATAGGGTGATCATCCAGATCTCTTCAGCCTCAGTGGAACAGTTCCCAAGTCTGTACAAATAATTGAATGAGAAAAAATATTGCTTCTTTCTTGTTGACCTTGTCTACCTGTGCTGGTCAGGTTCTTCAGGCCCCAAATATTTCCAGATAACAAGATAATCCTGTAAACCTGTTACTCAGTAATTTTTCTAAAATACTCCAGTTAGTTTTTGTGTTTTATTAATATTTTATTCAATAATTTTTCTGACTACCTGACTGTAGATTTATACAAAGGCTTTGTCTGAAGTATTCAAAATCATCAGAACAATGTCGTGGCTTTTCTCCTGAAAACGATTGTTTTTCTTAGTCAATGTATTGAAATTGTACATAATGACTTCAGTGAAGTCTGTATAATTTAAAATGAAAAAAAAGATCTTTGTCTGAAAATACTCTTTGAAGGGAAAACTAACTTAATTATGGAGCTTTGGTTCCATTTTGAATCAGTAGGTCTGTTTGCTTGGAGGTTTTAGATACAATGGTCTAGGGGACTAAAAATGGAGAAAAGGTAATTGTGATATTATTGTGTAACTAAAGAGTTGTAAAAAATAGTCGGTTTTTTTCTCTGAGCATGTAAAAAAACATGTGTTTTAAGTTCATGAGCTGTAGTCTCAAGCAGCAGAGGAGTAGTATTTCACAATATCATCGTCATAAACTACAGTGGGAGACTGTGCTGCCGGTAGGGATACTCTGAGGACCTGACTGAAAAAACTGAAAGAGTCATTGTTAGTGCATTGCTGATTTAGGAGGTGGAAGAGACCCATTGAGTTGAGCCCAGTCCACTCTTATTCCAGACACTCATCCTTGTAAGGTCTACTTAGAAAATTTCTTTCTATTTAGAAACTGAAGTGTTGATTTTTGTTTTAGCTAATGAGAGGTTCACCCCCCACCAAAGCTACCTCTATTATACTTCCAGGGAAGTTGCTTTTACTCCCGTTTGTAGTCTGATTTATCAAATTACCAACACATTTCTGACAGACCTGGCCTTTTGCTTTCATGCTGTACGTCTGTAGGTTGCCTAATGTACATGACTATAGAGAAATAATAGATTATAATTGGGATTTTTTTTTCTTTTGTGATTAGACCTACTGCATTTCTGTACACTGCTTGCATTAATTCTGAATTCTAACTAATAAATCTTAAAATATCTCTCGGTGAAAGTCATACTTTTACCAAATCAATCCTAATTGGAGTTTTTCAACATGGTGCACAGGACTTCAACATAGAAAGGGTGTCTTATACAACCATAAATTACCAAAATGCCCTATACATGAATGAATCTGTGGTCACCTAAAACCAGTTGGGTTTTTCAATTTCAATTGGAATAAGCATGAGGAATTCCAACTATGTATGTCTAACTTAGTACATAAGAGCTATTATTGTTCCGTGGGATTTAAACTTGAAAGTTATAAATGTGCTCGAAAATTTGCTACATGTTCTCTGAAATATGCTGTCACTAAATATAATGAATTAAATAATTATCAAGTGCATTTTTTTCTGAAATATGAAGTATTATATAATAAACTGCTAATCCAAATGGAAACTGTAATTACTAAAGACTGCTTTCAAATTTCAAATGTCACCAATGCTCATCTTTGACCTCATACGTTGATGTCTGATACATTATTTTTGCCACACAATGATGGTAAAGGCTTAAGAAAATATGACTCATTGAACAAAAGGAAATTAAATTAAAAAGCAGGACTTCACACAGTTGTGCTTCCTTAGACTTCAAAGGTGAAGTGAAACTGTTTCAGAGCTTTCAAATAGCTTAATTATACTCACTGCAGTTTTTACTCATTCTTTATCATTTCATCTGTGAGGTTTATATTAATCATAGCTAGGGAGTAACATTCTGAGATGTAGCTATGCTTAGGAGCAGGGAGTTCTGAGACCAGTTCTTTAACCCTGCAATTCTGCCCTAAAATAGTTGTCCTGCCTCTTTCATTAGAGTAGAAAGGCTGCTGGGATCCCTTCTACATATTTTTGGCAGCAGTCATTACTATAATATAAGGATTGGTTCTTGTACTGCCTGTATCTTCCTACTGACCAAGAGCAAACCCAGGAATCTTGCTCAGAATAAAAAAGAACAGAAACTGCAGGTTTAGCATGAGAAAGTTGCATGCAGTTATTTGAATCCCTCACAATTTAAATAGTGTTATGCCTAGCATCTCCCAAGGGTCTCTGGCTCTGCTTCTGCAGATGAAACATATTTTCTCACCTATATTTATCTCCCACTGTTTGCTGCTAGAAGTACAGCATTTGTTGGTGCCAGCTGTCCTGTCTCAAGCCCACACAAGATGTGGTATTGCTGTCTGCTGATGGATCAGTAGGATACAAATACAAGAGAAGAGCATATTTCCCTGAACCTGGCCTGTCACCCCTCTTTCTCCCTGGTTTTCTTGAGTTGAAGCCACACTTGAGTCATCATGCTGCTTGCATAGGAGCTAGAAAAATAAACAGCTTTTGCTACTTATTAAGAAATAGAGTGTGAATATAGACAGGAGAAATCAAACACTGCATGCCCTTGTTTTCAAGGAGAAAGTCGTAATTCTTTTTGCAGGAAGTTGTGACTTAAATTTCTTGATATCATATGAAATAACCGGAGTCAGAACTGACTTCCATAGAGCTGGTAGTGAAAATAATGCTAATTCAGTACCATTGCAAAATAAAGCAGTTTGTGGCTACGCTTGTCATTCAGATGAAATATTCTGATATTGGTAATACCATATACTGAAAGCAGAGCAACTTATATATTATTAAGAGATGTATAAATAGTTAAAAAAAAAAAAAAAAACTTTTATAGATAATTTTCAAATATTTTAAATTGTCTGATTTAGTAAGCTAAGCAGATAGTATACAACTCTGAATTTTTTAAAATAAAGTTTGGGGTTTTGCCCACAGATTCCAATGGCAAATGAGACAACGTTTTCCACTGATCTGACTGCCCAATCCACATCATGCAGTTCTGAAGCTGTGCCTCAAGTTCTGCTTCAAACTGATAACTTCTCATTGGAAACAGGTCCCTTCCAGAGAGATCACCAGCCTCAATCCCCAAAATTCAAGTAACAGACAACCACCCCTGAAAAGACCTTTTCAGACTTGTTAATTATCTTCAGGTTTGATAACACAGGAACCAAGTCTGCAGTCACTATTTGAGGCTTTGGTCATGTGTGATGAACAAAATCCAAAACTAGTCAAAATTATACTTTTTCTACACTTCAGGTAATTTCTACTTTCTGTAGGATTAGAGATACTGGAAATGTGTTCTAAAGTTCAAGATATGGGAAAATGGTCTTCAGAGAATGTTGCCAGCTCATAATAACACAGCTACATATAATGTGAATTTATATTTACAGTTAGCAGATGATGGTTTCATGAAGAGAGAAAGTGTTTTTTTTTAAAGAGCTGGTGGGTTGCTCAGTAATGAAGAAAAGAATGCCAGTTGGACAAGGAAAACACTGCCAGAAATACCCATATTTTTAAACAAATTAGGACTAATTAATTATAAAAGATATATAAAGTGCTAGCTTAATCTTCCTTTTCTTCACATTTCTTTAATCATACATTTTACTTCCTTTGCTAAAGAAAATCTGTCATCTTCTGTTCCAACTTTTGCAATGAGTCCAAACTTGCTGCCTTAATTAAACAGATGAAAGCTGAAAGTTTTAACAGTTCTTTACAAGAATCAAGAAAGTTTCCAGATCTCTAGTATAGACACAAATCAAGGATATGTAAATTTTGCTAGCAAAAAGATAGTTTACTGCTGATTTGAAATGCAGTAATGACTAATAATTTCAGTGAAACAATAAAATCTGTTGCTTTTTTCATACACTGTAGATTTTCCCAGCACTTCAAAACCCAGGGAGTCTTGGTAACCTTCAAGGATCTGTTATTTTTACTTCTTGCAATACTGTAATGCCCTCGTGACAGATTTTCCATTTTTGGAAGAATTTTGTGAATATATAAACATTTAGCGTTCTGTACTCCTAGTTTAGTCTTTTTCATATTCAGAGTATTGTTCACACTATGTTTTTTTTTAGTTCTGATGTTTAAAGTAAAAAACAAAAACAACAAGAACAACCCCCCCCAAACCAAACCAAACCCAACCAAAACCCCAAGAAATCAAAACAGATATGCCATCCCTTCCAAATGATATTTAAATACAGCAACCGACCCAAACTCAGCATTTTTCAGGTTTTCAACACAGTTTTTAAAAAGTCCACATTATCAAAGTAATGTGGGTTGGGCTCCAGTTTAACCTTTCAAGGTCTTGATCTAACAGCATGCTGTAGAATGATAAAGCATCAAGAAGTCCTGCAGACATCTGTGGAGCTCTGTAAGGATGCACCAGTCTGTTCACACATTATTAATTGCAGCATGGGTCTCTGATTTAGTTTATCAGACAGTTTAACTGGCAACAGCAACCACCACAAAACCTCAATCATAAAACTCCTTCTTTCATGTAGAAATTAAGAAAAGCTGAAGGCCTGAAAATTATTTTGCATTACAAATAGACAAATTGGCAAGTAAAGTAAAATTTACACGTATTGGAAATAAAATTAAAAACTGGATAGAGGTTTTAATGGCAAAAAATAGATACCTTGTCTATCTTATTGTCACAATCATTCTTCTATGAATGAAATTTCTTATAATGAACTACTTCAAGATATCAATGCCTCTATAAAAATATCCTTCCTTTAGAAAGAGAAAAGAAGGCTTGGAATTGTCATCAATGGTCCCAATGATAATTCCACACTATGCTGCTTTGATATCATTGCTATTTTCAGAGACTCTGATGTTGAAGTGAATGAACAACATCTTATTTTATTACTATAGACACAAAGGGTCTCACATCTGTATTCTCACAATGATATCCTAAAGGGAAGCAGATTTCTTTTTTCTTAACGGAAAATGAAAGGAGAAAGTATCAACGCAATTGTCAAACATAAGTAAAGAGGGGCTAAGATGAATCAGAGAACTTGACCAAAAGAGAAGGACCACTTGGGAGAGTTGGACTGATTATATTCAACATGGATTGCTCATCTCTGCTAAATAATATTATCACACTGATGCGAAAAATATTTTAAAAAATTATCGAGCAAACACAGCATTATTTCTACCTCTACAAGGGGAGATTTTTCCCTGCTGCTCTTATATTGCTTGGCTTCTTTCTGGGCTTACTGAGATGAAGAACCTGTGCCAGTATAAATTTTCTTGAGTGGAGGAAAGCGACCTGAGTCCTCTGCACTGTGACTTGGTGCTCTTTCTGTGACACTGACTGGAATTTGAAACAGATAATTAGGATCTTTCTACAGTTAAAAACTTTATAAAAATATTAGAGTGTGTTCACCTGATAACCTGCTGCAGTGTGTGTTTGCCATCCTTTATTTATAGTAGAGAAATAAGACAGTGAAGTGTTAAACATGAGTAGCCTTAGGCAATATGTTAATTCCCCCATCTATTCTGTGAAAATGCCTCTGCAGCTGTGAACACTGGTTACATCACAGTCAGGAGCAGAGAAATTCTGCTGGGCTTGCTGTTTCCTCTGTGGCAGAGGATAGTTTTACGCATTGTGATCTATTTGCTAAACAAGATGCTTCTTCTAAAGGATGCTTCTTTGTGGGTTTTTTCCACTGATACTATGTTTTTCGTGGACAGTATAAGGTGAGGAAATGGTCTGTGGTGTTATCTCTGCATTCATTTGCTTTGATGATTAGTCTGGTTGCCCAAGAGCTATGAGCAGGCTGCTGCCTGCTCCTGGAAATTGGATCAGTGACAAATCAACTCCTTTATTTCTCAGGACTGTTAAGTGTTTTGTGCTGCTTCAGTATTTCTGTCCAAAAAACACCCCCAAAAACTCCCAACTGAAATCTAATAAACAACTTTTCACATAATGATGCATCATGCTACTTACAAGACTCTAATGTACACAATAAAAAAGCAAATACAAATACTATAATGAAATATTGAAATGGGATATAGAGACAAATGGCTGTTTTTAACCTTACTGCATGGAGGGCTGAGGCTGAGACCTAAATAAGGAATTCTGACTTCATGTTTGGTGCTTGTTTTCATTTCTCTGCTTGAAAGTTATGCAGTTGCTGCCTGTACCAGCAGCTGAGCTGTACAGATCCCAGTGGCTCTGCTCACTCCCTGGGGATCTAGGAGGCAGGCAGAAATTTTGTTAGTAAGGAAACTTGTACACCAGGAGATATCTGTGCCATCTTTTCCTGCTCCATAGGTGAACAGAGCTTTTCTCCTAACAAGAACTTGCCTTCTCCAGAGCTTTTCTAGCTCTTGGGCGTACTCCTTTCAGTTGATACAGAAATCGAGAAAACCATCTGACCAGACAAAGAACTTTGATTGTAGACCTAAAAGTCTTTAACATCAGCATCTGCATAGACTTCCTACCAGGAACTATGGGACACTACACTGAATTCTCAAAACCGAAAAAAGTTTACCTGCCAAAGGATATGACTTGAACTTTTAGATGTGTCTCAGAGTTTTAAATGGATTTAAAACAAAGTAAAAGTGGCACAGAGCAGGACAGATTCCTGAGATAAAATGCAGATGGCTCTAGCTGAGCTGGCCACAGAGGTCCTTCTTCACTGTCAAAGAAGAAACATGGACCTGGTTGATCTGGGGAGATTTAAATGCCCTTAGTTCTTCCTCATGACTTTAAATGATCTGAAAGCAAGTAGTTCAGAAGTAAGTGTGTATGCCTTAGCAATTTAAAGTTGGGCAATGTGAATGTCATTCATTCTGTCCCACCTACATTTAATTCCAGTCTGCTCACCACAAACCTGGGCATCTGAGACTTTCTGAGCTGATGGCTATTGCTGTGACAGCGCAGTCCCTCAAAATCCTTCAATTTGTATAGTTGTCATATGGGAATTAACAGCCTTCTCCTTTGAAACAACTTAGTCAGCAGAACAATCTATGTTCATTGGGATATATGAGGCATTTTATAATTAACAGATTCTCCATTTTTTTCTCCAAGAACTTCTATATGCAATACAGTTTTTTTCTCTTTCTTGGTCACTTCTAAAAATCCTCTAGATGCAGCTCCATTGTAAATTTGATAGTTTTCTAAATATAAAAATCATGTAGATATTTAATATTTCAAGAAAATGTTGAGATTTCCCCCTTGGTTATCCACAAGTCAGAAGTTTCATACTTCTCAGCAAATTTATTTTCTGTTTATGAGTGAGTAGTCTATGGCATAGTTAATTCTGAGCAATTTAAATTTCAAATATAGCATTGTACATAACATATTTTCCTTTCCTGTTGCCTTTCCAATTATCTTTTTGTATCTTATTAGTAAAGAAAATTTTTAGTGTCCCTACCATCATACAATTTCAACTACTGGGAGCAATTACTAATATTAAAATTGTTAGGGAGTGACAGCAAAATGTGTTATAAATATTGCAACAGTTTTACTGTTTCTAAAATAAAAGAGCCAACATAATAAACCTGTTAAATTTGTTTCTACTTTATATCTGTTTGCAAACTATTACAGCCAATTGTTTTAAGATCTCTTTAGTGCTATTTTTTTGGCCTACTTGTAATCCACTGTTTTTAATACCATGTCAGTTTATACAGCGTCATTTTTCTCCCTTAATCTGGCAATTATTGGAGAATCTTTCTCATAAATTAGAACATAGGGATTCCCTTTTAAGTGTCTCTGCTTGGACAAGAAAAGGAGAAGAGTCTTTGTTTTCCATGGTGTCCATTTGTTTGGAAGTTTTCTTTGTAAGTCCTCCCATAAGCAGCAGAGATGTCTCAGTGCACATAGGTCTTGCCACCCTCTTTTCTTTTTACAAGCTTTTCTGGAGAGGCTTGTTCCAACTGAGGTTAGTGAAACGTGATAAAATGCCTCTTATTTGGGTTATATATATATATATATATAAAACCTATCCTTCTGGAGACTGTGATTCAAGCCCTGCTTCATTTTAGCAATTATCTCTGTGTTTTCTCCCATCCAGGGCAGTGCAGAAAGCATCAGAAAACCTGTGCCCCTGAAGATAATACTTTTAGGTTATGTATTGAGAGAACAGAGGATCAACTTTCCTCACAGCACAGATCCTTTTTTGGCTTGTGAAACTGGCAATTCAGGATAGAAATTGTCCATTAATGATAAAAGAATGGTTTCATAGCAAGTACTGTTTTTTAATCCCGTATATTACTTTTCTTTCTATAGCACTTAGTATCTGTATCCATAAGCAGACACTTGCATATTTTAAGCCCTCTACAAAAGCAGATTTAAAAAAACCAACTCCTCTCCACTCCCATATTTCTATGAGAATAGAAGGAAAGGTAGCAGATGAGTGCAATCAAAAGGATTGCGCACAAAATGCAGAAGTATTGAGGCTCTCTTGCTTCATCATAGACCTTAGCAGGGCTCTAAGTGCAGTCTAACTTGTGTCTGGCATTTCCAATGTGTAAACATTGCACTAAAGGGAGGATTTGCTGGAGAACAAAGAGTTGATTTTGTGGCTTTTTACATGGAGCTCCTTCCAAGTAGGAGAAAGCAAGATGTTGTTTGACTTGCAAAAGTCAGCAGCTGGTTTAAAAACATTGATCAGCAAAAGACTGATCTGCCTGTACTATGAAATATTTGAAGTAAGGTCTAAGATACATAAATAGTGGCAGAGTTTGCAAAAACGTGTAAATCACGTGGGTCAGGATAAAAGCACTTTGAAATTGTAATAGGATTTTTTAATTTTCTTGACTAGAAGGCTAAATCTTTTCAAAGGGAGGTGTTGAACTGACCTGTTGTTAAGCAGTCTTAGGGAGAAAGATCCCATTTGTTCTGATCTGTCTTCTGACATGAGCAATAGAGACCAAATTCTGCATTGTTATTTGAGAAAAGGCATCTGGATGTAACCGGAGAATTTAGAAAGAAGAGACTGAAGGCTTTTATCACATTATGTTGAGCTGACCTGGTGTTGCTGCTGGGCTTGGTGCACTCTGGTGCAGTGGTACTGCTGTGTGCCATTTGCATCTGGTGCTTCACCCCAGTCCCAAAGCAGCACACAGCTGATGGGAGGCAGCAGCTTCTCCTCTCTGGGTGACTGGCTGAACTAGAAGTTTTCTCCATGATGCACCGGTTCTTCTTGTCAAGTCCCTGCTGTGTGTCATGTTTCCTTCAGCACAAACAAAATGCTCTGGGAAATGAGATGAACTTGTGAGGGAAGTGCATTATTTAAATTGTGTTCTTGTGCTGTGCTCATGCAGCCTTTCATTTGGACTGCTAATTTAAAATAACATACCTTCAAAAGGGAGAAAGCTGTTGAATTTCCATGTTGAGCAAAACAAAGACTGTTTGCAACTAAATAGTGCTTTCTATACCACAAAGTTATATTTATGGTATTTATTATATTTCTTAAATAACACAGAATTTGGAGAAATTCAGCCATGTTCGTGGATGATCTGAAGCTACTGATAAGGAAATACATTAAAAAATGAATAAAATTAATGCATTTGTATTATTCAAAATGTCTTCATTAAATCAACCCTGCAAAGGTTTTGCTTCACAGGAGCACAACACTCCAACAGAACAATGGTCCCAGGGAGAAAAAAAGTACCGTTTTTCACATTTTGTCCTTGCTGATGTTTCAATTCTATTACAGTGGCAGTTGCTAATTGCTAAATAATACAAGTCACTTGTCAGGAGTTTCTATTAGTGTGTTATTATCTCTGCAGAAAAGGGGAGATTAGCTTAGCACTTCAGCTGCCAGACCTAGGCAGAATTTCATACAGAAAAAAACATCAACATACAGAGCACAAAGTTTTCTCATAAGGCCAGATAAGTACAGAAGCTTTTGTTTTGATTGTTAATATGAAATAGGAACATAATATAGATCCAAAGTCTTCAATGCCAAAAGTTTAGCTAAAAATTAATCAAATTTATAAATTACAGATATTTATATACTTTTATTTCAAATAAACCTCAGGAGAATATTTTGTTTAGTCTTTTTAAATTGTTCACTCATGCAACAGTCTCTCCATTGTGTTATGCTATCTGGTTACTAGATGAAATCAATGATGGAATAAAATGTGTTGTTGAACTCAGTATTATATTAGAAGAAACATGTTACTAGTGTATATCCCTTAGTAGTATTGAGAGATCTCATACATAATAAAGCCATAATAAAAAAACTGTTGTCTGTGCTATTTATTTGGCAAGAATGAGAGGTTTCCTGCTATTTTCCTCCATTTGGCATACATTCAATTACTCTGATTGAAGAAATCTGACTGCAGCACTAGAAAGACAAAGCCTTGCCCTGAAGAGTTTATAGTTGGAAAGGCAGAACATTACAAAGAGGATTAAAGCACACAGGTTTCTGTGTGATTAACATCATGATTCATGTCTTTAATGATGGTGTCTTCTGTAGATTCCCAGTTTTACCCGGGTTTCTATGTATCCTAAATATTTTGACTGCACCTCTCATCTACTTCTAGCAGACTTATTCTCCAAGATGTGTCCCCAGCTTTCCAACTCTCTTAAATCCCATCTTCCTTACATTGCCCTGGCTTTGGAATAAAAAAAGAAAAAACAAAAAATGCCACCAGGGAGAGACCTCAACATGAATTGTGATCCTGAACATGGAAAATACCTTATTATCTAATAATTCAAATTAAT
The DNA here is from genome assembly GCF_009819885.2 of Catharus ustulatus. Taxonomy (NCBI): domain Eukaryota; kingdom Metazoa; phylum Chordata; class Aves; order Passeriformes; family Turdidae; genus Catharus; species Catharus ustulatus. The sequence goes on along the minus strand of NC_046222.1, from coordinate 49,011,165 downwards.
CTCATTCTTTCACATGGTAGCCATATTCCATGAAGGACACATGGATTTTTTGGGGGGCAATAGGTATGGGAAGCAGAGAGGGGCTGCCCATAATGATGTTTTTTTTGGTTTTCTCTAGATTATATGATTCATTTCCCAGAGACCTAAGAATCTGAAGTTTTCTCCTGATATGCACTTCTGCATGAGCAGATCACAGCCTAGCCATCTGATAGTGACACTACAGAAATGGCATGACAAACTGCTTCTGTTCCCAAGTTTGAATGAGAGGCAGTCCTTAGAATGGCAAATCCAAACAGAAATCCTGAGCTTCATACACAGGAGGTTTTATGATTTTTTACTGTCATCTTTGTCTGATCTTATTTCAGCATCAAAGTATGTACAGGCTTTCATTTTTAAATTACAGGCTGCTTTTTAAAATCAGCTCAGCAACTCAGCTGGAATAGATTTTCAAGATATTTCAGCAACCAGAAACCCTCATTTCCATGGTCACTGACATTCAGAAGAGCTTAACACCGAAGGAATGATCTTCTTAGTCATTGTAGTCTGTACTCTGCCCTTGCAGGCAAACAAGATACACAAATTCCCTTCATGAAGTTCTTTAATTCAATTCTAAACATGAAAAAAAATTTTGTTCATGTTATCCTTTCTGGAAAGCTGTTCCAGATCGATCAGTGGGTAGGTTTATTTGAGTAGGGTCAGAGTTAAAAGATACTTGTGTTCAGTTTATGACCCCCAGTTGTTCTTGTCCAAGTGTTATTCTTTAGCATATACAGTTTTATTTCCTCTTAGTGTTTAACCCAACATGTATTTATTAGCAGCCATATATTTTATTAGCCTGTACTTTGTCAAACCAAGCAAGCAAAGCCTTTCATGCTCTGGATGATGCTATTCTTTACCTTTTTCAAGTCAAAGTCACTCTTGAGCATTGGTGACAAGTTTTGTGCTGTATTAAAGATGAAGTGTCACGAGCACTTTCTACAGGCAGAATGATGCTTCACAACCTGTACAGCTAATGATTCCTAGTGTTGTATTTTGTTGTTTCACAAATAAAATAGAACTATTGTTACCTCCCCTCATGATAATTTTCATTCATTACCTTCTAAATCATAGTATAAGTTCCTCTTACCTCTTTTCAAAGAGTTTTCTTAGGGCAGTGTACTCCTTGTGTAGTCCCTCAACAGATTAAGTGGTTCCAGCAAAGGTTCAGAACAGAATTGTTCTCTAAACATGCCTCTTTCTGTCACCTTTTATAGGCTTCTGTCAACAGATTTCCTAATTAACTGAAGTGAGCTGCCTGAGCTAAGTGTGATAAATACAGATCTGTGTACACGGCACTTGGTTCATTCCATGTGATCCTTATCACAGTATCACAGAATCAATCAGGTTCAAATAGATCTCTGAGATCATAGAGTCCACCCTGTGGATCAACAGGTCCATGTCAACCAGCCCATGGCACTGAGTGCCACATCCAGTCTTTCCTTATACACCTCCAGGGATGGTGACTCCATCACCTCCCTGGGCAATCCATTCCAATGTTTAATAACCCTTTCTGTGAAGAAATTCTTCCTGATGTCCAACATAAACTTGCCCTGATGAAGTTCAAGGCTATGTCCTCTCATCGTGTCACTTGTTACCTGGGAGAAGAGGCTGACCCCACCTGGCTACCCCCTCATTTCAGGCAGTTGTAGAGAGCAGTGAGGTCCCCTCTGAGCCTCCTTTTCTCCAGGATAAACAGTCTGGAGAAGCTCTCTCATCCACTCATCAGGCTTGTGCTCCAGACTTCATTTCTCTTCTCTGGATCTGCTCCAGCCCCTCAATGTCCTTCACAGAACTGAACAAGGTGCTTGAGGTGTGGCCTCAGCAGTGCTGAGTACAAGGGAAGAATCACTTCTGTAGTGCTGCTGGCCACACCACTGCTGATCCAGGCCAGGATGCCATTGGCCTTCTTGGTCACCTGGGCACACTCTGGGTCATGTTCAGCTGCAGTTGCAACCCCAGGTCCTTTTCTGCTGGGTCCCTTTCCAGCCACTGCTGCCCTCCATCAATGGTGCTACATGGGGTTGTTGTGGCCAAAGTGTAGGACCGAGTACTTGGTCTTCTTGAACTCAGTTTGATTCATAGAAACAAATATGATAAGGCTGAGATCAAATCCATATCAATGTCTGCATTCTGTTTGTATGCTTTCAACAGCTGCCTACTGCTACTTCTTAACCTGTTCCCTTAATATCCTTCACCTGCGTATCCTGCAGTGACCCAGGCCACATATGTCTGTCTTCTTAAGTATGGATCATACCTTTACTATCCTCCAGACATCTGGGACATCATTCTCCAGACAATGGATATGAAACACTGCGCTACATGGTTAACACTATCAGTACTTCTAATTTTGGTTAGCAGCATGGGAGATATTTATTTCAGAAGGACATGAAGAACAGTTGCTCCACATGTGACCATGCCATCTGTACCACCCTTCCTCAGAATGATTCTGCATAACACTGTTAAGATCTCCAGTAAAGGCAAAAGGTTTGTGTTTTTCGAGTGCAACAAAACAAATCAGAGGAAACTATCAGTATTCTGGGTTTTCCTTTTTTAAAACATAGTAAACATTTGTTAAACAAGCTGAGCAACGCAATGTAAGAAAAACCTGACTGCAGAATCTGCATGCTGATATGGCAGCTCTAACAGAGCTTTGGTTAAAATTCACTAGTATCTTAGACTTTGTTTCCACTTATTTCCATTCCCATTATGGTCCTGCTTTGCCTCCAAATTCAACATCATTAATTGTATCGACAAATGAAGCAAGTGTTCATTTAGTTTTGAGGACCTTTCAAGACTATCTTTAATCTTGACCTTCCCAACATATTTCTTTTTCCTTGCTTGGTTTTAATTAAAAGGTTTGAGAAATATTTGCCACTGTTTCAAATAACCTTTGAAAGCTCTAGCAGAGCTTGACTTGCTGTCCTCTTGAACTCTTGATATATGGTTGTTTATTCCAGCGTTTCAGTGGGAGTTGAATGTTAACCTCTTCAGAAAATCTAGCTCCAGGAATGAGTTCTAAGCTCATAAAAATTCTAGCCTGAATCCCTAAGTATTTTCAAAAGCATGTAAGAAATGATGAAGGTTAATTACCAGTGACTTCATGTAAGTCATTTAGATATTTTTGAAATTCTATTCAAGGGTATAAAAAGTGTCAGTCACATAACACAAATCTTTTGTAGTTGGCTCATTTTGTATACAATGAAGAACTACTAATTTATACCTTCTGCATTTTCAAGAGTACAAAAGTCAATTTTTTTTCAGAAGCAGCTTTCCATATGTACTTATGATCAGTATAAGTTCACTGCACATTCCTTATTTATCATTTTACACTTTTGTTTTGTCTTAATACAACAATTACAATGTATCATCTTGTGAGCTTTTCACTTGCAGGTTTATGCAAAATTAGTTAATTTTTAAAACTACAAATTAGTAAAAATTATCGGTTTTTTGGATCAAGAAATGAAAATATCAAAGCTGTCTACTAAATTGTTGGGGGGTTGCACTAAAAATTATAACATTATTCCGTCAACCTAGTTTGAGGCATCTTGTAAAATGAGATACTGCTTCGTGATTCTACATTCTGGATTATTCCTGGGGAACCAGCTGCAAATGTCTTGTCTCTTTTAATATTGGCAATATTTTTTACTCCTGTTTCGTATATAAACACTGAATATTTAAAATGCTTTTTAAGATTAAGTTTCTTGGTATTTCTCATAGAGCATATATACCTTGATGGTTCTGACAGCTGGATAAGCACTAAATAGACTTTTGCTGAAATGCAATAACTGTATAGAAATTAGAAAGCGAGAATCTGACAAATGCTCAAGGTTACATAAAGACAAAGTGATTAACTACCAAGACTGTATACATAAAGGGAAGACTTACTGTCTCTGCATACATTGGGATGAAGAGCACAGCTGACTGTTCTGCCAGTACCAAGACACATGTAGGGGGTGCTAAAGTAAGGCAGGAAGAAACCTCTGCAGTTTGGGTTACTGATTCTCCATCCACTGGCATGGAATAAGAGTGACACAGAAGAGAAAACATCAGTTCAACAACTTCCAACTTCCATCTTGTCTGGGACTCCAACTCGGGACTGAAATTTTATTTAAAACGAATAATTTATGCACAAGCAGAGATATAAGTTTCATATGCAGTTCTGTTTTTTTTGTTTGGTATGATGTGAATATGACATATGGGTAAAACGCCCTGTGCTGCCTTTAGGATGTCCCATCATTCACAGGCCATTGGATGTGTTCTCTTTGTGTCTACACTCGTGACACCCTCAGTCTGCCTGGTGAAGGCACAGCCTGCTTGTGTGACATGCGACAGCAGTAAGTGTCTCTGCTTTGTCTGTCCTGTAGTGCTTGTGCCATGACAACTCTGATTGCTCTTAACAGTCCCTGAGAGGTCTGTGTCACACTGTAGTGGCACTGGTATGCTCCATGCATGGCTGAGTGAGCCTGACACAACCAGTCCCTCATCCCTCACTGATGTCCAGCTGATGTTCACTGATGTTCCGCTGCACCAGGGGCCTGGCTTTTCTTGGACCAGGCTTGTTAGGAGCTTTTGCATCTCATAGCAAGTGAGAAGGTAGGCACTGTGCTTCTGCCCCAAGCCTGGAGTCAGGGATCTCATCCTGCTCTCAGAAGTGAGGGTCCCATCTGTGTGCTCCTCGTCACTCTCTCCAAATTCCCAATGTCAGTCAAGGCCATGGCTGTGCTCCTACTCCATTTTACCCACACACAGATGAAGCTTTGGCAGACGGCTGCAAGGGACTGTTCCCTAGGTATAGGGCAACAGGACAGATCCTTCTATTAAAACCTACCCTCTTCACTGTAAGGAGGCCACATTCCCATATTCAGCAATTTCCCAGCAGCACCAGAACAACTTCTGAGGTCCCACTTCTTTTGCCAAGAAGGTCACTATGGTCCTGCACTGCACAGCGACTCTCATTGATGCACTTACTCAGATTAAGATGAGGAAAACTCTCATTGACTTGAATATAACCAAAGTACAAACTCAAAACTCCCACTTAAAACTAGTTGTAGTGTTATGCTGAGTAAAGTAGACTGTAGCAACTGTTACAGGGAAGCAGGGATGGCAAGAAAAATACAGCACTGACCCATGTATCTCCAGTATTAGAGAGGTCAGTTCTGAGTGGCTCATCTGACCTTCAAATGCCCAGATATGCCAAGCCACCAATAGCTGACAGACAAGGTAAGTTTGGTAACTTGTCATCTGCACAAATAAGAACAATTCTTGACTCAGCAGTTCCAAATGACACAACATATCCTGACAGGGAAACCTGATGGCAAAGCAGCTTGAAATGGAAGTTATTTCTGGTGGCCTGATCCTTTGCCTTAGGCACATAGGGTGTGATATATTGTATTTCAGTGGCTTTGTAGCTGGGATGCTCAACAAACCTGAGTGAGTATTACTAGCCAGTCACTGGATAACATTTGGCTACTGAGAGCACAGAAAGATGGTCCAAGTGCAGTGGGGAACTTCAGGATCAAAGACAAAATCTCCTCAGAGGTAACTGATCTTCTTTTGCCAAGAAATGGCAAAATTATCAGTACTTAGTGGTAATGAAAACCTCTATTTATAAGAGGAAAATAAAGCTCTGCAAAGAATGTGATACCCAAACACTCAGAGTGACAAATTTGAGATTATCTCTAATGCCTGTGAAATGAGTAAAATCTGATGATTTTTCCTGTTTGAAAATTTATATTCTGATACCTACAAGTAGCCTCATGAACACCATTAAATTCAAGTAGTGTCTCTCTCTTTCCTGTGTCTGCAGAGGAACAAGAAGTTTGGTACCAGTATAACTTAATCTTATTCTTTATTTTTTGATCTAAAATTCTAGACACACACAACTGAAATAAATGTCATTGTCTTGGTTGTCCAGCACCACGGAAGTATCCTCCAATATTCTCATGTTATTTTGTTATTAATTCAAATTAATTACAGTAATTTCACGAATACAAGCCTCACCATTTTGACTAAGATTTGGCTCCCAAACTGGAAATGCGGCTAATATTCAGGAGCGGCTAATATGTGAAAAATTTTCTGACATTTACAACCTCAGAAGTGCCAGGCAGAGTGCCGAGCCGAGCAGTTGCAAAGCCAGCATTTTGTGATTGTTACAAATTGCTACTCTGTTGCGCTGCGGGTGGAGCCTGGATCCCTGCAGGTAGCACTGGGGGTAGGGAGAGAGGCGGGAGAGCTCTCTCCTTCCCTCCTCTGCCGCAGCCTGGGGAGAGACAGGGGGGCCCCGTGCCGCCATTGCCGCGTCTCGGGGAGCCGGCGGGGGCCCCGTGCCGCCTTTGCCGCGGCTCGGGGAGGAGGTGGGGTGCTCTGTCCCCGCCCGCTGCGGCAGGAGCAGGCAGGCTCCATCCTGGCCCGCCACCGCCTCGGCAGGAGCAGGGAAACTCCGTCCCCGCCCGCCGCCGCTGCTGTAGGAGTGGGGGAAGCTCCGTCCCTGCCTGCCACCGCGGGGCAGCGCCGGGCCGGGGTGACCGAGCCCAGTGGCAGCGACGGCCGGCCCCGAGCGGTGGCGCTCAGCGACCCCGCCGAGCGATTGCGCCGAGCGATCGCACCGAGCGGCCCTGACGAGCAGCCCCGTCGAGCGATCGCGCTGAGCAGTCACGCCAAGCGGCAGCGCCGGGCTTGGCCACCTGGCCCAGTCGGCAGCCCCGAGCGGGCCAAGCCTGCACAGCCCAAGCCGAGCCAGTAAACCCCGCCCTCCCGCAGTTCTGTTACTAATTGGCAACTTTGTTGCACACGGGTCCTTGCTGCGAACGACAGAGTGGCTTATACTCGGGTGCGGCTTATTTATGGACAAAAACCGAAATGTTTGCCAACACCCAGAGATGCGGCTTATACTCAGTGTGGCTTGTATTCATGAATTTACTGTAAATTAAATTTAAGGATAAAATCCCCTTCCTACTAATTTTTTACTCTTTAAGAATATGGCTGTCACTTCGTTTTTTTTAATGAAATAACCATGAAAAGAAAGAAAACCAGCAATGGAATAAGTGTTTCATTCCTTCTGGTATTTTGCTCTGAAAACTAATACGAAGCACTGGAAAATGCTATAGTGTCTCGCTTCACTGAATAGTAATTTGCAATGCAAATATACATAATTTTCCTTAAACATAGTAGACTTAGGGGGTGGGGGAATAAGGTATGCAGTCAATCCTGCTCTGTAAAGACATAAAGAAAACTGCCCCTGAATCTTCAACTCCAATCTCCTTTTCCTTTGACAACTCCATTTTCATTAAGATTATATCATATTGTTTGTAATAATGACTGTCCTGGCAGTCTTATGTGTGAACTGTAACAGTGGTAAACATTAATATAACTCTTAAAATTGATCTTAAAAAGCAGAAAATAATTGATTCCTTTTAACAAACTTTTCAGTCTCAGTTCAAGAGGAACAGTCATATATTGTATCTCATGTTTTAAGCCATGGGTGAGGAATAGCTATTTGGCTATGTTGATAACTGAAGGTCTCAATATCTGTCCCAGCAGAAAGTCAGCCTTAGGCTCCTTCATGTGTTTGCTGAGAATAGTAGAAAGAAGGATGGAGGAGCAAAGGAGGGGTGGTAGGGTCCATGCATGTGCTTGTCTGCTACCACAAGAAAGAAACACGGCTGTAGGAGTTAATTGTGAAATGTTTTCTTACCAAACTCCTTTCCCTGCCCATGAAGCCCAATATTCCTCTGCAGCTGTCTGTATGCAAGAAATTGGAAAATACTTCAACAAAAATATTGCAGTCTGTGAAATATTTCTCAGTGGTCAGATTAATTTTTCCCTCTCACCTTTGACTCGCTGGTAGTGCTACCATATTTCTTGTCTACAGCATCTTTCACACTTTCAGGATTTACAGTTATGCAAAACATGGGATTGGCACACTGAGTAATAACCCAATAAAGTGTCTCTCTGTTATTTTCAAACATAAGGCAGATGATTCCAGTGGCCTTCTTCCCACTCAGATGATGTGGCTTCATCTCCATTAGGGCTTCAGGTTGGAACAACAGTGTGAGCTTGTAGGAAAGTCCTGAATATCATAATTTCACACATTCCAGAATTTACAAAGCAGTTGTGGGGGTGGGAACTGGATGTCTTTTGGTGGAAACTCAATGGGAATCTCCCTTCCAGGATGCAATCAAAAATGCACACAGGCATTTGAAACCAAGAAGTTTCAAACTCTTCAACAGCTCTTCAAACAGCTTCAAGCTGCATGTTTCATAACCATGTTCAATCCAGGAGACCAGACTATATCTAACCAGATAATATCCATGAGCCACGGGTTGTGTGGGATTAGGGGGCTCAGCACTACCTCTTTTGGTCTACTAATCCACTCCTTTAGTGCAAAATTAGGTACTTGCATAGATATATCCTGGGTCTTAGAGCTAAATTCTTCTCTTCCTAGAGGAGTCATCACATATATATATTTATATATATACAAAAATAAAATACCGATTGTAAGAACAGGGACTATCAGCAAAATTGAAATGAAGTCTTTTTCTACTTCCTAAAAACACTGTAATTTTATCCATGAAAATTCAGTGCTCACGCAATGTGATTTTCCATGACACTGTTATTCAATCAATTTTCCGGGGGGACTGATTGATGCTGAGTGGGTGGCAATTGAGTAACCTGCCAAGGTCAGACATTGAGACATTGCTTTTCCTGAGACTGCAGCCCAGCATCTTGCTGACTGGCAGTCCTGCTGAATAGAGGCAGCCTCTACCTGTTAGAAATTACTAGAAATGGCCGTGTAACTACCAACCACTGAGGAAAAATGTAACCACATTGAATAACCTCCAGATGAATGGATCTCGTTTTCAGGTGAATACTACACAAAGGCAGAAACAATTCTTTCAGGTAGATTACTGGATAGTGTTTTCTTCTGTGGTGATCACAGGCACTTTATTCTGCTGGCCAATTGAACATGCAATGCACTTTCAGGATGCATTCTAAAATACTATTTAAAAATACTAATAAATATTAAGGATTAAAAACATAGTCCTGTGCTCTTCTTAGTCCTGACCTACCTTGGTCAAGATAAATGTTAAAGTTGCCCTGTGTACATTAAAATGTTTTGAAGAGCAATTGTCTTTTATTTCTGCTTCTTGTTGTGAAATTTTTTCCCAAGGATGCCTCATCTCCTGCAGCCCAGGTATGTTGTTTTGCTCCATATGAAGTCAATATGTGAAGAAAATTGCACTTTTTGCTATTCAGACCAGAATAACTGAAGTGTTTTTCTTTTTAGCCTTAATTTCTGGAAATTCATGCCACTTCAGTCTTCTTTGTGCTAAGAATCATCAACTGAGAGGATTAAAAAACGGGGTAGTGAAGCATGTAAACATGTTAAGAGAAAATAATTATGAAATGCTTGATATGTCATTCAGTGGCAGCATAAGCATACTTTGAAAATTTTTGAACCTAAGGTTCCAAAATCAGGGGTGATAAAAAGAAAATAAAATTACCTCTCAAAAGTGGAAAAACAACATGAAAATAAAAAGAACATAAAATGATTTATAATAATTAAATAACTTAGATTAAAATAAATGTTGGCAGAAAAAGCTTTCTATTTATTAAAAAAACTTGGTTCAAGTATAGGATAAAATGTCCATTTAAGGGTTTAAATATTAATATTACTTTTACCTACATGATCTAATTTTTATTTCCCTGACTAATTAAGAACAAATTCAATTATGCAAGTAGCCAATATATCTCTGAAATTTCTAAAATACGGTGTTAGTGCCCCAAATTCAGTTAAAGATCTTTCACAATGCTGGCTATAAAACATCCATTTGTCTGATATTGAAATGACTGTACTGTGAAGTCACACTCTGGTGGATTCACCCTGACTGGATGCCTGGTGCTGACCAAAGCCACTCTGTCACTGCCCTCTACAGATGGACAGGAGGGAGAATATAAAAAAAAAATCTCATGGGTTGAGAGAAGGGCAGGAAGAGATCACTCACCAATGACCACAATGCACAGAACTGGGGAAAAATTAATTTGATTTATTGGCAATCAAGTCAGAGTAGGATAATGAGAAATAAAACTCAACCTTACACTATCTTTCCATCACCCCTTCCTTATTCAGACTTCACTCTTTTCTTCTCCACCTCCTCCCAGCAGTGGTGCAGGGGGAATGGGGGTGCAGGGAATTGGCTGCTGTCAGTTCATCACGTGTTGTCTCTGCTGCTCCTTCCTCCTCAGAAAAGAGCTCCTCACACTCCTCCTCTGCTCCAGCCTGGGGTCCCTCCCATAAGAGACTCCAAACTCTACAAACTTCTCCCACTTGAGTCCTTCCCATAGGCTGCAGATCTTCACTAACTGCTCCAGTGTGGATTCTCCAGGAACTGGTTGCTCCAGTGTGGGTTCTTCCACAGGCTAACAAGTCCTGCCAGAGTCTGCTCCACAGTGGGCTTTCCATGGGGACACAGCTTCCTTCAGACATCCACTTGCTCCAGCATGGGCTCCTCCATGGGCTCCAGGAGAATCTCTGCTCCATCAGGATCCTCCATGGGCTGCAGAGGCACAGCTGCCTCAGCATGGTCTGCACCAGGGGCTGCCGGGGAATCTCAGCTCTGGTGCCTGGAGCACCTCCTGCTCCTCTTTATTCATGATCAGCAGGGCTGTTTGTCTCACATATTCTCACTCCCTTCTCCAACTTCTGCTGCTATTTCTCCCCTGTTCCTCAAGTCTGCTATCCCAGAGGTGCTGCCACTATCACTGGTGGCTTTTTTGGTCTGTGACGGTTCTGTCTCAGAGCCAGTTGGCATTGTCTCTGCAGGACATGGGAGAAGCTTCTGGCAGCTTCTCACAGAAGCCCCCCCTGTAACCACCCACAACCAAAACCTCACCATGCAAACCCAGTAGGCACATAAAGGATAGATTGTGCCTGACTGGTTCTGAACGTCTGCCTGATAAGTAATTCCTTACTAATACTGAGCATCTCTTTTCTCAGTGTTCGTGTTTTAAATCCAACTCACCAAGAAGCATTTTAAATAACATCTCTCATGTTCCAAAACAAGAACTAAGTATTTTCTTGTTACTCTAAATAATCCACATCTTTGAAATAGATGATTCCATGCAAGCTGTTATGTAAAGACTTCTTTTCAATCATTGCTGAATTTTGCTTTACACATTCTAAGGGAGAATTCTTCTGCATAGGAAAATTTTCACAATTCATGACACACTTTGGAAGTGACATTGTCCTCAATAGACCAACCAAAATTTAGAATAATCTAATAATGCAGGCTGGAAAACCTGTGTGAGTTTCAGACCAGCCTTATCTAAGGGGTCTTTCAGACTCCACAGTAAAGTGCTCCTAAACAGCAATGAATGTATGCAACCTTACGGGATTCAGCTAAAGCTAATGAATCATCTGGAAATATAGTAGAGACCTTTATTCCTTCACAATCCTCTCCCTCTTGGGCTGCCTATCAGCACAAGAACTGCAGAGATCTCTCTAGCTCCACAATCAAGGGAAGGATCGATACAGCTGCTTTACCAGGAAATCTTTGCACCTGGTGTGAAGAGCCATGCATTCCCCTTGTCATTCACATCAGTGCTTCAGCTGCTGAAGGCTGGGCTGTTTTCAACTCACAGCAAATGCATTCCTGTATTCAGAACTGCTGTGTGTGGACAAAGAACAGAATCAGATGTCTCAGAGAAAAGCAAAAAGTCGGGAGGCCAAGGATTTTAGATGCTGTTTGGGAATATTTTGCTAGTCATCTGCAGCTTGACTAACCCAAAAAAAAATATCCTACCTAGTGCACTGTGGGCTTTGCTGCAACCAGATATCCAGATCTCTAACAGGATGCTTTACTGTGTTATTACAGCTTTGTTCCTCCCATTAAATAGATAAATGAAAAATGGATCCTATTTAAGGAAGTACAGAGAATTTATTCATTACTACATCTAATAAATAAAAAAGGTCCATGAAGAGAGCTAACAATGAGAACCTCACCTCCTAAAAATATTTTAGTGGAGCCAAAGTAGCCTGTTGTGTGTGGCTGCAATAATTACCCCCAACCAAGCAGATAAAAACAGCCAATGAGAAGAAGAGGAGGTCTGTTTTAAGTTACTTTTTTCACTGGGGAGCTGTGATATAGGTCTTGTGCCATGCTTAGAGGACTAGTAGCCTTATGAATATGGAAAAAATTAGATCATTTACCAAGCACCTAGTTATTAGGTACAGCCTAATGGGATGCTCAGAAGATCTGAAAGTGCATTATTGTTAATGTAATAGATAATGTTCAGAAAGTGTTTAAGTGAACAAAGTTGCTTGGAAAAGATGCATTCAGGTTCTGAAATCTTTCTAGAGCTTTGTTCGTTCAAAGACAATAGCTGGCAGCCTGCCTGAGAAAGGGAATGTGATAAAGAGAAAACTATTATATCTGGCACTTCTTTTGCAGGAAACTGTAACTCCTATGTCTCATTTTTCTGCTCTGCTTGATAATGTAATAATTCTCATGAAAGGAATGCTCAGAAACATAATGAAAAATGATACGATTGTGCAGTGAGAGATAAAGCAATTTGAAACTTCATGGTTACAAAGTATGGCACGGTGCTTTAGCTGTGTGCCTGTGCATTGAAGGCAACACAACTCATTTATGTCCAAGTGTTCACACTGCCTTGAAATTTGAGTTGAGTTCAGCTGAAGTTTTGGTCTCTGCCCAACTGGACATTTCTCTAGGTGGTTATTTCAAGCGCTGTGTGTGCATGGAGCAAGTATCACAGAACTGCACCTAAACTTTACTTCTAATCACAGCCAAAACCTATATGAAGGGGGAGGGTGTGTGGTTTTGTGTGCTTTGGAAACTCCCAGCGTTAACAGTTTAACTCCTCTTTCCACTACCACAATTAATTTCTGCTACACCTTCTCCTCTTAAAACTATGAAATGTGAATATGTACAAAATGTTTCTAAATAATAAAAACATACAATCTGCAACTGCCATTGGACTATTAGCATTCATGCTATTGTTATCAAATAATCTATCAATGAATCAACTACAGACAAACTGCCAGCATGCTTGTAGGCATTCCTGGAAAATAATTAAATCAAAACTTAATGCAAATTGTATCAAGTTTACCAGCAAGGTTTCTTTCTATGTTTATTTTTATCCAGTGCAGTAACCAGCTTTAAACAAACTCTGGACTTCTCCCATTAGATGAGTACATTGAGAATTTGATCTACCTGATTTATTAAAAGAAGCACTGACCAATTTTTTTCTTATGTGCCATCAGCAAGTAGCATTCAAATCTGGAAAATATCATCAAGTGTCAGGATATCTCTATCCTAAATCACAGAAGCATTTGGAAACACTTGAAAGCTTTTGTTCTAATGAGGACAGAGTGCTCTTTGCAGGCAAAATGTGATCACTGCTAGGGTACTCAGCCTCCTGTCTGCTCCACGGGGGGACGTGCTGCCCAGGCTCCTCCTGTGGATAAATAAAATTCTCCCACTGGGTTGCAGGGCTGTGCAATGAGCAATGTACTACAGAGTGAGAGAGAAACAGGAGACGTGAGCGCTGCAGAGCACTTCTGCTATAACTGAGCACCAGACCTAAGTTCAAGTGTCAAAGATTGATTTCATTTAGACACATCCTCTTAGCACTCAGAATACAGAGCAGCCTCAGGGTAAGGCCCTTCAAAACAAGTGCTATCTGCTGCTGCACCCAAACATTGCTCTTCAGAGATAAACTGAGTCTTTGCATTTTTGTGACATTATAGCTACCAGATTAATTTTAAGCTAATCTCGAAAGTTCTGAAATACCAAGAGGAAAAGATCAAAGTCATTTAAAGGTATTCATGAACCCACAAATAACAGTTTCTCGTACAGATAGATGACACTTGGGACCTGAGTTAAAAAAGATCAAATCAGCATCACAAATATATGACCCCCAAGGAGCAACAATTCAAGAACTTATCCTTGAGGGACTGATTCAAGGCTATAAGTAGCTTCAGATCACTGGTCTTTAAAAACAGTTATTTTATGTGAACCTGATTAATAACAGTTCAGCCAGGCTAAGGCCGGTTCTGGTACATGCTTATCCTATTACCATCCAAAATGCTGGCAAAAATGATGCTTACTAAAGCAATCAAATAAAGAAATACATTTCTCTATGAACACCTGTTACCTTAGGATCAAAAAATATCAGTCATGAGGAGAAGCAAGGATTGTGTGATGTGGAGTCATAAGTCAAAATCTTGGAACATTAAAGTTACATTAGTAATTGTGTTAGCAGTACAGTAAGTTATAATTTGGAAGTACTTTACAACTACCAGTAGAAAAGACAGAGAGAGATCATTGCAGCAGAAACAACAGCCTGACCCAGGACAGCACAACCATCAGCATCAGCTGGACAAATAAATAAGACAACTGGGAAACGGACAGTTATACAAACCTTTTAAGGCTTAAGATTAAAGAAATTTTCTCCTTTATAGAATTTAAGGTTTAAAAATGAAACCTCCTTAGTTTAAAGGAAAGGTAAATACATTGTATGTTAATGACTAGGAGCTACAAAAAAAATTCTTGTTGAATAAATAGCTCTTAGTCATAAAACGAGAAAGAGTTGTGGAATTCATCTTCCTGTAAAACAGTGGAATCATCTTAAAAAAATTATAATTCACAGTTTCATTATATGTCTAATGAAATGTGAGATTGGAGATCAAACAAACTCGGCATTAAAAGACATGAATCAAAGAAGCATTAAAGCAAAGATATATTTGATAATCGAATACAGATATTGAAATTGGTATTGGGCTAATAAAGTTTTGTCTAATACAGAATATTTTAGATATAAAGATGTTATCATAGGCTGCCAAAACTGAAGTTTTAAAAAAACTGATAAAGAAATTCCCTAAATTGCTTAAATCTCCCACATTTTTCTTTTATGGTTTTAGGGTTTATTGCAAAACCCGCACAGTGTTTAGAACAGAATAAGGAGAAGTCACTTAGGAGAAGATGCTTATTCCAAAGATTGGTTTCAAAAAATCTCAAAGTAGTAGAGGTTGGAAGGGACCTCCTGAGATTGCCTAGTCCTTCCCCACCTACTCGAGCAGAGTCAGCTAAATTAGGTAGCCCAGGACTGTGCCTCATTTTGTTTTGAATATCTCTGCAGAGGGAGATGGCACTGGGCACTACTGAGCAGATTCCAGCTCCCTTGTCTTAATTCCCTCCCAACAGGTATCAGTACACATTGATGAGATCACCCCTAGGCTTCTTTTCTCCAGGTTTCCTCTTAAATTCAGCAGAATAAAATATTATTTTTAATTCAGGAGGATATTGGGTAAATTTCATAAAAATTTCCAGAGTTAAAATACTTGGAAATTGTGCTCTCACTACTCTAGATATTTACTACAATTGGAATTGCCCGAGCTTCTTCCATCTGAGATTTTTCAGTGCATTTTGAGAAATCTTTGAGAAGCTCTCTGCTCTTGGCTGTTTAATTGTAGTAAACTGCTAATGAAAAGCTGTGAGCATAGTTAATGTCAAAAGGGTTGGTTTCATTTGCTGAAGGGTGGATCCCAAACAGTGTCTCTTTTTGGTGCTGTGTCTGTCACCAGAGAAACATTTTACCTTGAAATCCTTACACAGATCTAAATATATAAGGTTATACATAAATGAACTTAAAAGCTAATAAACCAGAGGGACCATAGCTTGGTTTTAATTATATTCCCACCAATAATATTAAATATTAATTGTTAGAAGGAGAAAATAGATGCTGTCCCTTATAATCCAAAGGTGCAATTGATCTGTGTTTGTTCTGTGGATCACAGACTAGGATCTAACATTTATGTCCTGAAATCACTGCTTGGGAAGTGACACGCGCAAGTCATTTCAAACCTTGCAGATGTCTTGGATCCCTGGGGCCATTTCCTCAGTGGAGCCCTGAGCTGAGCCAGCTCCCAGTTCACAGGAGAACTGGAGGAGGTGAGGCTGTCCCCAGGCACACAGCCACTCTCCAGGGGGTCCTGTATCCCTAGGATTCCCCTAGCACCTGACTCAAAGACAAAGTGCAGTCAAGTATCCTGTACTTCAAACTGTAGTGTGGGGATCATGTCCAAAAAGGTGACACAAAACCCCTGGACCCTTATATAATCTTGGAGGTGCCTTGGACACCAAGAGAAGACACCCTTTTGGGGCCCTTTTAATAAGTAGTAGTTCATTATCTCTTGAAATTAGTCTTGATTTGAAAATCTACAAACTCCAGGACAAAAAGGAAGTACAGTGGCCTTCTTCAGTGATCAGAAAGCAACTGGTATTCTGTAGATCTCAGTGCTGTATACATCCTGTGTTTTCACAAAAAAGGAAAAGAAGTGAACATTCTGAAGAAAATATGAAGCAGTATGTGTTATGCTGCCAGGCACGCTGGAAATATCCTTTGGTTGGAGAGTTTACCTGGCAGTTTATTCAGCTGCTTTCCTGGCAGGAAGAAGGGAAAGGTGATATTTCAGTGTGGATGAAAAAGATTCAGAGCAGTTTCATATACCTGAATGCTCAGAATGAGATGATAGAAATTTTGGCATTTAAATTTGTGAGCATATTGGTTGGTTTTATTTTTTACTGCATTATTAGGAGTTCATTATAATTTTAAAATCAATGTTTTACTTCCATGAAGTGAGCAGTGGCAATAAGGTCCTTCCAACTAAATACTTAATAGCAGTTTGAGTTCTTTAAATTCAAACTTCATATTCGCCACCTAATTGGATTCACATTTCAAAAGCAGCTATCAGGGCATTTGAGTATAGGTGTTCTTGGTTGACCTAAAAGTGACAACTATAATGAAGGTAAAACAGCCAAAGCTAATAATTCTCAGAAGCAAAGAAGAAGATATATTTTGGGTAGTATTAAAGGATACATTCTTCTGTGTACCCATATTTGTGTAGGCAACAAACAGTGTAATAATTAGTACTATTATTAAAATAGTGTATGGTCACTTAGTATATTAATGAAAATGTCTACTCAATGTGAATATAGTTAACATCAATTGCAGATATGCCAGGGAAGCTTATTGAGGAAATAGAAATCTCATTAATTAAATGTGAAGATGATACCAATCTCACAGCTTTTCTTACTTTTAGAGAAGAAAGCAAAAATGACATGAGAATACAGAAGTATTAATATATTCAGTAAATGAAAATTTAGAATTCTTACTAGAGAAAAGCAAGCTAATAGATCTGCTTGAAAATTGTCTGTGATACTCAGTATGAGAGAAACAAGAAAAGCAGAGGAAATAGAGGGCATCAAATGACATGTTAATTGGTAACATGATACAGCAAGGAAATAGATGAAGACTGCAGCTGCATTGAGCCTGCAGTAAGCTGTTGATGATCTCATGCTACACAGCTCTGTCAGAGCAGTTCCTGAAGTTCTACCTTTATTTAAATGAATAAAGTAAAAAAACTTTAAAATTAATTCAGAAACAGCTGTGAGGAAAGACTTAACAACAGGAGCTGCTGAAAGATTTCTCTATGCTCTTTGTGGCCAGGTGGTTACTGAGGCAGGGTCTGCAGTGCTGTGTCAGGTCATGGCTCAGCACAGTAAAGCCACACGTGGTCACTGTAAGACATGTGAATCTGTGCATGTGGCTTTTTAAGGGCTGCAGACAGCTGCATATGGAAAATACACCTTTAGGTTCTTGCACAGTATTAATGCCTTTGGAATTAATGGAACTTTTCCAGTTCCATGCACCTGACACAGCTGGTAGTTTACTTAGGCTGGACAGCTGAATGTAGCACATGGCGTTGCAGATGGCCCAGAATGTCTCCTACTAGGGAGAATTAAGGAAGGCATCAAAGACTGTGTGAGGTTTAACTGGTTGGCCCAGAGGTCTGGGATGCCTTGCTGCAAACTACTTAACCTAGAGAGACCAGCTCTCATCTGATGGAGGGCACTACTCCTGCTTTGATTCGCAAGAACTAGGATGGGTTGAGGTAAAATCTGAGGTTTTCTGTCCTGGTAACCCCTCAACAACCCTCTGAGCACTGAGAAGCACTCTCTAAGAAAGGATAAGGTTTTTTTGAATGGGCATCTGAGAAAAAAAGAAAAGTAATAAATATGGAAAGGAAAATATATGTTAGTGTAGTGGTTTTGATTCGCCAATTGAGGTTTCCTGGCCAATGCAGTTGGGAAGTCAAAACTGGGACCTACATGTGACTAAAACCTAGTCTGAGACTTCCAAACAATCTGAAGAGATCAGATGCAACAGTGAAAGTGTTACCATTTTGAAATTATATTTTTGAATGCTGTTGATAATCTTTGATGCCAACATTTAATGTCAGTACCTGGTGTTTGTAAAAGGATCATCCTGCATCATCAGTATTACCATTATTGTTGGTATTGGTATAGTAAGATTCTGATTCAACATGATTGTAAAACAGACATGGGATAGTGAGTCCAAAGTCCAATGTTAGGATTCATAGTACTTAGGTATGTCGCACAGCATACGGCATTTGCCCAGCAATAAAAGCTAAGAAAAAAAGGAGTGGGGAGCACTTGTAACTGCGTTTGTCTTCCAGAGAAAGATAGATCCTGGTGGACAAAAATATTCCTAAAAGTATAGTTTTGATTTATTGAAATAATTTAAAAATTATATGAAATAACTAACAGTAATTTTTTTTAAGTTCTAGAAGGAACGACACAGTAAACCATGTAAATAAAGACCATGCACATTATAAGACATTCATGTTTTGAATGAGGAATATTCAAAGTTGCCCTGTCTAATATGTTTTAAATTGTACAATTTATTTTTGCATGAATTTCTAAATTAGCAGGAAATTTGAGAGATGTGGATATGTCAACCAATTACAACTGATTTATTCTGTACAACTTTTCAAAAGTATAGTCCCCAAAAAAGCTGTTGAAAGAAAATGTGGATTGTTTCTCTACTAGGCTGCTCCTTGGTAACCATGGAAACTGCAGACTTGCCTAGGACATAAAAGAGAGCTATATTGCATTGGACACATTTATTTGTTTAGATTCGAAGTTTTACAGCAATGAAAGTCGTATAACATTGTGCACCAGTACTCTGTCAGGACAGTGACCTCCACACTGCAGCAATACTCCTTGGAAACAAGGAACTCTCTAAATCTCTGGTGATCAGCTACAACAGCTGCTATTGCTGTCAGCTCTGTGTTCCTGAGCAGCAGAAAATCATCACAGATCAATAAATCAGACTTCTAAGGAAATATTGGAAGATGATGGCTTCATCTCTCCTCCATCCTTGCAGTGAAGAGAGATGCAGTGAACACAGGGACTGCCCCAGTTGCATCTCATCCCTGCAGAAATGCACAAGAGAAGAAGCTCTCAAGCCCTCATCTCCTCTTGATGAAAATAGTATGTCTCACTCAAAAATTATTAGCTCGTAAAGGTGGCCCTCATCCCTTGTGTCTGGAGAAAAGAGTCACCTCAGTGCCACAGGTGCTGCCATCACCCACGATGACTGCTTTGCTCCAATGTAAAGATGATGGAACTGCACGGGGGTGAGGAGCTGGCCAGCTGGAGCTCAGTGTGCTGAGAAGGCTCTAACTAAAGAAAGGGAGAAAAGTTTAAAAGGAATTTTAATTCAAATTTGTCTGAGAATTGTTCATTGCAGTGGTCAGCATTCAGCGATGAGGCAGTTGCATTAATGTTTGTTTTTCCAAATGAAATCATAGGAAGAAGGGATGCTATTTTGATTACCAATTTTGTCCAGAGTTGTTTGGAAAAAAACACTTTAAAAAAGATCTATTTAAAATTTTAGGTTAACTGTTTATAAATGTAAACCTCACAATGAGATTAATAACTAACTGTTAACATTCACCCC
Source organism: Catharus ustulatus (assembly GCF_009819885.2). Taxonomy (NCBI): domain Eukaryota; kingdom Metazoa; phylum Chordata; class Aves; order Passeriformes; family Turdidae; genus Catharus; species Catharus ustulatus. Next base: position 48,991,281 of record NC_046222.1, on the reverse strand, counting down.
CAAACCATGAATGCATTAAGGTTTATTGAAATTAATTGAGGATTAAGTTATGGAATAATAATTTAATATTTAAAATTTAATTTAACTTCTACAGTTTTTGAAGACTCTCTGAAGAGTCAAAAACTCCAAAACCTTCTGCCATGCAGGTTTTTAATCAAGAATGTACCATATCCATTAGAGATCAAACCAAAAGTATTCTGAATTGGAGACACTACTGGCTTTCCTTGAAGTTTCCCTACTGCTTTAGGCAACATGTGGCCAGTTTAGCTGTGAAGACAACAGAATTTGCAGTTCCATGACCAAACAAAACAACAAAAAGCAACAAAAGGAAACAAACAAATGAACACAGACAAGAACAACAACAACAACAACAACAAAATATTTTGTGTTATGAATTGGAGTAAAATACTGAAATTCTTGATTTAAATAATTTCTTAGGTTGATTTCAAAACTAGAAACATTATACAAAACAACATAGCTAAGATTTTAAAAGTACCTATGTTTCTTTTTCTTTTAATCTGAATTTTTTTCTTTTTTTTAATCTGAAAATACTAAAAAAATACTGTTTGCAACATGAGCAATTTTGATTACTCTTTGTGTAACTGTACACAATTGTTAGTTGTGTACTTCAAACAAATGTTTTGCTGAGATCTGTTGAGTACTTTGTAAAATCATAAAATCTTTACACAGACCACAGGATTCTAAGGAATTAGTTCCAAACCAGATTTGTTTCCTTGGTATGACCCTGCACTGAAAGGTGGTTTGGTGGTTTTTTGTGGTTTTTTATTTGTTTGTTTTGGTGGGTTTTTTTGGGGGGATTTAATTAAATGTCACAAACATTGATTTGAAAAATATAATTCTATCCTTTTTCATCACCAAAGTTACTTTGCTTATTTTTAAATTCCAGTTTCTCAGAATAAAATGTTCCAAAAGGGTGCAGGGAACACCTTTTCATACAGCATTGTGGCTTCATTTCCCCTTTCAGTCATTTAAAGTTTCCCATATTTCTTATATTTTATGTGAAAAGATATTTCATACCATTAATTTTGAAATAAATATGTAAACAGAGAAGCAATATTGGTGCAGGCAGCTTATTTACACCTTGAAGAGTTTTGACCTAATCTTTAAAATCTTATTCCAGCAATTCTTTCTTAGCTGTAACGTGTGTTTGGTTTGAATATGAATTTGGGCAAGGGTCCAAGGAGGAGGAAAAAAAAAGGTGAGCTTTCTGCTAAAATGGAGTGTAAGAATGAAATTAATAAAATTATCTGGAAAGCTGCCAATACTGTGGGAGATATATTTATTAATCTTGCATAAATTTGAAAGAAAACAAAATAAATACAAAATAAATAACAAGATTGTCGAAAAGCGAACTCATAAAATCTTAACATGGAAAATAAATTAAAACTATTTAAATTTCAGATATGACAGATAAATAAAGTCTTTCATTACACTGGACAAACAAAATTATTTTGTTATTTAAGGTCTTTCAGGTAATTTGAGAAAAGAAGTAACTGCATATTCTAAAATACTAGGACAAAAGAGAAATATTGTGTGAAGATTGTAGAAAGTAATTAAATGCCAACTCCCTTGGCAATTAGCAATATGAAAACTCTGTAAACATGCTCTTAGGATTATGGGATTATTATAATTTACTAGCTCAATTCATTCCTTTGTCTTTACATGCAGGAAAAGTATTTGACAAGGTTGAGTGGTCAGTTTTTAATCAAGTAAACATTTTTAAAGTGTTTCAAGGATACAGAAGTGGAAAATTAGTTGTAAAAAGCAGTGGCCTTGACAAGTTTTCCAAAGAAATTTATTTCCAAAGAGAACGTAAAAGATTTCAGAAATTCACTGCTATTTGGAGAGCTGTATTTCATTCTACTTCCCATATCCAACGGTGTATTACAAAGCAATCACAGTAAAAATAGAACATTCTGTTAGGATGTCTACAAGTGCCATTTCCATTGTAAAGTCTGTAACTTTGAGGATGTATGTTATATAAGGGAATTTAAATTGTGGTGTGTGAGCTGAAACCACAATAAAACTACCCAACATATGGACTGTACTTGTCTGAGGACAGGAACACAGCAATGACAGAGCCCTAAAGAGCTGCACATCAGCAAGCACCACCAGGCCAGACAATCAAGTCCTGGCTGGGCTGAGCTGTAGGATGGGAACTTTGCCAATTCCGACCTTCGTTCAGAGGGTAACTTATGGAATTGTTGATAGTAGGGGGAAAGCGGGGAAAATCCTGATTGGGTCATCAATCCTGTTCTCATCAGGACTTAGGGAGCAAAGAAACATTGAATTACATTCTCTGCTGCTTCTCATGAGAATGACAGCATGGGGGGTGGAGGTGTTTAAGGAAAGGGGTGTTTGAGGAAATCTTCTAGAGCAGATTAAGGGATTCATGTGGGTACAAGGACTCCTACCTCCACAGGTGGCAAACATTATACACTGACAAGATTGTATAAAGGGCTGGAATAGAAGATAATATCTGGCCCATTTATTTTCACTACAGACTTTATTCCTCTTTATTTTTTAGTTTTTTCAAGGAAATTTATGGTAGTAAGTATTTAGTATAGTTTTATGTTAAAAACCTCATTAAATTCTATCATAACTGAGAATATTGGCAGAGAAAAAGAAGAGTTAGTCCTATTATTATGTATTTATTGTTCACTTATTTGAATTTTTGCAGCACTTGTTACCGATTAAAATAATTTATTTTCACTAAACCGGAAGCTGAAGTATCAAGTGATTCCTCTGAGGTTTGGGATTGCTGTTGGCTTGTGTATGTCATTCTCTTTGTGAGAATGAGAGCATCAAATTGTGTTGCTCATAAATATGCCATTGTGATATACAGTAGACTTTAAGTCTCTCAATGCAGCAACATATCCCCGTATTCGTCTGATTATAAACGGAAATTAAACTTGTTCAACTCATCTCTTAGCATAATAGGGGCATCCTCCCCTATAATTGCAGAAAAGGTTTCAAAGCATCTCCTCTGTTTAAAGGACTTTATTAGGTTCTTCAAGGTGCATGAAATTGAATAAAGGTTATATCAAGCAATTTGTCACTCTCAGCAAGCCAGAATAGCAGGATAAAGAGATGTATTCAGGGTATTTTTCCAGTCAACGTATTTACAGCCTCCACATTTCCTTGAGATAAAGCTAAGCCAATTCCTAAAGCTTTTTCTTTCCTTTAAAATGTTTTACAGTAAAGTCCTCCTGCATATTTCTATATTTTCCCTCTTGATTTCTATGTCTCTATCTCTTCTTAATATAAAAAAAATCATTCCTAAGTGGGTGAAACAGGTTCCTCTGTGAACATCTCTGGGTTTTTTTGTGCCACTTCAGAGGACACAGGTGTTATTTTTGGGGTATCATATTAAACTGGTTTTGTCTTGCATTTGCCTTTTATCGCTTATCTCAGCAGTCATATTACCAGGACTGTAGGTATAGGATTTTTCTTTATAGGAAGAGTGGTTTGGTGAATTTTTTCCTAGTGCCACATCTGTGCCACCTTTCTGTGCAGCTGTGTGTGTTCAGTGACGGGAGGTGCTGTGGAAGTCTGTGAGTGCCCAGTGTAGTGGCTTCAGCGCAAAGCTAGGCCAGACACCACCCTGGGCTCTGATGCCAGGGGCTGTAGGCTGACCTGGCTTGAAGTTATCTCCACAGTTCTGGAAAGGCAGTGGAGGGAATTCAGCCACTGTGGCTACTGTGGCTATAAAAACCATAGGACAGGGAGTAAGGAGAGACAGAAGCACACCTGCTACTGCTGCTACTTCCTTCATCTAAGGCCTTGCTATTTTTCTCTAAATGAGGGTATTTGGTCGCTAGTGACTTTCAAAAGGCAACAGAAAAAAATATTACCTTTTAAATAATCTTGTAGTGCTTGTAACTCTGCTTTTTGCCTGTCAGAATTCTGGAGGAACTTTAAGTCGAGATTATTCTTCTTTTGCATATGGATACAGAGGTAATATAAACACCATTCCTCAAAGATTTGCTTTATAGTATAAACACTGATGCAATATATAGTAGAAATTAAATACTGAATATATTTATGGCAAACCAGTAGCACAGCTAAGACTACTCAAAGAAATGGCTGTTCCAGTATTTCCCTTTGTCAGTAGATTGGGCTGCTATTGCTCTATAATTTCAAAACCTAAGCAACAGCCTTGCTGGCTGATAGCTGAAGGTCTAGAAAATTTAAGGCTCTGGGTGATGTGTGTATTTATTTCCATATTCACAGCTTTAATACTATAAAGTTCACATTTATATCGAGATAAATGAACAGCCAAAGTTGTCAGTTTTTGTGCAGCAGAAAGATGTAAATCTGAGGGTGACTGCAGTTAAATATAGAGACCACTGTAAATGATGTGGTACAGTACTGATACTTGCATCAGAATGTATGTACTTATGTAGTATGTAAGTAAGTAAGTGCCATCAGGTGGCTAAGAAAGAATAGAAAGATGGTCTGGCCTTGAGACAAGTCCTTCTCCAGGATTTTCTTGCAGACTTCCATATCCAGAGCACACACATGACTAGAAAATTTGCCTATGTCCATGCTCCTAAGCCTTAAGGACAAGAACACTCTTACATGTTCAGCTGGATCATGACTGAATTACCTGTAACATTCTCAGTGTGATCTCACTGGAATCTGAATAAATGTTATCTCCATCTCATCAGAATTTGTTCTAACAAGCCCACTTGGGTGTCTACCAACATAACTATACCAGGGAATAAAGCATATTATGCTCAATAAACTGAAAACTAGCAAGGAAGTTCTTCATCTCAGAGCTTGAAATAACAGGTCCACTGAAGTTCACAAGAGCAATAGACTTTAATCTTGTCACCACTTCATGTTCTGAATCACATGAACCATAAAAAAAATCTTTCAGAAATCTATGTTACTTCCAAAGTATTATTCATATGTTTTCTTCTTGTCTGGAAATGTTGCAATAACTGACTGAAAAGGCTGGGCATTACAGCCTCATGGTGCATGTGGGGAATAGCAGCACCACTCTTACGAGACAAGCATTACCCATTGTCCTGCATGTAATCCTACTGAAACACCCTGGGAACTTGATGATGGGAAAATTGTGTTTTGGATGTGTTCCTCCAGCTCTCTTCTGGCAAAATGGAATGATTAATAGAGTATTTTAATCTTGTATTGGCTCAAGGCAAGGAAAAAAAAAGGTATTTGCATACATGTACATATCTGATAAGAATTATACCTCTATTAATAAGTTCTCCTACTCATTGCACTTCCAAATCAAAGATCAAACCCCTTACAGTTAAATTTGTATTTAATATACTCACATATTACTGATTTGCATACCAGTCACAGTGCCACAGTCCTGATTTTGTGAGCTATCAATGTGCTACAACATTCTTATTGAAATGAATAATAATTGAGAACCTCAGCATAATAAAGGATCAGGCTGAATAGAGGGTGCAGTGTAATGGAACTCCTCTATACTAATTTCTTGGTTGTTCTGGTAATAGATAGGCTTTTCTCTTCATTTCTTAACATTTATTTACTGGGTCCTTTTTTGTCTCCCTAGATTGTGAGCAAAATTTGTTGCTGACACAGATGGGTACATCTCCTCTCATTGATGTTGTGCTTATCGGCCCCAGCAAATTATTGACCACGACCTCAAAAACAGCAGTGATTCAATTACATGAATAGGCTGTATTATTTTGCCCCATAACAGGCAAATAGTGAACTGAGAAGCATCTGCATTATTTCTGTGACTTGTTTCTCTTCCTGCAAAGTATCTGAAAGAGGCTTCTAAAGGTCCAAGTAGGCAGGGTGAAATGGTGCCCTTGGTGTGGGGCAGGCCACCAGGAGCAGCCAGGTACACACTTGGCGCAGTCACAAGCTGGGTGACAGTGACACACTGAAAAGAAGCAGATGTAAACTGAAATGCCAGAGTTTCCCCATGGCCCTGGAAACACTATTGGGCCTCTGTCACTGCAGGAGAGTGTGTTGTGGCCAGGCACAGACTCAGTTCTACCAGGTACATTAATTGCAAAATTGCCGGTTCATACAGGGTGAGACTGAAGGGGAATGCCTGGGCGTCCTGCATCAGTCAAGGACAAGGAAATGGTTCTCTTTTCCTTATTTTGGCCATGCCAAGAGAAGTTTGACAACTGAGACAGACCTCAGAAACTCAGACAAGGACAGAGAATAGCAAAAAATGTATAACAATAGCAAAAAGACTCCTCTCTACCACAGGAGAATTAATTGTTTTGCTCCCAGTATTCCTCCTGGCACTGCTCAGAAACTTATGCTATTGAAAGGCCTGCTCTCATTTTTAAATACTGGGATTATAGCTTAACCACTTGGCATAATACCACTTCTTTCTATTTCTTGCTGACATTGAGAAGATAACTTTTGTCTATTAATGTGTTGACACATTCGAAGAATACATTTTTTAAAAACAAAATTTGTATTACAAGTTTTATATAATATTTCTTGTCGTCTAAATTTAAGAGATGGATTAAAGTGCTTTCAATTCACTACTGCTTTAAAGTTGTTGATTTGATAATGTCAGATAGTATTTAAATCCTCTTCTCTATTTACTCAGTTTCAGTCCTCCTTTCAGCAGCCCAATGGCATCCTTTGCCTTATCTGGAATAATTGTGAAGAGACTGTAAATGCAAAAAGTGTCCTTGACAAAACCCTCTTTTAAAAAAATTGGTTCTGCAGTTATTAAACAAAATATTATTTCTGTTTGGTCTGTCATTCTGCAAGTTTCTAATAATCATTCAATGTGATCTCGCCTTTTCTGGTCCTCGGGATTTTGATCAGTCATGGTTTCTGCACTCTGAGAACATGATTTAAATCAGGTTAGAGAAATTCCAGACTAACCAATTGGTTTACATGAACCTTTTGCAATCAAACAACAGTAGGACAAGATGACATGGCTTGGTATACTTGGTGTGATTGATCACATTAAGATCTCCTATCCCAAATTATGTCACCTTGTCTTTGAACAGAGAGATTAATTAAAGGACCTTTTCAAGTAATGTCTCAGGCTTTTCCCAGTACCTTGAGGGTTCCAAAACTGTAGGTTCTCATAATAATTGTTTTTCCCTAGTATTATACCCTTAAACCCATTTAGGGACTAAGTTTTATTTAGAATATCTTAAAATGTACTTGGGAAACAAAGAGATTTCTGGAGTTGTGCCAGGCTTTGTATGAAATCCTCCCTTGAGGTTTCCTTGGTTAGCCCATTGCTCAGCAACAGTGAAGACATCTTTGATTCAAGTTAATAATTACTGTTAGTGAAAGCACAGAGGAGGAAACAAGAATGATCAAAGCTATAGAGAAGCTTTACAGAGGGAACAACACTGACAAAACTCTAACCATTGGAAAAAGTTTGGCCAAGTTAAAATACAATTACGTTCTTCCAAATCATGAGTGGTAAAGATGAGAAAAACAGAAAAAAATTATGCTGCATTTTTAAAGAAAATGGAGGTGAAATCAGGAGGTCATTATTGCAAGAGAGAAGTGCTTGTTCACACAGCAGTGGTCAAGCTGTAAAACTCCTCTGGTGCAAGAAGGAGTGGAACAAATGAACAGAAGAAAAAGTTACACAGGACTATTAAATAAAAACAGCAATAAAATACGTCAAACCTTTGGCTCAAGAAACCTCTAATCCATTATTTTTGGATGTGAGAAGAATATATACAGGAGGTATCGCTATTTGCTTGTCCTCTTTTTTGCTCTTTCCTAGGAATTCACCATTAGTCATTGCCAGGGATGAGAAACTGGGCTAGAGGAATATTTAGTCTGACTCAGGAGAGCTTCTTTTGTGTTAGTCCTTTCCAAGTTTCACATTGCTTTAGTAAGTTTGCTATTTCTAGAATTTTCTTGTCATTTCTTAGAGGAAAGATATATAGAATTTTCTTCATAAAAAGTTACAAAAGTTGAATATACTCTATCAGAGATGGTAAATAACCCTTAGCAGTTGGTTTTGTGTATAAAATCAGAGACAGCTGCTGAGTTGTTTTAGGCTTTAACATCAATAACTTGAAAATTTAATTTCCTTTTTCAGAAAATGTTTTGTATGCCTAAGGGGTTTTCTAATGGTTTCTGTCATCATATGCTCTTTCCTTCCAGTATTAGTGGCTTCTCAATACACTGTTTTGCATCAGTATTCCTGTGAACCCCTTACACATTTTATCTTTTGTCCTAGTTTTCACTTTTCTTCAGCTCTCTTTATCAGCTGACTGTCAAAACCTGTTTTATGACATCTTTTAGAAGATCTTTTCTTTCTCTTCTTTTTCTTCTCCTTATGATTTATATTGAAAGCAATGTCCTCTAGTTTTTTGCAAGTGAATCTCAATCCTGGAGAAGATTTGAGCTTCTTAAACACGTGATATCACTTCCACTGCAATGTGATCCAAGCACAAAAATAGCGGGCTCTTTACCCCTTCATTAACAATTTTAGAAGTTACTATGGAATAAATGTACAACATGAATAAATAAAGCATTCTTATTCTTCTAGTAGGAACAATTGATCCAACTATGAAAATAAAAATATTAAATGCTTCACTAATTATATATTTTCATTACCTGTCTTTTTGTAAAAAAATTATTCCCAACTGAAGTCTTTCTGTAGACATGATTTTTCCAGGGTATTGCAGTAATTAAAAAAAACACCTAATATAAGACTTTCTGTCTAATTTGGAGTGTACTTTATTGTTGCTAATAACTTACAAACATCCCTATTAATAACAACAATTATATCTTAAACATATTCTTCTTAAAAATACACATTTGACAAGTGTTTATTTTTTTTTTGTCTAAAGCAATAAATGTCCACTAAAAAGTCTCTTCCATATCCGTTGAAAAATGGTGAATAATTTAAGTAAGGATATTTTAGTGTTTCCAGTGTTTTCTTTCCTTTAATATTGCTAATTGGAAGCCATTCCTTTAAAAGAAGGAGATACTTACATTCAGTATATCAAAAAGCCTGGAAAACCTTTAGATGTTTAACATGATTAGCCTTTACTGGCAAAGGGTTTGGGGATTTTTGTGTGTACCTACATATGGAGTATGCATGAATATGGCTGGACTGTAACACTAGAATGCTAATTTCTCACTTTGTTCCAATCCCTGCCTATTCTGCAGCCTGTTTAAATTACTGTAAGGACGTATGAAGTCACAGTTAGTATACAATTGGTAGTGTTTGACAGTCACTCAAAACCTGTAAGGTTTTGGGAAGAGCAGACACCATTATTGCAGCACTGGCATGCCATCATTAAATCAAAACTTCTACAGGTTTCTTCACAGCTTTATCTAATTCTGGTTCAAGAGTTCGACACGTGACATGACATTTATCATGCCTATCTCTGTCTAGACACGGGATGTTTAATACAATCTGGTTGTCTCAGTCCTGTTTGCAGGAGATATCTCCTTAGTGCGATTCATCCCAACTGTATTACGTATTATCTTAAAAGACTGTGAATTTCTTCTGCCATTTCTCTGCCCTTTGAAACACAGAAATATCTGTGGAAACTGCAGGTAAGGGACAAAACAAGGCTTTGTCCTGCCTCGCTGCAGTGACCCTGACCAGAAGACAGTCACACATGCCGCAGTTTGAGGTGCACAAAGCAGTTACCCTGAGCACACCCACAGCTTTCAGCCCTGTGCTGGAGAGGAACTCCTCCAGTTTATCGTGGCAGAGCATCCTGCAGACAGCTCCCAGCTTTTACCAGCAGTTGTGGCTTTGCCTTGATCTAAATGTCAGCAAGGAGTTCTCAGGTGAACATTGTCTGACTCTGGAAATGATAGAGGTTTTACTCTTAATGACAATATCCATACAAGAAGGCAATGACTGCTTCTGCTGCAGCATACGGAACAGAGAACACCTGGATCCAATTAACAAATATTATTTTTCAGACTCTAGTTGCATATGTACACCAATCTTATGGAATTTTGGCACTTCTACTTTTGTTCTTCATTTAAAAACAAAACAAACCTGTAATAAAATGTAACAAGATTAAGTTCACAGCTAAAGAGAACTGCATATGTGCTTGTACAGATGCTACCTTGCAAGTACTCATATATAGGTATAGCATGTGAAAGTTCTGAAAACATGAGATTTGTTTTTTTATTTCTCTATCTCAAGCAGTCAAATGGAATTCACTAGTATTTTCAAACTAGTCAATTTGGAAACTATTTGAGCCAAGTAAAAGCATGAGAAACTTCAGCATAAAGACACTTGGATTCAGGAAGGAATTTTCAGTTTGAAATAGTGGCACTGCAAGAAAGACATTTCCAGAAGCTCACGGCCTCCCTGTAGTTGATGGGATCAGGAAATTAATTCAACAATGAAAAGTTATAGCACAGACTGAATAAAGGCATTTACCCAAATTGGTCACATGGGGTTTTTTTGAACCACTAAAGTTATACTCCCGTGTTTAAAAGCAGTGAAGAAAACACTGGTATGGTTGGAAGCAGATGACCTAATTTTCTGGTAGGGAAGGCTTTCCATAGTGGTTTAAGAGCTGTAATTTCTAGAATAACAGAAGAGATTGGACTACTAGTCCCTTAGTTCAATCCTTTGAAGGAATTAGATTTAGCAGGGTCTGTGCTCAGGGCCAGCCATTTCTCCAAAATGAAAGCTGAGGAAGATACAGATGACCAGGTGAGTCCCGTCGAACTTAATAAAATCTTAACTCTTGCCAAACTGAAATGAGAAGTAAATAATCTTATATTTCTAAACTCATTTTAGACAGTGCAGAATAAAATCAGATTAGGTCCCAACACAGCTGAATACTGTAGCCACAAGATCATGTTATCTACTGGGTAGGTTTTTCCTCGAGACACCATGGCACTTCCAAGACATGGGATGTCTGTGTATGCCCAGCCACCAGGAGACCACAAAGGCAGAGTTTGTCCTGCACAGTGTTCCTGTGCCATTAGGGGCCTCTGAGGGGCACATTTATTTTGGCAATCTTGTGAAGTTTAGAAAGCTACCTGGAACAGGTGCTGGCCTTAGAAAGACAGATGGATTTACTCCAGTATGCCTTTGATGTGAGTTTTGGCTTTGAACCAAGCTCATAACACCTCAATCTGGAAACATCTGTGATAACCGCTAACCAAGTTGGGTTGCTCAGTTTCACCACAGTAAGTGAAAATGAGTATGAAATAAATACAGACATGCTAGGACTAATATGAAATGTGGGCCTTAACTACCTTGATCTATGTTAAGACTTTTTTTAAAATTTACATATTTTTTAACCTGCAATCTATCAGGAAATTTCAGGTAAGACTCTGAGGTCAGAAAATTATCTGTCAAAAGCAAAACTCAGTAGGAGAGTGGAATGGGCTTTGAAGCCTTCTGATGTCACACTGACATGGTTGAAAGCCCTTTCAGCTTTTAAAATAAAAATTTCAATACATTTCCAAATTTTATACAATTCTTTCCTGAAGATTTGAAGGGATTTTTTTAAGTAGAGGGAAAGCAAGAAAGAATTTTTCGGGTATATTAAGACTGACTTTTTATAGCTGAGTTTCACTGTTCTTTTAATATAGTAGAGTCAGGTAAAATGTCAACATTTCAACTTTTTGTTCTATTTCGTTAGAGATAAAATTTTCAAAACCTCACAGGATTGAAAGCTCAACCTGATAGACCCAGGTCTAGTTTTGAAGATCTTTTGCATAGATTTACTTTGACCAGATTTGAACAATCTGTTCTAGGACTTCTAGTCTTGTTACTTTAGAGATAAATGTTAGAAGCATTAGAAAAACAAGGTCACTGGGGCAGTAAGAACTTGATCAGATGCAGAAGATAAAGGCTACCCTGAAAGTACCTCTTTCTTTTGGCTGGCTATGAAAAGGATGATTATTTTGAATCCAGACAGCTACTCTTTGGACACAGAAATGAGAATCCCACCCAGAGAGAATAGAAAGAATTAAAATAGCTGGTATCAACTACTTTGTCATTCACTATATGAGGACATCTGAAGTATCTGAAATTTTGTTATTGTCCATTCATGACAACCAGCATGAGAGATGGGATAAAAATGCAACTGCTCACTAGCAGTATAGTTAGAGAAGTTTGGGAGGTACACGGGGACATGGGGCCAGTGATACTGACTGACTGATGGGCAACATTTTAATAAATGGAGAAAAAATTGTGAGCCTTGAATTTGATACACAGAATGGATTAGGAGTTGGTACCTTCTGGTACCTGGAGGGAGCCCACAAGAAAGTTGAAGTGAGACGATTTACAGAAAGAGCGTGCAGTGACAGAGCAAAGGGGAATGGCTTCAAACTGAGAGAATGCAGGTTTAGATTAAATATTAGGAAGAAATTCTTTACTGTGATGGCAGTGAGGCACTGACACAGATTGCCCAGAGAAGCTATGGTTGTTCCATCTCTAGAGTGTTCAAGGCCAGGTCGGATGAAGCTCTGAGCAACCTGTTCTAGTGGAAGATGTCCCTGCTCATGGCAGGTTGACTGGAACAAGATGATCTCCAAGGCCCCTTCCAGCCCAAGCCACTCTGCAATTCTATTATAATCTAGTTCATCCCCCTGCCATGGGCAGGGGCATTTTCAACTAGAACAGGTTACCCAAATGTCTGCACAACCCGACCTTGAACACTTCCAATGATGGGAAATGCACATCCAGTTTTTCAGCAGTTTGATATTAAAATGATATTTCTCCTTTCTAGTGCAAATAGAGGAGAGGCAGAGATGAGACAACCCCTTTACAAACTTTTATGGAGCAGTGGTCTAAGTTGGCACTTCTCTTGAAAATATCTGGAACAAGACACATATAATAAAATGGCCAGAGTCATTTAGCCAGCCAAATAGTTACCACATATTTGTTTTAATTCTTCATCTTGCAAAACAGTAATAGCACATTAAAAAAAAAAATATCATTTTCTCTGTTTCAGCTTAGAAGAGTTTATTGTACAGGCACTTTCTTGAATCTGCAGTTAAACACCCTTAGTGTAGGTGATTTTATCCATGGACAGTACCCCAGACATTAAAGTGACAATGGTTTTCCTTGTAATGCAGTGCACTGAGCATAATTGGAGCACTCGGATCATATCTAGAAATAATTTGTAGGACAACAGCATCTAATTATGTTGGACACAGAAGTCTGGTAGGTAACACTAACTACTGACAACTGTAGCACTGAAAGTTCTTTAAATGAGTAAGAAATGCAATTTAAATGGTAACATCAGGATGATGAAGCCAGTTTATGTAGCAGAAGAAAAACAAAAACTAATTAAAAATATTGTGGAGTGTGCAGAAAGTCCCTCTCTAACTTCACATAAAAGTTAATTCTCACAGTTGTTGTGTCTGTTGATTTGTTTCGGTTTTTTGAAACAAGGCTCATTAGGCCACATAAATTTCTGTGGTTAGATAAAAATTACTGTTCTTTGTGGTCCTTTGGTTTCCCAGCATGGTATGTTTTGTAGGACTAATCCTTTCCACAGCCTGTCATGTAATTAGTGTTGGTGCACATCTGCATTGACATTTGAGAATGTGGTAGGATATAATTTTACCTGTAAGCATTTATTGAGACTAACAAGTTATACAGTGATTACTTGTGGGTCTTTTTTTTTTTGTTGCATCTCCCATTTGCAAAATAATTAATGAGCCCTGAGAAGATGCATTTTTTTTCACCCAGAGACTTTCACAATACTGCCAAATTACGTTTGAGCTGGGAGCAAGCACTCTCCTCAGGGAGAGAACAGGGGGCTGCTTGGGGCAGCCAGTTTCCAGGGGCAACACAAATTGCACAGGTACAGTTTCCAAGAGCTGGCAGGGCTGACTGGGCATTCAGCAGCAGACTGGTTGGGCTGGGCAGTCTGCCTAGGGCAGACTCCTCTGGAGCTTACCCTGTTGGACTTGACCAGGCAAATAAGGACTAATGCTCATTGAACATATGGCTGTACTGCTTAATGTGAAGGTCCTCCTCTGATAAGAAGTAATTTTGAGCAGCTGGGTAGACTTGGACTTGGTAAGTGGCTGGTTTATTTCTTAGGAAAGAAAAATGAGCAGGTACTGAGTAAATTAATTACCCCAATTAAGCTTTATTTTTAGTATAGCATTGGGTAAACATGGATATTAAGGCCAAATCTGAAGTATAAACTCAAGATTATAAGAGAGGGTAGAGAAAGGAAAAACCTTGGCTTTGCGAAATGAAGGTGACACATGGCCACCCCATTGTTTCTTCTGATACCTGATAAGTGAGGGATCCAGGTGCTGTCATCTGTCAAGAAAATTAGCTTTAGAAATTAGTGTGGGAATCTCCCGCTCCACCCAAGGATTTCTGGTTTATTGCGTGGTTTATTGGTCTTTATGATTGTGATGAAAAATTTCTGGGTCTATTAACCCCACTCTTTTCTCATTACTTTCATATGGGGAGTTGATGAGCTGCTCATGTCAGAAGTTATTTTGACCTAAGACACTGGGAAATTTTTAACAATATAAATATTACTATATCATTAACTTAGTCACTCAGTAGACAAGGTATATTTGCTTGTGAATAAATTAAATTATCAGGGGTGTTTTTTTGTGGGTTTGTTGTTTCTTTTCTGGTGGAAGATATGATAGAACTTGCACTTCTCTGTACAACAGGTACATCCTCCAGGGAAAGAAGAGTGAAAATTCATGACAAGACTGAAATTGCAATTAACTGGATGATTGGTTCCCACAAAGAATGGAGATAAAAGAGGAATATCAGGCCAGTTACCTGGTGTTGAGGTAACAACATTATGTTGTATGAAATGCAGTGTTTCGTTAGTACAGCATTAGTGGCAGATGGAAAGTTCTGTGACCTCTGGCTTGTATGCAATGCTAAAGTGATAATTTAACAGCACAGAAATAAGCAGGAATATTTACAGCAATATTTACATAGCTCGGCTGTTGAGGCAGACAAGATAAAACAGTGTAGCATTAGGAAAGAAGGGGAATGTGAAAAAGATGTCAGAAATGAAAATTTCCCTGGTGGTGCTAGAACATACTAAACCTGAAAAGATCTGGAAAGGTAGGATTTGTTCAAGTGCAAACAAGATAGAAATGCCTTACTGTGACAATGTTTTCAATAACACCTTTAGGGATTTTAATACTGAATGTTTATCAAAGCAGAAGAACTATGGTACCATTTTCAGCACATGGGATGAACACTTAACCAGATATAAGTACTTAGCATTGTTATATTATCAGTAACTGATGCTTAGGAGTAAATGTTCTGATTGTAAACTGAATGTCAGGAGTAAAAGTATGGTGAGTGTGAGAAGGAGTAAAGGCCTAGTGCCAGAGTTCTTAAAAAACACATCAATCAGAGAAGGTCAAGAGGCCTCATACAAGCAAACTTGTATGAAACCACCAGCAAAGCTTCTTTGCTTTTCTTCTTCTATTGAGAAAGATATTCTGCAAAATGGTGTTCTCATATGAAAACAATCTGTACAAGAATCATCATCTTGGAAATCTGTCAAAGGGCAGAAAAGGAAATCCAGACTCAGAAAAACACCTTACAGTTAATGGAAAGAAAAAAATACTTAAATACCTCATATTTCACATTTGTGGTTACTACTTCCTCTTTTCACAGCATCTTTAACAAAAAATTCTTAAAGTTTATTAAGATATATTAGACAAGGTACTAAGAAAGAGATTTTTTTTGAGAACTCAAATATTACTTAAAAGTATGATGCTCTAGGGAGGTAAAGGCATATCATATCTGTGGCTCTCATTTATTCCAAAGATATAGGCACGATGTATTGAGTGCATAAATGTAGTAATTGCCTAACTCATGCCAAGGCATGCTATATAAAAACGAAAGCATCGAGAATTTCCGTCTTTTCTTTCCAGTAATATTATAGAACAAAGAATAAAAAAAACTTTTTAAAGGATTTTTAATGAAGAATTATCATTACTACAGCACCTCAACTAGTAAGGCAGAATTTGTTTCAGAAAAATGTGTATCCCAAAGAAGTGTTTTTATTAGACTTCAATTAGATTTTGGAATTCCGTATTTATTCTCATTGGAAATTTTATATAACTTCAAGATGAGCTTTCATATCTTGGACTGTAGGTTCAAAAGCCCATAAATGGAATGATTTTGCATTTTATTTCCACAAAGTTAGACAACCGGGAACTGAATGTTATATTTTGTTGGGTTTTTGAGTAAATGTCTGGGGATCTGTAAATAGGGTAAAATAAACCAGCACAGAGGTAATATAAATTAGGAATCAGGGCTGTTGACAGTGTGAGTACTTCTAATGTGCTATTAACAGAGGGAGAGTTTAACTAATGAGGTACAACGCCAACAGCATACTTTGAAGTATTAATATATAATGCTCACATATTTGTTAAACCATATTAACAGAGGGACTGTTTAGCTAATGAGGTACAACATCAATAGTGTATTTTAAAGTATTAATATATAATGCTCACATATTTGTTAAACCATAATATCCAATGAATATTCTCTTGCTATTTAATTAGGCATTTAGGTTACAGTAAACGGGCTATTTAATCTCTCACTTTGTATTTAATCAAATAGCTACATTCTTGTAAACATTTGCCATCGACATTAAAATAATATAATTACCATCTTGTAAATACCAAGTTAGGTGCCTCATAAAAGCACAAATGGATAAGGTCACAGCCCTGTGCTTCTATAAATTTTCCGCCTCTATCTTTTGTGACTTAAAGCCAAAGGCACAATGTGCTGTTCCTGTTCTGGAGCAGGAGGCACTTGCCCAGTGCTCTGTGTGAGAAAGGTCAGTGTCCTCCGAAAGAAATGAGTCACTGCCTGACCAGCATCTAAACACTGGGTAAAAGATTCCTGACTGGAGCAGCTCTCCTCAGGTGGAGAAGCCTTCTGTAGCTCTACTGTGGCTCCAGCTCCCCGGAGCTAGACTCTCCAGTGGCTCCCCAGGGGTGTGGGTGTCCCATGGGGCTGGGGAAAGCTGCAATGATCCTTTTCACCCTGCCTGAGGGAGCTGGGAGGACTCACCTTGGTTCCTCACTTCCCACTTTTGGAAGTTTTAGAAAATTCCGTGCATTTGCTGAATGAAGTCTCACGATTAGTTTGTCTTTTGTCATACCAGTCCTGATCTCTTCCCCAAGGACTAGACTGAACGAAATGGAGTTGTGGTTTAACCCCAGCCACGCAGCCATTCACTTACCCAACCCTGGAGAGAGGGGGGAGAGAATAGGAAGGGTAACAACTCAGAGAACTCAGAGGCTGAGATAAAGACAGTATAATAGGGAAAACAAAAGCCATGCACACACAAGCAAAGCAAAACAAGGAATTTGTTCATTCCTTTCCATGCCCAGGCAGGTGTTCAGCCATGCCCAGGAGAGCAGGAGTCCACCATGGATAAATGCTGACTTGGGGAGACAAACACCCACTATTCCAAAGGTTCCCTCTTCCTCCTTCTTCCCCCAGCCCTATATGCTGAGCATGACTGTGTAAGGCATGGAACATTCCCTTGGTCAGCTGGGGTCCCATCTGTGTCTCCTCCCACGCACTGAATTATTTCTTTACATAGCCACTTCTCCTCATCTGCAGGCTTCTTTGTCATTTCCCCTACATACTTTCATTTGACTAGTCTAGAAAAAAAATTACAGTAATTTCACTAATACAAGCTGCACCGTTTTGACCAAAATTTTGCGCCCATACCGGAAATGTGGCTAATACTCAGGAGCGGCCAATATGTGAATAATTTTCTGACATTTTCAACCCCAGGAGTGCAAACCAAGTCAGCGCAAACTGCAAAGTCGAGCTCCTGCCAGTAAAACCCTGCATTTACGCGGTTGTTACAAATTGGTTACTCTGTTGCACGGCGGGGGTGGGGAAGGCGGGGCAGCTCTGTCCTGCTGGCCCCGCGGCTCGGGGGAAGCAGGGGCTCCCTCCTGCTTGGCCCTGCAGCTCGAGGGAAGCAGGGGCTCTCTCCTGCTTGGCCCCACGGCTCGGGGGGCTCCCGTCCCCGCGTGCCGCCGCCGCAGGAGCAAGCAGGCTACATCTCCGACTCCCATCGCTGCTGCTGGTGCCGGTGGGCTCTGTGCCCCCCCTGCCGCCGCGGGGCAGCACCGGGCCGGGTGACTGAGCCCAGCGCCCAAGCAGCCCCGCCGAGCGGCAGCGCCGAGCTGGGCCACCCAGCCCTGTCGGCAGCCCCGAGCCCTCATGGCCCGAGCTGAGCCAGTAAACCCTGCCCTGCCACGGTTCTGTTACTATTTGGCAACTTTGTTGCACAGGGGTCCTTGCTGCGAACGACAGAGCGGCTTCTACTCAGGTGCGGCTTATTTATGGACAAAAAACAAAATGTTTGCCAACACCTGGCGATGCGGCTTATACTTAGTGCGGCTTGTATTTTTTAATTTACTGTAATTATTATTGCAGATATTTTTATTTATTTATTTATTTAAGTCAGTATTTTAAAACAATGTAAGGATTCCCTCTGGATCATTTTTAAAACTTAATGTGTACAAAAGATTTCTGAATACAAAAAATGTTTTCAATATATTTTGTATTTATTTTTCCCATGCTATCAGTTGTTCTCAGCTTTTCATTTGGGATCAAAAATTTGGATGGAATTTTAAAAAATAGAAGTGCACATTTCTCAGGATATTTCCCTGAACTGCTTTTTGTCCTCCATCCAGCTAGAATCTGTTCTTTGAAAATACTTCCTTTCCCTAAAAACCATTGATGGAAAACACTATCACAAGCTTTATGAAAGTATAATATAATTTTAAAATTATTTCATATAGTTAAAGGACTGCAATGGATAATTTCATTGTATGATTTGTTCTCCCTCTCTTTGCAAGAATTCCCAATGATAATCGTAGGAATTCCATAAGCAAAATAAATGCCTTGTCTGACAGACACCTGAGACAGACTGTACCTTGAAGAGAAAATGGTATCATCTAGGCATTCTCTTTTTTTTTAGGCTGTGATAAGGTCTAAGAATATATTGCCTAGGACTTACCTGAAAGATACATTTGAATTTAAAAATTTTTTTTGGTTGTATCCTCATATTGGTTGTATGCTCGTATTGTATTTTTTTCTATAATGAACAAATTCATACCTTGTGCCCAGCTAAAAAGCATTTATTCTGACATATGAACAGCAGACATTGAATGTTTTGCAAGACATAGAAATGATTAATCTGAGATTTTGTAACTTATATTAGAAAATTTATTATAATCTTCTCCAGTGTAATTTTTTAGGGATGTTATTTGCAGAAAATGAGATGATTTGCGGAAAATATGATTTGATATCAATTTTATACCTAGTGTTAACTTTAAGAACAAGAAGGCAAGCACAGGCTTTTGCATTGTTTGTACCTCATGTTCCCTCTGCAAGGTCAAGCACTGCCAGAGCTTAGGTGAAACTTTCAGAACAAGTAGAATGATCAATATGAGAACTAAGGATGCCTGGTTCCCCACAGATTTCTTTTGAGGTTGGTTGACTTTGATGTCTAAGCAGGCAAGATCTATGAATGAAGCTTTTCACTTCTTGACAATGTTAATAATGGCTCACTCCACGTGGATCCTCTGATGTCTAATCAAGGTTAAATCTCCAATTTCATCAGTGCAGGTCCTTAACAGGCTGCCTCAGGTGCCTTTTTTTATTTGCTTGGCACTAGTAAGAAGCAGATTGCATTAAAAACCAGAAAACTTCCACTAGTTTGGGTGCCACTGGCCACTGGTTTTGGGCGAGATAAGTTATTTGGGAGGCAAGGCAGACAAGCAGAGCTAGAATAGAACCACACAATTTTTCCCTAAAGAACAAGGAAAAAACCACAGTGCTTACAAAGTGGTACTAAAGCTGAGGCCCTCCCTTCTCAATCCGAGTTAAATCTAAGGCTTCTTGCTGTTACAAGGAGGCAGAATATCCCTGCATGTCTCCTGATAGACAAGCTGAAGCCCTGACCTCTGGTGGCTTTCTCTACTCATGTAAGAGGAGCTGCTAGGGATTTCTCATCCAAAGCAGAGCGGTCTCTGCCCGTGATTAACCTGTGTGGTTCCCTGCACAGAGACACTGCTATCCAGTAATGACTGAAGCTGCTTTGCACCAGATGACTGAACCCTTCTCAGCAGGATGTAGGTAGGACACTAACAGAAACATCTGAAAACACAATTACGGAAATGTTCCCAATGTCAACATGTATTTTCAAAGGTAGTGGCATCCTTGTGGAGTCACACAGTGAACAAATACTGAATCAGTGCTAATACAGCTTAGGGAAACTCAGGTTATTGCTAGCAGGTGATGAGACTATCCTTATCAGGCATGAGCAGGAGCTAAGAAACTGCTCCCATTTATGACAGCCCTTATCAATGTACTGAAGAGATCAAGCTCTTCCATCCTTCTGATTTTTGCTGAGAAACTTTTGAACTGCTCACTTAAAATGATGGTGTCTGTTCAACTTCAGACAGGTGAAGTCTTTGTAAAAATACATCAACATCTCAGTAATAAAAATAAACTTTCTTTGTGCTGCAAAATTTAAATTGAGAGATTAAAAGAATAATCTTTTTAAAATTACTTTTTAATTTTTATTTTTTATCATCTGGCTGATTTGTCATGTCTCTCTTACTTTCCAAGCCTTACCAACCTTCACAGGGAGTAAAAGGTGCTACCAGAGTGCTTTACTTTTTGGGGCTTGCAAAATCAGACCATAAGCTTCTGGTACGATCCAAAGTAAGAAAAGGACAATAAGAGTCTTTCCACTGGCTTCATGGAACACTAGATCAAGCTTTACATTCTTACAGTCAAGGATGATGGTGCTATATTCACATCAGGTTGCAAAAGATCACAACTTCCTTTTGAGATCTATAGGCTTTCTGCATACATAATATCCAGTCTTGTGTGGGCTACATATTCAGCTGTTCAAATAGAAACAGATGCTGTGCTTCAGAAGCTGAAAGAGATGCTAATTTAAGATATTGCCACTGTTTTTTGTCTTCCTAAGAGGGTAAAGACAACAGGGACATCAGTTTGTACCAGTGATTCCAGGAATCAGGCAAACACAACAACCTCTGAGTTCTTCCTGCTAACTGGAAAATTAGATACCATAAGCATTCAAATCTCTAATAACACCAAGTGATTTTTCACTATTTATCAAATGAAACAGTTTAAAACAAATTAACTAGCTAAATGGAAAAAGAGAGAAAAGTGCCTACAAGATAGTTTTCTTTTGTTTTTCAAAAAAATGTCCCTGACATGTTAGCAAGGGAAAAGGACATACACAGACTCATGATTCTGCTGTGGTCAGCAACATCTAAAAGAAGAAAGCAGTTTGGCTAAAAATTTGAGCTTGTTATATTTATACAGCAGCATGTGGGGCAGTGTATTTTATTTGACTTTCCATTGCAGCTGTTGCAGTTGGTCTTTGTGAAGCCTAGAGGTAGATATAAAAATAATATTTGACATTATTTGCAGGTTGCTCATGCACTAAGTAAAATCCACCAGAGTTCTGTTTCTCCTATTTTAAAATATAATAACTCACCTGCACATTTTGAACAAAGAAAGGCTTTATAAGGCACCTGCCAGTTGTCATGGAATCACACACTATCATTTTAAATAGCGTATTGCTCCTGGGCACAAGCAGCTATGATCATAAATTACATGCAGGTTAGAAGAAATGGTGCTGTCATTGGTGAGATAAGTATGATCCATGTTTTTGGGAGTATATGCTCTTACTGCTCAGACTGAAGCATTTGAGTATTTTTAAATTTTTTTTCCCATATAAAGAAAGAAATACTTCACATATATTTTCTTTTCTTTTTTTTCCTTGCAGAAAAAAAAGTAGAAGGCATTTTTATGAGTGTTTCTGTGTGTTGACATCATAAACGCCTTTCTGTGTCACATACATTTATAAATCTTAGGTTTTAAGGTTGCAAAGAATCCTAGCCAACATAAAACAACTTTTAAGCCTCCCACAAGAAAAATCTTTCAAAATGAGCCTATGGGGAAGTGATAGCCAAGTGTTCATGTCCTAAAACTTTGCAACATCATGCAAAGGAACTTGCCTCAGGAGTATTTAAGAATAGTCAGCAGAGTATCTCAGTACTTTAGTAGAATGAATGAAATGCCATATGTTCATAAGGAAAAATAGGTTATTTCAAAATCTGTAGTGATACTAATAGCCTAACTGTAGATGAGAGTCACGCATATGGATTTAAAGAATTCTGTCATCTATTCTGTTGTCTCTCCCTTTTCTACCTGAGCAACAAAGTGTGTGAAAGCAAACTCAGAGGTTTATTTTTGGTGCATTGAGCATAAGAAGCGACTATATCTTGCAATATTAAAGGGTTTTTTTTGGCGTGTGTATATAAAATATGTAATAGATATAATTTTTAAATGTATCTTTTTAATTCTAAAAATATGTAGCCAGTGTCAAAGAGTAAGTCAATGGAGGCATGTCTCTAAATGAAAATCCTCTTAAATAGATATTTTATTTCTTAATACCTTCTTGTATAAATGGTTAGAAAACTTCCATAGAAATATTTTATAATGTAAGGCAATAATCCCAAACACTTATTGGTAGCTTAAGAATTTTTTAGCTACCCAGAGCCATCTGCCACATTTAGCAAACCTTTAAGCAGTGGAAGAGATAAGGTGTTCCTTTTGGAAGACTCAGAAATTCATTGCACAATTTTTTTTAACAACAACCTCTTAAGTCAAATACTTGTATCCTTCAGGTCTTGATAGCAAGCAGAAGCAGTGTTTGCATTCTTAGAGAAGTTGAACAGAATATTATTCAGTTCACTGGACTTATTTGAACTTTGAAGATGTATTACTGGGAGTGTATTAAAAAAACTGGGACCCGATTCTGATGTAAACAATACCATTTACTCAAGTAATGCTAATGGTTACTCATCATTCACAACAAAGTAGCTTAGAGCAGAAATACACCTCACTGGGATTCCACATTTTAGTCTTTATTCTTTGTCAACTTCATTTTTAAAATGTGGGAGGTAGAAACCAATAGCTTCTATGGGGTACTTTAATTTGACCAAAGGGCAAAACTGTTGCTTCCTCCTTCCCATTTCTTTTACAGGTGCAATGAATAGGTAGGTTTGGCCAGCTAATGCACAGTTATTTGGCTCACAGCATTGATCCACAGTGTCCCTGTTAGCTGAAAAACTGAAGGAACCTGTGTCATTCAGGAGTCTTAAGAAAACGGTATTACTTAGAAATGGTTTAAGTCTTGATTCTTTACAGAGCTGCTAAGTTTTTTTACTGCTTTTCAGATCTTTATGTAAAGTGTAGTTGCCTAGGCTTAAAGCAAGAGTGAAACATTTCCACTCTGTTCATGGATGGCTGGGCAGACCACGAAAAATTGTAAGAGAATGGGGAACAAATGAAAGGGAATCCTGTTAAACATAAAGCATGTTCAGCTTTGTTACCTGAGAGACATTTCTGTTAAAGGAAACATAAAAGAAGTGTAGCGAGGTTTCTTATTGCAATAGCACAAGGAAATTCACAGCACCTACCTTTGCTTAAATGAATCTGCCATGGGGTGATCACAGCCACCAGCACTTAGGCCAAAAATCTATACCCTGAAACTAAAACCAAAGGTCATCTGTCATCTTTAAAAAAGATGAAGCTGTTTCAGAATCTTCTTTATGCAAGCCCCACACAAGCCCTCAGTGACATAAGGATGCTTGCCAAGCACTGAAGTCATAGGAACAGTCAAACCAGGACCCAGCAGTGCAGGATGTACCAAAAAAGCACACGGTGCTACCTTGCAATTCTTATAGCTCTGCCTTGGGTGATGATTACTGCAATGAAATCCAACAAGTCCCAGTGTTGGATTCTACTCCTAGGGCAGAGTAACACCAGGCAGAAGCACATGCTTTGAGAGGAATGACTGGAGAGCAGCCCTGCACAGAGGGATCTGGGGGTGCTGGTTGGGAGTCAGTGTGAGCCAGACACAAGCCCTGGCAGAGCAGAGGCCAAACCCTATCCTGGGGTGCATCACCAGCTGGGAAAAAGAGGGGATTGTTCCACTGTACTCAGTGCGGGTGTGGTGTCACCTCAAGAAACTGTGTACATTTCTGTGCCCTGCAGTTGAAGAGGCCTCTGAATGCATCCAGAGGAGGGCAGCAAAGCTGGTGGAGTTGGATGGAAGGAATGTCCTGTGACTTTGGGCTTGTCTTATTTGGAGTAAAGGAGGCTGGAGGGCGACCTGATTGTTCAGCTTCCTGAGGAGGGGAACTGGAGAGGGAAGTGCCAAGCTCTCCTCCTGGGACTCCATGGCAGAACATGTGGGGGTGGTTTAACCTGGACATTAGGAAGTATTTCTTTACTGAGAAGATGGTCAAATGCTGGGAGTGTCCTAGAAACGTGGTGGATGCTCCAAGACTGTCAATGTTTAAAAGGCATTCGGACAATGCACTTAATGAAGGTCCTTAAATTTTTGGTCAGCCTTGAAGTGGTCTAGAAAATCCCTGTAGTGGATTGGTGAAATTATTCTATTCTATTCTATTCTATTCTATTCTATTCTATTCTATTCTATTCTATTCTATTCTATTCTATTCTATTCTATTCTATTCTATTCTATTCTATTCTACTCTATTCTATTCTATTCTACTTTATCTTTAAAATTACCTATTGGTTGGTCTATTTTTCTACCCTTTTTTCATGCCTTAAATACTATTTTAAAATCCAGTTGATTCCTGTTTGAGAAAGGGGAAAATTATTTTAGCTAGTTTAATTTGCACAATGTTCCACAGGGAGGCTACACCTGGTGTGTTATTGGCAATCCCCTTCAATCTGACCCTGGCTTTGCTGATGTCAGTCACATCCTGGAAGAAAAGTTGCATGTATGTATGTTTTACTTTGCCGCTGCTACTCTTGCAAGAATAGCCTAATCAAGTGAGTAACTATGTATAGGAGAACCAAAATGAGACAAGTGATATTTATAAAAAGTACTCAAAATGGGTTGTAATTTGAGTAGTATGGATGCGATTTCATGGCCAAAAGCAGTCATCAGAAACAGGAATTCCTGTGTTGAGAAGAAACACAGTCTCTGAGACAATTATTTGCTCTTACTTTAGAAATAGATGTCCCTGGCAACCAATCCTGTGGTCAGCAACATTCACAATTAGCTTAATCTTGGGCAGTGGGTAAAATATCCATTGCTTGCAAGTGCTCATATTCCCTTCTGTTGTCTTCAGAACCAGGGGCATGAAACCTCTATGCCCCAGGACAGCACTGTGAGCTTTCCATCCATGACCACTTTTGGCTTCTTTTGCCTCCTCAGACACTCTCTCCTGGGAGATATCACAGCTTCTTTCCCCAATGCTGCTGCCTCTGTGATTCAGTCTTCTCTTGCTTAGGGCAGGGTTGCCATAAGGATCTTAGTGGGAGACAGTAGGACAGTCTTCCCCAAGGTCACACCTAGGACAACTATCCTGTGCTTTCACCCTCTTTTAGCAAAGTTTTAGTCACCAAGGCTCTGAAAGGCAAAAGTTATTAAAATTGTCTTAATTTTCATGCCATGCATTCCATTAACTGACTTAGGGATCATTTGTTTCACAATAGCTGACAATTATAATAGTGATTATCAGTTTAATTGTGTAATAGTGCAGACAGGGGACAATGAGGGGTGATTTTGTTACGTGCGCTCAAGTTTGTCAGAAAAAGACTTCCTATATCAGTCTTGTTAGTTCAAATGTTCAAAACCTGGAGTATGTCCTTCCATCAGAGCCTAAAGCCATGAGATGAAACAAAATTCAGGCAAATTTTTATATTTTATGATTCTGAATTTTGATTTTTAGTCTAAGACAGTTTAAATCTTCCTTCAGCACACCTTCTGAGGATCAAATGCAGTTCTTGACAGATCACACAGTAGTGAAAGAAGAGCTTAATGGATTTCTACTCACATTGTAGTTCTACATTGGTAGTTTTGTCCCATGTCCTTTAATGCACAGTAGGACTCCCTTTCCTTGCTGGATCCTGGGTCTTACTGGGATTCTATGCTACTCACAGTATGGTAAAAATTGGAAAGGACCTTTGAAGGTCATCTTGTCCTGTTATCTTGAAATGTTAAACAGGACTGGACCCAGTAATGAGGCCTGGGGTGCACTGCTGGTTACTGACCTCCAGCCAACCTTTGTGCCACAGGTCGCCAACCTCTTTATCAGCCTCTCTAAGAGGATCTTACAGTAGGCAGTGTTCATTCTCTGGTCTCTGGCCTCTACTGGCTTGTTTTCAGTGAACTCTGAAGTCCTGATAGGTAATGTCCACTGCTCTTCCCCCCTTTACCAAGCCAACCAATTAATGACAGAAGGTTTTCAGGTGCTTGGGCATAAAGCCCCCTCTGCTCTTGCCATTCTGTTGCTGGCTGTCACTGGATTGTCTCAGCTGTGCTGAAGCTGACTAGAGGGAGATACCAGCACACTGCTGCAATCCCCGTACGTGCTCATTCTGGTCAGGGACCAATCTGAAGCATGAACAGGTCCCTTTGTCCTCTCACTATCCAGTTTAAATCCCAGAGAAGTGACACCAGAGGTAATGCAGCTAGTGATGCCTTCTATTGCATCTGAACTTCTACTCAATGTGAAATTTGTGTATGGACTGATGAACATGGACCTGGAAAATCAGAAATCTGATTAACAGCTCCTTTGTATGCAGTATCAGATGCTAATCCAAAAAGGCTGCAATGTCCTGGAAATGAACCTTGTATCCAATAAATGAAGAGACATAATAGTGAATTGCAATAAAAAAAATTCTGTATTTTCTAAATGCTTACATTGGAAAATAATATTCATCTGAAACAGATGGAAGGAGAAAGAAATAGCTAACCTTTCCCATGCTGTCTTATGTGTTTTGAATATCTCATCCTATAGTCCTAATGAGACCAGAGAAGAGAGATGAGGTGGTAAGAAAGCTTCTCATTTACACACCTGTTTTTGGGAATCAGGAAAAGCACATTTACTATGTTATGAGAGCAGATGTCTTTGTGATGTGGTTAATGTATGGCTAACAGCACAAGTAGGACAAGGGAAGTAGGACAAGGGGGTTTTTTTGTTCTCAAAAAGAAAACAAAGCCATAAACAAAAATATTTTCAATGAGGAAATAAAATGATGATTTTGTATCCTAAGGAAAGCTTGCAATCAATATATTATCACACGAGAAAGCAAATCTTTCTTGGCAAAATTAGGACAGAAAATTGTCTCCAATACAAAGTCCTACAGTCCTCAGGAAGATAAACTTCTTGTGCTCTTACAGTATAGAGCAGCATTCCCACTTGAGGGATGCATTTACTGATGACAAACAGCCATGAAAAAGGTGCTGCAGAATGCAGAATCATGACACTCAGACTCTATCAGTTTTTGAGCCAAGGCTGTTAAAAAGGAAAGGAATGAAACAAATCCATCTTCAATAATGCCTCTAATTTTCAATAAATGTCCAAAAGAGAGAATATTTGAAGTGTAGCTGTTAGTTGTGAGAAGGACATTAATTCAAGAAATCATACTGGATGCAAGAGACAGCTGAAACCATCTTTGGGAAAGCCCAGTGGTCTCCTCACTGCTCTGGCTCTGTTTTGCTGCACTAACCAGTAACATTCCTTGCAGATGGGGTTTTCACAAACAAAGAGCATTTCATTGTGGTTTTGGGCTTTTTTTTCTTCCACAAAAGTATAATATTCTGGGGAGTTTTCCAGGTCAAACTGAGGAGGCAGATGGTCAATGTTGGCGTGGTGGCCAGTCAGAGACTTGCAGAAATGGACCTTCAAAGTACTCATTTTAATGGAGGCTCCACCTGTGGTCAAATCTATTGAGAGCCATTTTTATTTACCAAATGTTGAATGATTGGGTCACTGTCCTGAAAAATGATTGCACTTTTGTAATACTTTTATCAAAGAAAGCAAATAAGCTCTTCAGAAACATAGCTTTAATGACAGTTATGCAATTCATGCATTTTAAATAAAGTCCCTACTTGTCTGGCTGTGAAGTAGAAAGAGAGTTGGTGCAGTGAATGGTTTAAATGCAGCAATTACAGTATTTCTTATTCTTTGCCAATCTAAAATTAATGAAAAACCTTTCTTGCTGTGACCTTGACAAATGGTGGTGTAACCTTTTTCAATTCACAGAGGGTGCTGAATTCTACCCTGTGAGAAAGTGATGTAAAGGAATTGCAGCTGAACATTTATAATTAGTAAAGTGAAACCCTGTGACAAGGAAGAAAGCTAAAAGGTACTGATTGGATTTAACATATATTAGACACCGTCCCCAAGGAATAGAATTGGAAGTTAGCTCTGAGTATTTTAATTTTCACATACCTGATTATCTTTGGGCATCACTGAACCCTGCTTTATTGAATTGTCTTCAAAACTGATGTAAACCTGCTAGAATTCCCCCGATGTAAAGCCTGATCCTTTAAAATATTGGCTATGTTCAGTTCCTATCTTCTGAGGAAATGCTTAACTCCTCAGGGAATGGGACAGAGAGTGCAGCTTCCCAGCAAAAGGTCTGACATTTGCACTGGCGATTTCACCTACCCCTGGCATTACATAGGGGTTTTGACAGGGAGGTACAGCACTGTCAAACCAGCTTTGAACCCTTGTACACTACCAAGGTGGTATGAGGGAGTTTGGAACCTTCACATTCAAATCTAATTTGTGCAAGTATAATTTCCATGCAAGTATAAAATAGTGCTGGATTACTGAAAGTGATTTGCTGATCTGACATCATGAATACTCCCAGGAGACTCAAAAAATCCCTAGAAAATTATTTTCTTTTCCTGATAGGTCACAACTGTGATGTATAATGATTCAAGCTATGTTGTGTTTTATCAGCTCTATTTTTATTCCTTTTAAGAAGCAAAGAATTTTTGAGTGATATATAAACAAGAGAAACCAGTAAAAAAATGTACCTTCCTCTTCGTAATTTCTGTGTTGCTAAATCCTATTTTCAACCACTGGACTGTCTAAATTGTCTAGGGTGTCTTGCAAGTGACTTCTATTATTATTTCCTCATTTCTTGGATAACTCAGAAAATTCTCATTCCCTTTTGACGAGCTGAACATCTTGTGTTTTATTTAGTAATTAATATCCTGACAATTCTCCTTATTATGAGTCCCATCTCCTTGACTCCTTTCTGAAAAGCAAACCAAGTGCAAATATAGGTCAGGAGAACTGATACCCAAATTCCCTGTCCTTTGCATGGAGCATATGAAAATTTTCAGTGTAATTAAAGAAACTCTGCAAGGTTAGTGGAGCGGGTCTTTCTGACATTAATTTTTATTATATGTTAACTATTTTGCAAGTTCCTTGGATTTTAAGTAAAAAATAGGCACTTTTTCTTTCTAACAGCAACTGGCCATGTTGGTCCTTGGTTCTGTCACTAAAAAATCAGTATTTTGACAGAAAATGATTATATTTGTGTGGGAAAGAAGAGATATTGAAAAGATAAAAATAATAAAGAGCTTTTTGGGTTGTTGTCAGGAAAAAGTCAGGTGACTTTTCTTATGTTATTCTTTATTTTCCCTAGTTTTCAATTTAAGAATTGATTTTATTTGTATAATTCAAGGTAGAAGTGATTACAGTCAGAACTTTTAATTATCTTAGCAATTCTTCACTGCAAGTTTAAATGGCAGAAATGGGTCATGCTCTAATTTTATTTCCTTCCATCTTTTTTTGCCTCTTATACTCCCTGCCACACTCCATCCAGTTTTCCTTAGCTTAGTTTATGTCTGACTTTTTGATTGATGTAACTGTAACACTGGTTTATGAAATAATTGTAAGTACTTGGTTTTAAAATTAGCTGTACAAGGAAAATAATATGAAACATAATTGCACCTTAGAAGTGGAAACGTAATAAAAATAATGACTCCGCTGTAAGTAAATTTTTTTACCTGTGTGGAATGAATTTTCCCACCAAGTGTCTTTAATACTAACTGAGAAATGTTAAGAAAATATCAGTACAATGAGCAAAATCAGTAGAGACCGAATTGTTTAATCATAACTGCAATCCCAGATTTTGTTAAAACTGATGGGACTACCTTCTGCATGAAGGCATCTTTCAGATTGCATTTTTTAAATAGATGTTTCATTTCTAATATTGCATACAAATACACTAAAGTGTCAGTATTATCACAACAAATTTTTATCAAAAGGACAAATGGCCACATATTCACAGAATAGAAACCCCCAGTTGACAGAAACCTTTTCGAATGAAGTCCGAAGTGGCCAAGAGGCACTGATGTTATAACTGGTGCTGGTACCTCTGCCAGCACCTTAAGCCAGCTTTGCATCCTAGGTAAGATTCTTCAACTTTCCCGTAGTTTTGATGGGAATAGAACACGTGGTACCAGCTGCTCATTCACGTCTGTGTTTTTCAATAATTGTGCTGTCAGTAATAAATTCCACTGGTATTTTCACTCAGACTTAGTCCAAAATCCAATATTATCAATGAAAATTGCCCCAGACTACTTACAAGGGCTCTACTAGACCTTGAAAAAAATCTAAATGTTTGCAAATTCTTCATTGGTTATTGATAATTCCTATGGATGCTGACATTCTGAAGGCAAAAAAGAAAAGACGTCTGAAATTCCTATATTGAAACAGAGACCTTATTTCAATACAAATTAGTACAAAAACTTCTGTAAAAATTCAGCATTTAGCACATATTAACTTAAAATAGTACTGGAATCAGGTCTTTGTTCTCAAATACAGCTTCCAGAGGAGGGGTTAGGGACAGATAGTTCTGAGCTCTTCTCCCTGGTATCCAGTGACAGGATGCGTGGGAATAGCTCAAAGCTGCACCAGGATAGGCTCAGATTGAACATTAGGAAGCATATCTTTACCAAGGGAGGAGGTTCAAACACTGGAACAGGCTTCCTAAAGAGGTGGTGGATGCTTCAACCCTGACAATGTTTAAGAAGTATTTGGACAATGCACTTAGCAACATGCTTTAATTGTTCTTCAGCTCTGGAATAGTCAGACAGTTGAAATGGATGCTTGCTTTAATTCTATTCTATTCTATTCTATTCTATTCTATTCTATTCTATTCTATTCTATTCTATTCTATTCTATTCTATTCTATTCTATTCCATTCCAATTACTCTGGTGAAAATCTAGAAAAGTTCTGCAGAGGATTGTTTTCTTTGTCTTCATATGTATTACAGGTATCAGGAGTTGGAGCCAACTGTCCGCATCTGCTTTCTCTTCCTTAGGGGTGGGATGCTGTGTCCAGGAAGGGACTGGCTAAAATTCATTGCTCTTTATTTTACCTAAAAGCCTAGGGAAATTATCAGACATTTCTAAAGCTCAGTAGTTTTAAGCCCCATGGAATGATAAGTAATGCCACTTATTCTTTTTATGGCAAAATGAGTTTTTCCACTTCATTTCTCCACTGAAACTATTTACATAATGTCTGTGTTCTTTTATGACTTGTACAGAAAAAACAGTACCATACTAAATTTGCACAGGCTTAGGGAGAAGGCTGAAATAGGAAGAAGTAATAAATGCATATGCCAATCATTTATCTTATTTTTAACTATCTCATACATTATAAACTTCATAGAAATTTCAAAGTAGTAATTTCTAACAATTGAAGAATGCTTATTTCCTCATGAACTTTCAATATACTTCCATTTAACATTTAGTGGCCCAATTTTCTTTGTATAGGTCAAGAGGATTTTTTCACATCTTGTCACAGAGAAAAGGGTACTTGAGTGGAAAAGGTGCACTCTCTATTATCACCACAGAATTTCAAGTACTTGAGCATATTCATTAGAAGCTGTAGGACTTTAGCAAAGATACGAGATATTAGAACAAAACCTGCTTGTTCTCACTATAATAAGAATTGGTTATAGTCAAACTGATATAAAGGGCAAAACTCGCACGCCAAGCATGTCTGAGTTCTAGTTCAGGTCTGCACATCCTACTTTATAGTATTTTCTAGTCTTTTAGAGAATTAACTGATTACAAGAAAAGTTATGTTACAGGAGTCCCAGTGACACTAATGTATTCCAGCACCAGGCAGACATTACTATGTGATGTCATGAATTATCTCGTTCATGCTGGCATTGCAAAACCTCTGTTCTTGAGTGTTGGAGTGCTGGGGAGAAATCTAGGGGTGGGAGGAAGACAGAAAATGGAGTTGAAAGGTAAATGAGCAAGATATCTAAAATGAATATTGTAAAAGGTTAAATTCCTTTCTTGAATTTTGGATCCTTTAAGTAGTTTCAGAAGTAGGCAAAATAGTCTGTTTCAATCTCTGAGTAAAACTCAGGTGTTTTGCCATCTGCCTAATTATTTTAATGTATTTTAGTATATCAAATAATTGATTTTAATAAAATTCAAGTCTTACAACCCATAAAGACTTTTTTTTCCTCAAGTTTTTTCTAAGTTGGTCTTGAAAAATTAAATTTCTCATTAGTTTTGCAAAGAATAGTTGACATTTAGGAATTAGTTAGAAATTACAGTTTTATTGCTCATGTTACTGCAATGTAATGTTCATTTGGAGAGAAACACAATGTCCTACTTAAGCAGACTGCATTTAAATTGTCCATTTTGTTTTACTCTGAAAAGTATTTGCATGATGATAAATGGATAAAGAATACTGATTTCCAAGGAGACACTCTCTCTATCCTTGAGTTAGACAAATGAAGGCCAAAACTGGAACAAATGGTCTGGGAAGATGCCATTTCTACAGCAAAAGAAAACAGTGTTTTCTGAAGGATGTCTCCTTAGGAAACAAATCACCGTCTGAGAGGGGATGAAGAACAACATGACTAAAAGGACTTACATTCTAACTCAAACATTGGGGTTTTTTCTGCAGCAGAATTATTACAGATGCCACAACATTTCAATTTGATTGCTGAAGTCTTCATACATATCACTGACATTTTAATTTTCCATAACGTGCCTTGATTTTCTTGTGTCAATTGAAGTAAGAAAGAAAACACTTTCAAAAATCTTCAGACATGACAGTGCTCAATGCACTCTGCAGATAAATAGAGCCAACACTGAATGCATTCAGCTGGAATTCAGTGAGAGAAAACACCTACAGAAGTATCATTCCCTTCATCACTATGGTAAGAGCACACCTACCCACATGCACAGGTTTTTCTGACAGCCCTAGGAGATAGATCTTCCACCATAATCACACCACTAGAAGGGAGCACTACCCACCAAATACAGAAGAGACCAGACCAAGAAACTTTCTTTGAAAAGGTGATCACTTTTCTTGAGAAGAAACACTGGGAAACTCTACATTGTCCGTATTTCAATATCTAGATTATAATAAAATACCCTGTATGCTTCTACTGCTGATAAAAATATAAAGGTATCACCATGGCTAAAGGGAGACAGTAGATTATAGTGTCAGAAAACTAGACTCCAGATTGAAGGGAAACTGTTATTGGACTTTCCCAAGGATTAATTTTTGGACAAAATTTTTATTGACCTTGACTTATAACCAAGTAGTGCATGCATAAAATCAGAGTATCATAAATACAGAAGGAAGATTAAGCTATCCAGTGAATAAAGGTATAGACTACTGCTGTGATTGCAGGAATGCCAGAAGACGGATCCAATTAAAAAAAATAGTTTTAAGGACAAGTATCTGAGGATTAATAACAAGAAAACTAACCATTAGGAAGCCAAAGACTAAAAAGTATTCTATTTGCAAATCACCATCTGGAAAATAAAGTTAATCTGTGGAAGACTCGATGCTATTGGTGAGACTACACCTGGACTCCTAGGTAAATTCTCATCTCCTTCCCAAAAGTTGAATTCACATTTGAATTAGTACAGAAAAGATATACTGTGACAAAAAGCGGAGTGGAAAACTTTAGGAAGCCAGGAGAGAGAAAGCATGGATTAAGCAGCATGGCAAGCTGGGATGTGGTCTTTAAATACATTGGGAAACATATGTAGAAAAGAAGTGTGCCCTAAAGTTACAGAGCAGGGCTGGTGTAAAAAGTAACTGGTCGTAAATATGGTCAGGGTGGAAATGATTGGAGATGTCTAGTCAGCAGTGGAGTTACTTTCAAGTTATCATTTGAGGAGCGTGGGAGAGGCTGTTTAGAGAGATATCTGGGTGCTGTTCTGGGGCCCCCAGCACAGAAGGAACATGGATCTGTTGGATTGAGTCCAGAGGATGGATCAGAGGGATGGAGTACCTTTCTTATGAGGACAGGCTGAGAGAGCTGGAGCTGGAGCTGGAGCTATTCAGTCTGGAGAGAAAGCTTCAAGGTGACCCTAGGGCAGCTTTCCAGAACCTGGAAAAGCAAAAGAGCTGAAGAGTTTTGTAAGGGCATGGAGTGATAGGACAAGGGGAAATGTCTTTAAACTGAAGGAAGGCAGCTTTAGATATTAGGAGGAAGTCTTCATTCTGAGGGTGGTGAGACACTGGGACAAGTTTCCCAGAGAAGCTGTGGATGCCCCAATCCTGGAAGTGTTCAAGACCAGGCTGGATGGGACTGTGAGAAGCTTGGTCTAGTGGAAGGCATCCCTGCTCCTGGCAAAGAGGTAGGATCTAGATGATCTTAAAAGTCCTTTCCAACTTTACCTTTCTATGATTTTATGATAACTGGGATTGTACCATGAGATCCTTTGGGCTCCTATCCTCCATATCAGTGTATATTTTTATTTCTAAAGGGACAAGTCTTTTAAAATCATAAATCAAGACTTCCTCAATGTTGGGAGAAGGCCTGGTGGATTTATATTTTAAAGTGAAGCAGAAAAAATGTAAACCTGCTCCCAAAAGGGGTTCACCTTCTGCAGTTTCAACTGCTAGCCTTCTTGTATTATAGACTTTATTTAAGGAGAGATGACAGAAAATAATATAGATGTTGTACATCAGACTACTCCAGAGTTATCTGGCTAAAAGGAACAGAAATATAATAAAAAGAACAGTTGATATTTGTATTCATTATGGCTTTCTATTTTATTTCTTTTGATTACATATCTGTCTAATGAAAGATAACCATTCAAAGCAATTTTAGCTTTGTTTTAATTTAGATTTCAGTATGGACACTTATCCGAATTATCCAAAGTACTTGGATATGCATTACTGGACTGGAAAATTCTTGTAAACATAATCTAATAAGATTTCAGATGCTTTTTGTTTCCAGAAACAAGATATCCCATGTAGAAAGTTTATCTGGGAGCAAGGGTGACCAGAGATAGCCACAAGAGTGATGACAAAGTGAACAAGGGACTGCGATTCCTGTGAGCTTTTTAAATGTTGAAATTCTCATTGTTTATCTAAAACACTTCTTAGTAACAATATGTTTTAAAATGGAGGTAGATCAACCTTTTAAACAGCATTTTTTAAATCCTCACCACTCACTCCATCAGCTTACAGAATGACAAGGCTGTTTAACATTGATGGTACTTCTCTCTTAGCATCTTTAGTCAACAGGCAAACCAATGTCAGGCAATTACCTCCTTGCAAAGGGATGCTGCCCAAGGAAGGGAGGTCAGGACAACTGTCACCGCTCAGCTTGAAATAAAGCTTCAGACATCTAATGAAAAGATTCCCACACCTCAGTGAGAGACTGTGAGCTCCTTGTATGTTCAGTGAGGACAAAAGGGCACTTATTCAGATACCTACTTCATGAAGAGACAGGCATCATTTTGAAGGTAAGGATTACTCTCCACTGTGGACAGATGAATTCCCACACTGTGGACAGCACTTCACCCAAGAGGACAATGGCAGAAGGTTTCCAGCTTTGAATTTTTTTCCCAGCTGTGTGATGAGCTGTGTTTCACGAACTCAGGCTTGAAAGGTACGGCTGGTCACATGTTAAGAATTGAGGAGTGATTGCTTTAAACGATGTACAATAAGCAGGTTTTATTCTATTGCACTTTTTAACATTTGCAAAGCGCTTGATGCAATGGGAAAAGTCCTTCAGAATTTAAATTAGAACGAAAAAATTTAGTGTTCAGACTAATTTTAATGAATATGACTCTCCCATTGTGTAATAGAGTCCCGTAATATTGCTGACATGTAACGGTAAAGCAATGAAATATGAAAAAGTACCAGATTTTCAGAAACTTTTAAGTCTGTATCACAAGTCTGGTGTCCTGCTAATGTGGTCATGGATTAAAATTCCATTAAGGACTTCACAAAGTGATTGCTAACCTGTGATTTTAACAGCCTTCACATTGTTGTATTCTTAATTAATTTACCCCTTCCAACCTACTCATCTTCACTATTTACAATAGAAGATTAAATTCACTAAAGTTACCAAGGAGTTGGAGATGAATGGAGTTCAGATCCAGTGTTTATAGGGAAAATAAATAGAAATATGCATTTCCAGGATTTAATAATCGTCTATATATCAGTTCATCAGAAAATAATTAATAAGTGATTTATCCTATTAAATGCAGATCACTGCTAGATAATAGTAAATATGGATGGAGGAAGAGTGTTGAAAGAATTTTATAAATAGCTGTAGGGAGAAGAAGTGGAAAAGGGACTAGTTAAGACACAGGACAGACTAATTAATGACTGAGAAACTAAACCATGAAAGAGCTGGTTCTGGGAAGTGATGCTAAGATGTTGCTTAGACTCTGAGTAGAATTTGTTGTGACACATGATGAAACAAAAAAGAACTATGCAATAGCTTTAGAGAGGACCTGATAAGGCACTGTATTATTTTTTTCAATTTTGCAGCATTGATTGCAGTTTTGACATGAAACACAAACCTTCCATTTTTCTACAGAAACCTTCATTTATTATTTTCTGCATCCTCTTCCACTTAACATATAGTTCCAAGGTGAAAGGATGAGCACAGAGTACAGCACCCTCAAGGAATAGCAAAATTAACAGGTTTTTTTTTTGGCGCTTCATTGCTGTGAAAGTTTTGGGGGTTCATAGAGGCTAGGCTGGACTGTTTCTCCCAAGATGAAAGAATCAGTGTAGGAGCTGCTGACACCAGAGGTTAGGTCAGTGCAATAGGCTCCTCCACATCACTGTGCACATCAATGTCTTATATTGCAGACAAGCAGCTTGTGGCTTCAGGGACTGTAAATGGGACATCAGCTTTCTCTTACTTTGTCAACACAGCAAGAAAATGAAACACACTCTTCTGAACTTGTGGTTTCATTTCCTGCAGACCTCTATGGATCCTTTGTGGTATGCACTAGGTGAAACTGTACTAGGACTTTTGCTTGGCATCTAAGATGGAAGATGCTATAAAATTCCTCCTCTGAGCAACATACAGGTCTGGCAGAACATTATGTTGAGTTGATTTTATACTGGATCTTCCTATACGAAGATCTGTGTTTCCTTTTGATTAAATATTTGTCATTTAAATGATGGAATATGAACAGATGTGTTTAACTTTCATGGTTAATTATCTCTTTGTTTCTGCTTTTAATCCCTGCCTATTACACTAATGGACTCAAATTAGTAGAGTGTTCAAGAGGCCATTAAGCACTTTTATAGGAGATTGAATGCTAATGGAAATTTAGTATGAGAATTCAAGCATTTTGCTCTTCCACTAACAAATTTGTAGTTTTCATTTCTGAAAAAATAGCTTTCTGCTTTAGAAGAGTTCTTAGACCAAAGGATGCCTTTTAAAAATTGTCAAACAGCTTTTCTGTCATACATTTAAGTATTGATTTATGAAGTGTTCTCATTTGTACGCCTTCTGGAGCATGATACTAACCTTAGACAAGAAATTTTTAACTCCTGTCTTCTTGTCTGAAGAAATCAAACAGTTCCCTCAGAGCTGAGCAGTAACATTTTTGCTATCTTAAATAATCATTGTAGGCTAAAGCAATCCTAACCAGGAAAAGTAAAGTCTGGCAATAACTATAATAAGCTTTAC
This sequence comes from Catharus ustulatus, assembly GCF_009819885.2. Taxonomy (NCBI): domain Eukaryota; kingdom Metazoa; phylum Chordata; class Aves; order Passeriformes; family Turdidae; genus Catharus; species Catharus ustulatus. Next base: position 48,953,488 of record NC_046222.1, on the reverse strand, counting down.
TCTGAGCTTCCAACAGGTAATCAAATTGTAAATTATTCTAATGAAACACAAGATGGTGAGGAATCATATCACTTGACTGGCAGCTAAATGTCCACTCCCCCCTCCCCTTGGTTATCCATTTGGTGCCGGCCTGTCTACTATTTGGAAAGATTATCCATATCTCTTTACTGCTGGCCAGTTGTCTAGGGCGATTCTATATGTGTGTTTACCAGCAGATGGTCTCATAAAAATTACTAGAGTTGCCAGGCCATTTAGCCTAACTCCTTCCCTAAGCCACTGACCAGAAAAAAACATTTTTTAAATTTTCTGTCTTGCATGTGTTACTCAGAAGATGTACAAAGTGAATTAGAAAATTAAGAAAAATCTCTAACTGGAGAAAAACAAATGACAAATTAATGACAGCAGACAGGCACTGCTGAAATGTAGGAAAGAGTGAAGAAGGACACCCTTTCTGGAGAGGTGAAGATTCATTAAATGTCTGATCCCCATAGGAGGTAGGTTCTTTCTGGTCCTGTATCATATCTACTACCTTTACACAGATTTCATGCATCCTAAGGTCCATTAGTGATAAGAGAGGAAGTGCTGGATTCTGCCCAGTAATATAAAAACCTGTGGAATGGTTTCTATAGGAAAGCGTGAGTCTATTGCAGCTTGGAAGTCTACAAAATCTTTTATGTTATGGAAAAGGTGAATAGGTAAAATTTATTCATCACACCAGAGGAACTCAGTGAACCACAGTGATACAAGGACAAAACCAAAAGTGTTTTCACAGAACCTATTACTAACTTACAGAGTTAGAGACTGTTGTCAAAGAACAGTTGCCAGTCCAAAATTTAGATAGATTCACAAAGAGAGCAGACAAATTTATGGAAAATGCTTTTGTAAGTGGGTGTGAAACACAACTAGGTGGAGGAAATAACTGTCTGCAGTAGTCTCTAGAACTCTGATTGACAAAAGCTACAAAAGTTTCTAATGGCAAACTTTGTTCTCTACAGACCTGTTAAAGATTTCTTTTCTCTAAGCTAGACATTGTCATTCCTGATTTCCTCATAGAGATGATAGGTTGAAGCAAAAGGCTGTCCTTGATTTTGGGAGCCAAGGAGCAGACCTAGAACATAGCACAGAATGATGAATCAAAATGGTTCTTAAAAGGAACCAATAAAAAAAGAGAATTATTGAAAGAACAGATTAACAATGAGGCTATTTTGAAAGGATTATTTCACACTGAAGCTACTTACAGACAAAGAACTAGTGGAATGATCTTGAGGAGGTACAAAGAGACATGGATCAGTATTTCTAAACAGTATTTCTCTCTGAGCAGAGAAGCAAGGAAGAAGAAAGTTGTAGTTAGAAGCTGGTATGAAGCCTGGAGGAATCTGATAGCAGTAGAGAGACCAAATAAGAAGTCTAATGCCCTACAAAGGTTTAGGTATGGCCTGGCTGAGCCTAATTGGGCTTTTTGCATCAGAGACAAGAGCCTGAAGGAATTTCTTGGAGGAGGGCTGAGGCCAGAGACCTTATACAAGAGTTAGCTATGATTCATCCCATCAAATACCTGCTCCAGGTCCAGGGGCTGGAGGGAAGGCAACAGACATCTCCCCACTCACCAAGGGGAAAAGTCTTCTGACTCCAAAACAAGCAGTGGGTGGGCATAGAAGAGAACTCAGCTCACCAAACCTGAGAACATTCTCCCTAGTGGGATGACCCTTACCATGCACTTGCAGTGTGTGCTGAGAAGAGGCACTGAATGCCACTTCCTCAAACTGTGCGTGTTTGTCTTTTCAGGCAGCTAAGGAAGCAACCTACCCAAAGGAGAACCTGGCCCACATGGGACCATGAAAGGACAGGAGGCCACCAAGTGTGGCTGAACTCTGCTCTTGTGCTGCCAGGGGAGGCAAAAAGGTTGGAAGGTGCCCCATGGACCCCTTTGGAGAATTCACTCAAGGAAGAGGGAGTTCTAAATGAACCTATCCTCCTGCTCCTATCTGTCCAAGCCTATCCTAACAAGACTGACTGGATTTAGGGGACAGTAGGTGCCTAGACACTATGGACCCATAGGAAGGGGCCTTAAAGCTCAGTAAAGGGGCTTGTGATGTTCATTTCAGAGCCCATTGAAGGTGATATACATTTGGATACAGGTTTTGCAGCCCTACGACTGTTCAAGGGATCTTTGGCTATTCACCTAAGAATTTGCAGAGAAAGAACACCATCAGGAGTCTCTCAAACCTTTTGCTGTTAGCTTGCTTCATCACTTTTTAGCACTGTCAGAGACAATTTTTTGGACTAGGGGCTGGATCTGTGGAGTTCTTCAAGCATGAAGTGAACTGACTGCCTCTTTTGCCTTCAGCAGTGAAATAATCAGATTACTTTCTAGTCTAGAGACCCCAGGAAGTACAGCCTGCAGCCTGAACTCACCACTGAGAGGATGAACAGATCTCTCTCTCATCCCCTGGCCCTTGCTCTAGCCCACCAGATTCACTTTTATCTTAAGCTGAAAATATCTTCTAGTGCTTAAAAATATGTTTTTCCTAAAAAAAGAAGCATTTCTTTCTGTGGATGCTGCATGATTTATTTTAAGCTTGTAAAAATGTGTCATATTCCAGTGAGTTCAGCATAGGACACTTCCATATTTGAAGATATTCGGAAAACTGTGTATTCAGGTTGCATGACATGGTTTAAGTTGCAGGGGACCAAAGAAACTGCCAGGAGCTTTTCTGTGACAGATAGAGCCAACACCAGGTGTCTCCAGGACAGACCAAGCCCCTGGCCAAGGCCAAGTCCATCAGTGATGCTGGTAGCACCAGTGGAATCACAGATTTGAGAACAGGAGGGGTGTGAGCAGACGATGTGGATGGAGAGTGAGAATGTGTGAGAGAAGCAGCCCTGCAGTCACCCAGGCCAGTGAAGAAGGAGGAGGATGTGCTTCAGGTGCCAGACCAAAGATTCCTCTGCAGCCCATGGGGAAGACCATGGTGAGGCAGGATGCCCCCTTACAGCCCATGGAGATCCATGGTGGACCTCATATCCACCTGCAGTCTCTGAAGAACCCCACACCAGCACAGATGAGTGCCTGAAGGAGGCTGTGACTCCGTGGGAAATGCATGTTGGAGTAGGCTCCACTTTGCTTGGTGTCCTGTGCAGCCTTGCTGAAGGGGCACTCAATCCTGCCATGACACTGATGAACATTTTAAGTATCTGTCCTAGTAGGGACTTCTAAAGTACACTACTTGTTAGTGGTTTCCACTTGGATGTTGAACCATTGATTGTAAATCTTTGGATGTGGCCATCCAGCCAATTTTTTACCCATCTAACAGTCCATCTATGAAACCCTTATATCTCCAATCTCTTGGCAAGAATGCAGGGAGTGACTGTACCAAAGGCCTTACAGAAGTCCAGGCAGATAATATCCACAACTGTTCTCTGTCCTCTGATGCAGGCACACTATCATAGGAGGCCATAAGTTTGTTTGGGAGCAATTTGCCCTTGGCAAAGCCCTGCTGGCTGTCTAATTACCTTTCTGTCTTCAATGTCTTTCCACCTGTCTTCCAAGAGGATCTCTTCCATGATCTTACTGGGCATGGCAGTGAGGCTGACTGGTTGTTAGTTCCCAGAAGCCTCCCTTTTACCCTTTCTAAAAACTGGTGTGGCATTTCACATTTTCCAACCATGGCAGACTTCTTTTCTGGTCTCTGGGAGCTACTATGTTATAAACAGGTAATCCAAGGACACATAAAGTAATACCAAGGGACATAATTTAAGTCAATAGCTTAAATGAGTGTGCTCTAAATCAGCTTATAGAATTCCTCACCTATAATCAGAATTCTTTAGATCTGGACTAAAACTTCTAGATGTTGTAGCACTGTTTTTGCCTAAAAGATTTAAAATAAAATGTCATACATACATATTTATGTATACATATATTTGTGTGTGTGTGTATATATATATATATGTGCTGATATTTTTTCAACAGACTAAAAACTTTGCTGGTAAGACAGCTAAAAGGATGATAAAAATTAATAGTGCACTACTGAGAATGGACAATCTGAGCTATTCCAGGTAAAGGCTCATTTCCCCAGCAGGGTTTTGGGGCTGTATTTACTGCTCTAGTGCATTGCCTGCTGTGCTCTGTGACTATTTCAATAACAGATCCTGCTGGACTCTACTATAAACACTTCTGATCAATCAACACTGGCATCTTCCTGTAGCTTTGCTATTAAAAAGTGGAGGGAATTTTCAAAGAAAAGGCCATTCACATAATTAAAATAATATGAATATTTTGTAATGAACACAGTTTAAGGCAAGCCACTAAAAAACCTATTTTCTTTCAAAAGTTTGGGATAATGGGATGCTGCTAATTGATAGTTTTAGGCCTCCCAGGTTTGTTTGCAGAAATGGCCTTCTTTAGTATATTACTAGTAGGCAGGCAATGCATGAAAGGCAGGAAAGCTCATGTATTAAATGGGTTCTTTTTGTGTTGCATCATTGAATTCATCTACATGCATGAAAAAATGTCCTAAACATCGTGGTCATCAGTGGTGCATAGTAAGGACTGGAGACAACTACTGTAAAAGGCAACTTGTTCGAAATTCAACATTAACTTGACTGGAATACCACACTCTCAAGTTCAGAAACTGTGGTGTGACAGACTATGTGAGGTACAAAATGCTTATGAAAGGTTGTGTTTGAAAGACATGAATTAACCTGAGATTACTAATATGTTTTTATTTTTTTTTACTGCAGGAATTTGTGCTGGAATTCCTGTAGCATTCTTGTAGTACAAAAGTGCTGTCTTGGGTTACAATACAGAGTGTGATGAAAGGTATCACCATCTGTTGAGGGCGGGGGCAGTGATCCTTATCTCAACAGCAGATATTCTGCTAATGGGCCATCCATTCAAACCAGGCGGGGCATTGTTCTTTATCTTTTCACAACCCATCCTTCCTCCAGCGAGTCATTTTCTGCCAATGGCCCATTGAGTCCCACTGTGGGACTGATAAAATTACTGCATCCCATTGGAAGCTGCTCCAGCCACAGGGAAGAGCCCAACATTTCTTACTAAGATAAAAACAGAGGTTTTGGGACACTAAGGGAACCCCTTTCTCCAGAGGAAAACCGGATTTCTCCACATCACCACTGGACCTCCGGAGGGAAACTGCACCTTCTGCAGGAGCACTGCTCCAACTGAATCACATCTGTCACTGCAGGAGGATGCAGCCACCATTGAATGGGACTGCTACCAACACCCTGCCTGACGGGGTGTCAGGTTGTACTCTGACTTTGTCAGGGTTTGGAGTTTGTTCCTTTGTAGTACTGTATTTCTATTTTAATTTCCCTAGAAAAGAACTGTTATTCCTAATTCCCATATCTTTGCCTGAAAGCCCCTTGATTTCAAAATTATAATAATTTGGAGGAGGGGGTTTACATTCTCCATTTCAAAGAGAAGTTCCTGCCTTTCTTAGCAGACACCTGTCCTCCAAACTAGGACAAGTGCTTTTATGGGACCAGTGTGATCAATCTTGAAATAAGCATTGTTGCTGAAGTGTACCTGTGTAATAATATATATTATTACATATTATACCTGTGACAAAATATATACATTATGTCTGCAAAATGTGAACAAGCTTGTGCTTTTGAATGTTCTGCAAGAGCTGAATTAATACAATGAATTACTCTGTATTATCTGCTTGGTCACAAACTCTTCTCTAAATTGCAGGCTCCTTTTGCTTTGCATATTGCCCAACGTACAGATGACGACATAGATATATTTTTCTTGTTCTTCTGGATGCTCTTAAATGCCTACCATCTTTTAAAAGCGTAGCAAAAAGCAGCTGCAGCAGCTGAGGATGTTTGGGGGTGAATTATCTAAACATCTGAACTGATTGCTAAATGATTCAATGCTGAAATTTCTCGCGTTGATATATTTGACATTTTTCTATGTAATTTTCTTTAGACACAGACTCATAGTAGGAAGGTGATGGCTCCAATTAAAGGAGCTAACACTGCAAATTTTTTTCTCATCAAGAAAAAAAATGCAGTTAAGTGAGGACCAGGAAATATATGAATGCAATATGGTAATCCCTTGTTGCAGAAGAAAAAGTGGTATAAGGATTTTGCATTACAAGGAAAGCAACTATCAAACAATAGAGTAACAAAGGTAAAAAAAACATCCCTGACAGAACTCAGCTAGGATACATAAAAGTCGCTGCCAGTTAGCAACAAATAAGAGATTGCACAAAGAGCACCTGGTCATGGGAATATCCCAAAAGTGATGGATTGTAAATCCAGTGTGAAAAGAGGAAAGCAAGACTATTAAAAGACAATATAAAATGTTAATTGGTTTAAAGGTATTGAAACTCTGGAGGGTTAGAATTGTCGCATTACCCTAGCACTGAACTTGAACCTGCAAGTGTACAGAACTTCTCCTCAGCATGTCCAGACCAGCAGCATTACGTAAACCTTGTGGTAGTAAAAATTTCAAAATGAGGTTCTAATTTCAAAAAGCACTTTGCCCACCTCTGGTTATATTTTAAAACGAGCTTACTTTGGATATGCCTGGTTTATATAGCCTCCTCTCACCCTTTTCCTGTGAGAAGAGACTGCAAAATCATGGAGCATTGATCCTGTTATGTGTGAGTAAAAAAGCATGTGCATCTTTGAGAGCTGGGTGGAAAACTAAGCAAACAAAGTGAAAATAAATGCAAGTTTAGTATTGTAAGAGTAGTAACCCCAGTAACACCCAAGATAGTGTCTATATTAAGCCTTAATTCAGAGCCAAACTTATAGCAAAATTATATTTTCTGTTCTTGAACTTGAAATTAGTGTGACAATGCTAATTACAAATGTGATCTTTCACTAAGCAAGAAACCCTACTTTCCTTTAGGGTTTGGGAAGTGCATGGAGGCTTTTGAGCACTTTGGTCACCAAATCTTTACATGTGACAGCATCCCAAACCCTCACAAGTAGGTGCAAGAGAATAACAATTTACATTTTCTTGTTTTTCTTTTTTTGTGACTTCTCCACTGACCAAGGAAATAACTAGGAGTGTTTCTGCTAACTTCAGTTAGTATGGGAGTGTTTTGTGTATATCAATTAGCTGTAGTGGTATATTGTGCAAAACTACATGATCTCCATTCAGTTTGCCACATCCCACTGGGGTTATATAACTAGAGCATTTCAGTAATGAAACATAATGAATAACAGTAATACTTACAATTTAAAAACTCACATCTAGTGATTTCTGATACTTAAAAGAGAAAGTCTAACACAACCATCCCAGAAAACAGCGTGAGATAATAACATAGAGTCTTTACAGATAAAACAACCTTTCTTCATTAAATATCTATGTATTGATGCCCTTTCAGTTCCTCTTTGTAAATTAAAATGCTCAGGAGAAAACCTGGAATTTGAAAGTATAATTTACACAGGAGGAAGCCCAGATTTTACCTGCAAGTTTGCTTGCCTTATTCTCTTTTCAGTCTCTCTCAAAAGTAATTAATCCAGCTCAATTCTTAGAGCTGGAAACACAAGATTTCACCCAGCTTTAGTCTTCTTTTTATCCTCATTTTCACACAATTCACTTTGTATTTAGTCTAGGTTCCTTAAGTGAAGTGTTTATGCTAACTCAACTGCTAAAGTTGCATTGGTAGCTAATACATGTCAGAAGCTTCTCTTACTCTATATGTATTGTGGAGGTGTTAATTAGATATTGATTGTCCTGAAACTTTCTTGCATTTTAGCCTTCACAATTTCAGGGTTGTTATTTATTCATTTGCGTAGACAATCTTCTCCTTCATCATCTACACCCAAAGGAGCAGAATGATGGGATTCCTCTCCCACAAAAATAGTCTGAGAGAGCTGGAGTTGTTCACCCTGTGATGATGGCACCTGGATGACCTTATTTCAGCTTTTCAGTACTTGAGAGAGCAAATTTTTGCACAGGCAGATAGTGATAGGACAGGAGGGAACAGACTGGATGATAGGAAGAAATTCTTTATTGGGAGAGTAGTGAAGTACTGGAACAGATTGCTCAGAAGCCGTGAATGCCCAATCTCTGGAAGTGTTCAACACCAGGTTGGATGGGACTTTTAGCAACCTGGTCTAGTGGAAGGTATCCCTACTCATGGCAGGGGGTTGGAACTAGATGATTAGAAGATCCCTTCCAACCCAAATCATTCTATGATTCTATGATTTTCTTAATCTATTTTCATAATACTACTGCAAAAGAGAAGTGTGACTGTGGTAAAAGAGATGATAAAGTGAGCATTTACCATAGTTAACAACTCACCTAGAGCAGACTTTAAACAATTTGGGTTGTCTTTCTGAACCTACACCAGTACCTCCTGTATCTGTAAAACTCTGCATCTGTGCATGCAACTTGGTGAATGTGCTGTTGCTCTTCTTTAAATACATACATTACATATGCAGACACACTCTTCACTACAACTCAGCAGGATTGATATTTGCGTTTGAAATTTTTTTCATCTGTATTTCAATGTCTTAAGAAGAAAACAAGATGATTTGTGACAGTGATTAGCTAGAACATGTGAATCACCTAGTAAACATACTCAGCAATTTCTCAAAGCAACAATTTCAGCAATTTTTAATTGGCCAGTCAATATATACTACCTGAGAAGATGCACACCCATACAGTGAAGTTAGTCTTACTAAAACAGGCTTTCTTTTTTAGCTATATTTTCAGACCTTTCAGAAGTAATCCATGCTACCAAGACCGGAGGGTTTACAGATTGAAAATCCTTCATAAAATCAATTTCTTCAGACTAAGTGGAAAAATGCAGCTGTATTTTCTTTAATAATAGAATGGCAAAGTAATAAAATACTGTGAAATAATTGACTAGTTAATTCCTTTTTCTTCTTCTTTAGAATAGGTTTTTTCTAGAAGGACCTGCTCCGGTTTTTTGATTAGGTTGCTTGAAATCACTCTGATTGGAATAGCTAATTGAACATGACTAAATGATGAGTCAGACCCAATAGGAGTCAACGATAAGACACAGTTGCCAGAAAAGAAAATCAGATTCTGGGAAGTATTAATAGCAGTGTCATATACGAGACATTGGAGGTAATTATTCTGCTCTATTTGGTTGTGGTGAGGATGCAGGTGATGGTAGGTGCCTGGTGCAGGCACCTTATGTAAGTGATGATAACAAATTGAAGGGTCTGGAGGAAACTGGCAAGAACAATGAGAGGTTTAAGCAGTATTATCTGTTAGGAAAAGTGAGTGTAAGATTATTATCTTAGTTATGTAAAACACTTTTGTCATCACTTGTTCACTTATGAGGGGAGAAGTAAAGAGCTTGTATCGCAGCCATGGCTGTACCTGCTCTCCTGAAGTGTGTATCTCTGACCCAGGGAGGCATCCCTGGCTTCCAGCTGTGGGGTGCAGGCTCATGGGTGCTGCTCAGGGCCCCACTGCAGTGCTCAAGCCTTGAAGTAGATTCTTGCTCAGCTCCTATCCCACTGCATGTTGCTCCTACTTATTTCCACATCTCCATGGCATGGCTTTCAAGTCATGTACTCCTGTACTCAGTGTGACTCCTGCCTTGGCCTGGCAGTGATGAAGCCTCTTCAGTATCTGTGTGGAAAAAACCCAAAACCTAGATCCATGTCAGTGCCTAGAATTTCTGGGAGACACACTCCCCTGTTGTCCCCTTCAGGGCACACCTGCATCCTTCTGCAAAAGTGTACAGTGGTGTTGGAAAGAATCTGGACTGGGCTCATTCTCAATAGCCCAGTAAAGAACTGCAGACAAAATAACCTCCTGTGTTCATCAGGCTCCCACAGACTGCGGGAGAGCAGCCATGTCCCAGGACTGACCTTGTGCCTCCCTGCACAAGGAGAAGAGCAAGTAAGTCATCCAAAGAGCTGGATCAGATGCTGATCTAGTGTGTACATGGCATGTGTACACAACTTCTGTTTCTTTGCTGTGGTTTGCTTGGAATAAGTGGACAGAAAAAATGTGGGTACTCTACTGAAAATGGAAAACACCTTTGAGAAGAGACCTGTACTCTCCCTCCACCAGAACCTACCAATTTAGATGAAGCAGTGGTTAAGCACAATTCATTTGCAATGCATTTCTGCTAATTACAGGCCTCTTTCAAGGCCTCCATCCTTCTTGGAGTACTTGCCTAGGGTGATGAAAGCCAACGCATGTGGACTGGGTACAACCCATGGAAATGTTGCTTCTGTGCGTACTGGGCTTGCATGGCAAGGTCTTGGTAGAGGCAGAGAGGAGCTTTTTACAGGGGTCACTTCTGCGAGAAGCTGCTAGAAGCTTCCTCCTGTGTCCAACAGAGCCAGTGAGAAGAGGCTCCAAGATGGACCCACCTCTGGCCAAGGCTGAGCCCATCAGCGCTGGTGGTGGCAACTCTGGGATATCATTTTGGAGAACACGGAGAAAAAGGTGCACAACTCCAGCCAGAGAGAGGAGTGAGAATACCTGAGAGGAGCAGCTCTTCTGACACCAAGACCACAGAAAAAGGAGGGGCAGGAGGTGCTCCAGGCACCAGAGCTGAGATTCCCTTGCAACCCCTGGTAAGGCAGCCCACACAGGTTTGGGGGGAGCAGATACCTGCACCCCCTGGAGGATCCTACACCAGAACAGGGGGATGCTCAAATAAAGTTGTGACTCCATGGCAAGTCCGTGCTGGAGCAGGCTTCTGGCAGGATATGCAAACCTGTGGAAAGAGGAGCCCATGCTGGAGCAGGTTTTCTGTAAGAACTTGTGACCTCATGGGAGATCCATGTAGGCACTGCCTTCCTTGTTTCTGCCTCAGGTGTGGAAGCTGGAAACACAAACTGTGTTGTTCCTAGGGCCACAAAACAGAGTGCACCTGTGCCTCACAAGGTGCAATAGCTGACTCTGCATCAGAAAATATCTGTCACTTGCTTTGCATGTCTAAAGCAGCACTGGGCTTTGTCCCAGTTGCTTCATGCTAAAAGTCTCCTTTTCACAGTGGTACCTGAGACATGATCTCTATAAATAATTCAGCATTGTTTTTAACATTTTCTGAAGTCTGGTAATGATGGAAGCTTTTTTTTTTTCCCCCCATTTTTCAGTCTTTTGAGAAGCTTCTGCGTGCTTCTTTCCTAGTGTCAGTTTGAGATTATTTTCCTTGCCTCAAGAATATTGCCTTGAATTTCTTCTTATAGAAATCTGTTCTGTCTTTTTGCATGTTCAAGGGGTTTGACTGCCTGGCAATTGTATGCCCATTTACCCTTTTCTGATACCTTCCCATTTTTCCAAGGTTTCTCACTTCAGTTCTCTGTATCCCAGACACTGAAATTGTTGTTGCCGTGGCTTTGAGGCAGGACAGTGAACTGCTTTGTGGACAGGCACCTTAGGGTTAGGTCATGCAACAGAGGATACAGGAGGCAGATGTTGTACGTACAAGTATTCAGATGATTCATTCCTACATTTTTTGGGAAGATCTAAACTACAGATTACCTGCATGAGCTTCCTGACTGGCACACACAGTTGTGACAAAGACACAACAAAATGTTTCAGATTTCAGTTTTATTCTGACTCAGACCAAAAAAGGAAGAGGAAAGAGTAAACAGTGACAGTTTACAAAAAACATAATATTTAAGAAAGGCTTGCATTCTATACGTGAATTGAAAGCTTATTAATAGAAATGGAGCTTCAGTTATGAAGCTAAATTATAGAGGTTAAAATTTCTTCAATAATATGCGCTAAAACTTGCATACTGTCGTCCTACCACTAGTCTTGTATCTCAGGTTAGGTACCCTAGAGGTTTTTTTTTATGTTATTAAACATCCTGGTTGACTGAGACAGGATACTATTCCACTGTTACAGCAAGCTGGTTTGGAAAAAAATATGACTATGGAGATCTTTACTCCATGTGAAGCAATGATGCAATAAAAGAAACACACCAAAGAAACAAATATATTTGAAGAGAGAAGAAAAGGCCTAAGTAGTCATTCAAGGACCAAAATCTTACAGAATACAAAATGGTATCAGTTGCCTCCCTTTGTTGAGGTAACTATGATTTATACTTGATGGGAGTCCTAGGCACAGCAAAAATATGGAAAGAAGGAGATCAGAGACTCTTCAGTCAAAACCTGATGTTGAATGCTCACTTTGCTTTTATAGAAAATTGACTGAGAAAATAATCTAGACAACGTTTTGCATCATGATAGTTAATTGTAACTAAATTGTAACTAAAATATCCTTTTGAAAGCATAAGCATTGTTTATGAATTTCCTTTTTCTGAACAATCTCTTTGCAATTTTTCATTTTTGGTGACATCTTCTCAAATCAGTAAGCTTTAAAGTAATAAAACTGTGTAGGAACAGATTTCATAGAACAGTACAGATAAAGATGCTTCACTGTTCTTTCCACTAACTTAGTCAAATCTAATAAAAGCCTTTTTCCTTGACCCACCAAATCATCTTAGGCAAATTGACTCCAAATGAACAAGCAGCTTAATGAAATATATGACAGTATTTTTTTACTCTTTATAGAAGTTTTTAAGTCAAGCATTTATTTTTTTGTTCTCTTAACTGCTTCAGTTTTCCCTTAGTCCATTCTCACAGCCTGAGCAGGGGACTAATATCTGCTGGAAAAAAGAAGAAGGTACAGATATAACTTTCTATAACCAAATATGAGCTATATACATTGTCTTCCAGAGAAAAATATCTGCTTTGTTTTTTTTAATCTCTATACCTAACTTTTCCTATCATATATGTTGCCTCTAGGAGTGTGACATTTAATGGTATTTTGATAAAATTTCAAAGACCAGTTTCAGAAAGCATGTAAAAGAGCAGGCACTTTCTAGAACACACCTTATTTTCCCAGTGTGTCTTAGTAATCGTACTCAGGTCACTCTACTAATTCACATCATGATTGGTTTGGGATCTGATTTGTATTTATGTATGAATACAAATGGAACAGATTTGTTTCCTGAAATCTCTGAGAGTGATAGAGGAAGTTTCATATTTGCTTTCAGCCCTAAAAGCCCTCGAAGGTTGATAAGAAGAGAATGAAGTTTTCCCCAGTATTGCTTGGGCTGTTCAGGTCAGATACTGTTGATTAGTTGTATTGAAAGTGTTCTATGTGAAATCCATGGAGAGGCAGTAGTTTTACTACCACTTGAATAAAAATTGTCTCTAGAGACATTACATTTTCTAAACCCTTGCCATTACCAAGAGGATCTCTTGAATCTTAACCAGGAGCTGGAAGAAATTATATGGAATGAAAATACTGTCAAAGGAAAATAAAAAGCATGGCTAGTCTAGCGCCTTTCCCAGTGGATATCACACAACATAGGACTGTGACTAATTAGTTTAAAAAAAACCATCAGTTTTTACTTCAGTATGGTGCTAGAACATAGGTATCTGCATATTTAATGAAGAAGTTTCTTTTTTCCTTCTAAATGTTTCCAAAATGTCCTTAATCTCTTTTAGCTAGAGAATATTTACAGGGAAATAAAGACTTTCCAATAACTGACTTAATTTCATTTACTGTTTCCACATGCTGATCTTTGAGCAATTGCTGACTAGCTGAAGCTCGGTGGATCACAGGTGGTTCAGGACCTTTCAAAGATACCCTGGCCTCCAAAGATCCTGTCCAGTCTGGGATGTCAGATTAGGCATTCCTATTTTTGGTAGAAGAGACTGGCCAAGCGATAGAAAAGGAGTATTGCCTGGGCAAGTGTGACCTCTATACATCAAACTTCCAGAAAAGATTTCTAAGTTTAGGTGAATTCTCCTTTAGCTCTGTAGTTTTAAAAAGTGCTATTTATCATTTGTACATTTATTATACTTCTCTATCTTTGGCCTTATGATTTCCTAAAATTGCTATGTGTTCTAAGCATAACATATTTTTGCCTCTATTTTCTTTATTGAGGTTTAAAGCTTATATGTTTTTCTTTCTGTTTGGTTCAGATTTTTGTCTGTTTGGTGGGATTCTTTGCTTGTTAATTTGAGAGAATTGAGTTTTGCTTAATGCAATACACACATGCTCGATACACTGTGGAATCATTCATGTTTGCTATAATCATTTTTACCAAGAGTCCAAGGCATCTAGTGAATAGTTATGCATGATATAACCATCTCCATTAACCACTCTTGAAAGAAAGATAATTAACACACTTTTGAAAAAAAAGCAAAGAAATCTGTTAGAAAGATGGAAAACTGTAAATATTGTACAGTGTCTCTTTAAATAATAAAAACCTGCTAAAAGGCTTTTGGCAGGTCCAGAACATCAATATGTCCCTACCATCCTGATCATTGTCTCTAGATTTTGACCTGAAATTTGATTTTTTTCATAGCTGAAAGTCCATCTGTAGTCAAAAACATGTGTTTCCTTTTTCAGCTACTAATGATCAATAGTCTGGCTGAGCAAGCCTTACTTTTAATTGTACCATCACAGCTTGCCAGGTTATAATTTCCATTTTCAGGTCACCCACTTTTATTTTGAAGATACTTGCCATGCAATTAGCTATTTCCCTCAGATAGCTAACAGAATGTGATAATGGAAGTTGCCACTGGTTAATTTTCATCACATCTAAGCTTCCAAGCTCCTTATTGTTTTCACAGTTAGCTAATACACTTTGCCAACAAAATGGGTCCCATAATTTATTTGTGGGCTAAAGAATCCAGCAATAGCTACTATTGAGTTATGGTTCTCATCTTGTGGCATAGAAAGGCCTAATTCGAGCTGGTCAGCAAGTCTGCTGTTTTTGCTTTAGTTACTCACTTTTCTGACTGTGCCTTGCAGGAGCCCTCACACTGCCAGGCTCCCCTGATCCCTGCCTGCACCACCAGAGGTTCCTGCAGCTTTTGTCCTCTTAGCTCCAAGTGTGTGCAGCATGGGACACTGAACTGGCTACCGTTCTCTCAAGCAGCTTTATTTCTTCCCATACCTTTGCTGGGAACTTGAAATACATAAAACATTCTTCTCCTCTTTCTTTAATCTTTGCACTGCAAAGTTACACAGAGATAGTTGACATATATTTTCATAGAGTGTTTTCATTGCAAACTTTCTCTTACTTTATGATATAGCTTCCTTTTGGTAGAGATACCATGAAAATGTGGAAGCATACCAAAAGCTAAACAGCTCTGTTCAGACCTGAAGGTAGGCTAAACTTCTAGGATTCAGACATGTCCGTATATTCTCCGTTGTCTGCCAGAAGAGACCTGAGAACTCCCCTGTTACAGGCTACTCTATTCTCTGGAGCTCTTGGACAAGAAAGGAAACATAGGGATTTTCCACCCTCTCTGTCAATCTTACATAAAGGTATATGAGATGAAACCCGCAAACTAGGGTTCGAAAATTGGTTTGCAATCAATGCCTCACTGCAGAGCAAACCCAGCTTGAGCAGGTGCACACAAGCCACCACAAACTGCTCTGTGAGCCAGGCATTGACTTATTTCTGCTTAGGGAGGGTTTCAAAAAGCAGTGCACAGCACACACAGAGCACTTGCTGCTACGCTTTTGTCTCCTGATGAATCTAACAGACAATTGTTAAAAAAACCATCTCCCACAGCTTGCATGCCTTTTGAATATTATTCCATTTTTGTTGTTTGGCTAAACAGTTCTGGCTGAGGTAGCACTGGCTTGTAAGACTTGGAATCAGCCAGAAAATCTAAATGTTAATTGGTTACTGCTGAAATTTGAATTCATGGTGAGACAAAAAGTTGACCTTTAAGTTTCGTTACCCTTGAATAGCTCTCAGCCTTGGGAAAATGTACCACTGTCAAAATGTTACTGTATTCCTAGAAGCCATGCTAGAATTAGAAAGAAGTTGTTCAAAATGAGGCTAAAGTGTGCCATAATCATGGAGTAATCTTATCACAGGCTGAATTAATGCAAGCTGAGATACAATCACAGTGTAGTTTCAGGAATATTCGGTGATAATTGTGGAGTCTCAGGTAATTACTTCAAGTGGTCAGATAACCTCTGATACTCAAATACTGTGCTTGTCTCATTAAAACTTCATCTGGAAGAATCAAAATACCTGCTTTTTTCACGATTTAAGGAAGGTACACTTTTGATTTAGTGCATGGCCCATTAGTTGAGTCTCTCTGTTATCAGCAGTGTCTCTGCTATATAAAATATATTCTTCTTAAAACCAATTCCCCAAAAGTTCAAAGCCCTATATTTATGTCTTTCACATTGCTGTAACTGCAAGGCTTTATCTAGCAAATATATACATTTCCACATGACACAATAAAGATATTGATTTTAGGTTTATTCTAAACTGCCAAGTAAATAGGCTTGATCATAGCAAAGCACAGATCCTATTGACTTTGCTGGGCAGAGACAAATAAAGCTCCTAAGCTTTACTTGGCCCAAAATAATCCTTTGTAGTTCTGATCTGTGGCTAGAAAGAGAAAACTCACAAGAAATTTCACTTTACATTTGTACTGAGATTCTTAGTGCAGTTTTTTTGTTTATTTTGTTTTGTTCTGAGTTATTTTGATATTGTTTTAGCTTTTGTTTTTGTTTCTGGGTTGTTGTTTTGACAGCTTTTTGGTTTGGCTTTGGTTTTTTTTTCCCCAGTGGTATCAGGTAGACTATTTAAAATGAGTGAGAGGCAGAACTTGGGCAAAGGGATGAAGGATGTTCCAGGCAGTGTGAGCTGATCCAGTGACAAGACCAAAAAAGTGCTACAGCTGCTGTGGCCCTTCTCCCCTGCAGCACCTTCTGGTTATTCACACACCTGCTACATACATTTTGTGTTGGGATGATGGCCCCAGTCCTGTGCATCCCTCAGCACATTGGCTCCAAATCCTGCCTGCTGTCTCAGGCTGAAAGCAGAGAAACAGAAGAAAGCAGAAGGATGAAACCTGGAGCAAATAGAACAGGAGTACCCATATGCTAAGTGAGCTGCACACTGCAAGACAGTATTTGAAAGCTTGACAAAAGCAGCCCTGCCTCACTTAAGGGTAAATTTGTCACCTTTGAGCAGGAGATCACTAAACTAACTTTTAGATGTAGAAGCATGAGCCTGCAATTTTTTAATGACCACACACTTTCCTTGCCAAACATTAACCCGTACATATAAAAAATAACAGCAGTGGGATATGTAATCAATCATAGTTCTTACACCTGGACGTAAAGTATGTGATTGCTTTAGGTAAATCCTACTTCTTCTTCCTTTTCCCATGCCTCCATCCTCACAGAAAAGGTCACATGATATCTCTTTCGTCAACTTCCTAGGATTGGGTTGAAAGACTTTAAAAAGTGTGTTAGGAGGCCTCTCCACCAGAAAATTCAGATGCAGATATGGAATTGAAAACCATTAAAAGGAAGGATTGCTTGAAGAGATGTCTGGGATTACAGACACAGTGGACAAACTCAGCTGATATGACATTTGTGTGTGTGTGTTGGGCAGGAGCAGGGCAAGTATATGACTTGGAAGACAGTAGTGTGTCAGCATTCAGGAAGGCTGATGCAAGGTGACTGTCAGGCCAGTGCCAACATTAATGGTTAATCCTGTCTTTAATCCCCTGGAACTGAGGGCTTGTACCTGGCAAGGAGCCTAGACTGTCACTCGGGTGTTTTAGGTGGAAGTTTCTCATTCTATTCCAATTCTTTGGGAAGAAGTGAAGAATTAAAAATACATGTTCATGCCTTATATTACTTACAGAAAATTATCACTACTGTTCAGGAAGCATGGCAAGCTGCAGCAGTGGCTCTCTGCACAGCAAAGCCTGAGGATTCCCACTTCCAGATGAAGTGGAGGCTGGGAGGAGGGGCAGGCTGCCCTTTCCCGGCTGTGTCACAGCTGCCCTCTGACTCCTGGAGCCTGGGCTTTGCTGCTGTGCTGCTTTGCCCTTCACTGAGTAATAGGCACAGTCTCCTGCTGCCACAATGCCAGGTCTGCTCTCTCAAAGGGATGGATGGGATGATTTAACACTTCTTTTTCTCTGACTCCTTCTGTGAACCTACACAGAGAATACCTCAGACTAAAAGCCCACCATGAGTAAATAAAGAGTACAAAAGTATAAAGACGCCATAATTGCCTAAACCAGGGAAAAAATCCATTTGAGAGAACAGTATTTTTTTGTTGTTGTTGTACCATTTAGTAACATATAAGTACCATTTATTTGTTTTAGTAACAAGCTGTGAAAAACATCAAGACCTGCAGAAAGAAATACTGGTGCAGTTAGGTGGCTAACACTTTACTCTGCTTTAAACCATTAGACCTCTGCATCAACAGCCCACTTTGCATCTGTACTCATTCCTCAAGAGAGAGTACCTCCAAAGTACAGCTTGGGGAGGATCTCTGGACTACAAAGACCCCTGAATAATAATAAATGTTCCTGTGTCCTTCTGGCTGAAGAACCAGTCCTGGGTCTTGGCTGATGTCCTGCACATCCTCACACCAGCCTGACGTTCCTAAATTCAGTACAGCATACTGTATGATTTACTATGAGATTTTTATCCCCATATTCCAGTCCTTCTTAATTTCAGTTCCATTTTTTCACAGATGCCTATGGTTTATGAGCATTCCTGTTTAGTATTATGGGTGGTTGAGACATAAAGTGATAAAGTAAAAACTTGAATTTGTTCATGAGGGCATCTTTAATATCCTTTTTGTCAAACAACAATAGAATAAATTTTTATTTAAGATTTCATTTATACTTTATGTTTCTAGAAGAGTGGAGTTAGTGGAGAAAATGAGGAAGCAACTTGGGCTTTTTTTCTAAGATGTTTGCTATAGCTCCAGAGATTATGTGGATTTTGTAGAGATGATCAGCAGCTGTATGAGAGGATGTTGTGTTGCTAGGAGACACTAATAAGGATGTACCATGAAAAATATATGCTCTTTTTAAATTGCACTTGGGCTAGGAAATGAATGAATAAAAAGTAGATTAATGAACCAGGGTATCAAAAATATCAAAGACTGCAAGAATATTTAATTTTTGTGCTGGAATGCCAGTGTTAAGTGCAAAACTTAATGCAGTTCCAACCAAAATGCATCAAAATTAGAAGAACAGGACACTGTGGGTCATTAACAGCTTGATTAGAAATACACAGGTAGCCTGAATCAAGAACATAAAGGAAACAGAAAAAAAAAAATTGTATGATTGCATGGCTGTTTCACCTTACTGGTGTTAAACCAAGATCAATGGTAGACACCTTGGGTATCTTTATCCAGTTAATTGATTAAGCTTACTGAAAAAACTCTCCTCTTTATAATCACAAAAAGTCAAGTCAGAAAGGACATGAAAAGACATCTGACCAAGGAGGACAGTTCAACATCAACCATCCCTCGTAGATATTTGATCAGGCCATTCAAAGCACCTCTACCAATAGAGGCTCCTCCTAAGGCAGTCTCATCTGTTGCTTCTCTTTCCCTGTTATTAGGAAGCTTTTTCTAATGTTCAATCTAAAACTGTATTATAGTATCATTCACAATGGAAAAGACTTCTAAGATAATTGAGGCCAACCATTAATCTGGCACTCCCATGTCCACCACAAACCATGTCCACAAGTGCCACATCTATGTGACTTTTAGATACCTCCAGGGACAGTGGCCTCCATCACTTCCTCAGGCAGCCTCTTCCTGTGTTTAGGAACCATTTTGGTGAAGAAATATTTTCCTAACCTCCAATCTAAACCTCCCTGGTGACAGCTTGAGGCCTTTTCCTCTTGCCTAATTGCAAACCCAACCTCACTACAACCTCCTTTCAGGTGGTTGTAAAGAATAATAAGGTGTTCCCTCAGCCTCCCTTTTTCTGGGCTTAACAACCCCAGTTACCTCATTTGCTCCTCATAATGCTTGCACTCTAGGTACTTCACCAGCTTTGCTGTCCAAAACACTCTTAACCAAAGTTTATGGAAATGCCTGCATCCATCATGTTTTCAAAGCTCTGAACCCTTTTGGTATTTGTGCTGGAAACTGTTAAATGCAAAGTATTTTATGTAAAGACCCAACAACTTCCGGACTTTGGAAATAAGTGAATGAGAAAGAACACAAGTTTATTAATTCACAGCCAAGGAGACTTACTCAAGAAAACAGTGCATATTTTGTCAACACAGCCTTACCCTTTCAGGTCAGTGGTGAGTATTCAGTCTCTTCTGTGGTTGCCCATCACAAAAAAAAAGGAGATGCCTGAAAATGTCAAACAGAAAATAAGAGATAACTGAAAATGTCAAATGGCCCCTCACAAGCCAAAAAGTCCAAATAAAGCCAGTCCTTTTTCTAGAAATAACTAGGCTGTAAATGGAATTAAACACCTCTTTGTTTTTCTACTTTCTCAGTTTTGCTGAGGATCTATAACTGCAAAAGTTTTTAAAATTAATTTCTACAGTGGTTGCGTTGACATGTCTGGAAAACAGTGATGCTACAGTTTTAAGAGTTTAATTAAATAAGATGCAGATTCATAATATCATAGTAGAGCTTCATACATTTTTGTGCTTAATGATATCACCAGATTCCAGCACCTCTACTGATGAGATAATGTGCCTGAAAGGGCCTCTAATAGAGTGTTATGATAGTAGTACAGACCCGCCTTCCCCATTTTGTTTTAAATTTTGTCACTAAAGATGAAGTCAAGAAACAGAAAAATTTTGGTCAAATAACATCAAATTACTGAGAAAGCCATGAAATTAAATTCAGAGCTCAAGCTGAAGGAACCAACCAGTTATGGCTGTCTAATGGCAGGGTGTTTGTGCAGAGGGAAGGCTGAACCGTGTGCATGGATGTGTGTGACTGCCCTGCAAATCCACAGGTGTCCAATGATTCGCAGCACAGAGCTGGAACTTCTATCTGCTGCCCAATTCCATGCATGGTGAATTACCATTCAAGTGGCAGTTTTACCTCAGAAGTTGTTTTTCTATTTGTGTTAGAAGCAAAATCAGGCCCTATAGTAACAAAGCACAACTCACCCACTAGCATTTTACTTTCATTTTATTCCTGTATCGATGAACTCTCAAGTATCCAGACTGGCCAGAGCATTAGAAAGGGACCCATGCTTGAAATGGCTTCATTTTATAATGCAAGATGTGGTTGAAAAAGTTTAAAAATTATTCAAGACAAGCAGATTCCTACCAGAAGCCAGAAGCTTCTCCTCTGTCTGTCAGGACCACTGCCTAGAGAGATCCACCACTGGCCAAGGCTGAGCCCATCAGAGATGGTGGCAATGCCTCTGGGATAACAAAGTTCAGGAACTGTTGTGAATCCTGATTTAGGCTGACTATGACAATTTGTCATGACTGACTGGTTTAGGTCACTTTAAAAAATCACCATCAAATGTATCAGTAAAAACAAGTTTAGTGCAAATCTGTAAAAGCACCATTGTGTTCAATGTTAAGCTTTAATACTTACTACATGGATGAAACATACAAAAAAATCAGATTAGAATAAATTAAGAACTCTTTCCAGAGGTAAGGGTGCAAGAGGGTTTAGCAGTGCTTAATCTTTGTCTAATGTACAAAGTGGTTCAGTAGGATTTGCTGCAATGGCAACAGGACTTAATTGTAGATTTGAGATAGTAACACTCATTCTACGCTTGCTAGAGGCTATTTAAATACATTCAATTGCTCACACACACACACAAAATATTTACCAGGGTACTTGTGAAAAATTCCTCTTGAGTGTCAGTGAAATAATCATGTCAAATGCCTTGGGGATTCTTAATAAGTGAGAGCTGAGTCTCAAGAGTTGGAGGCATCAGCCCAGGTCCTTCTGTCTTGGTGAGGGTCCACTGAATTATGCAAACCCAAAAGAGTTTGGGAGCTCTGAGAGGCAATCCCTACAGGGGAGATGCTGCTGCAGACCTCTGCAGTCCTGGAGAGCTCAAAGGGCCTCACTCAGAACTGCTCTTTACAGGACTGCAAGATGATTTGCACTTGTCATCCGCAAAATTTCCCTCCTCAGACCAGTAATTACCCGAGTTTCCAGCACAAATGGAGGCAGTTTCCAATACAACTGGATATTGTTTCCAAAACTCCAGCCATAATGAATGGTACCATTCCCCTCTGGCTGTGGTTCAGGTAGGGAGAGTTCCAAGGCTGTATCAGGCTATAATGGCTCTCTTTACTTGCAATCTGCCACTTTAATGGTGTGTTGCTAACAAATCACAAAATATTACACAACTCAACAACACTGATAACTTTCCACACAATGTTTGATCCTTCAAAAAAAAAGAAGTGTTGGGTTTTCTTGGCACTTTTTTTGTTGGGGAGGTGGTCTATTCCTCTTATAGTTTTGGAATTGCACTCTTAAACCTGGGGATGAATAGGAATTTTCTCACAAATCTTTACTGTGCAAGGAACCCTAGATGTTTCACAAGCCTATAGGTGAATTAAAACCCCAAACATACAAATTAAACTCTACATATACTAATAATTCATGTGAATAACTTACTCCATACTTTCTTTTAGCTATAGCTCTCAGTGTGAACATATCAAAATATATGATGAACAGGACTTTAACATGGCTGCTTTGTGCTTTTTTTCTCCATAATGTAGTCCCAAATAGAGTATGGGGTTGTAAGTGCTGGAACCCTGTAATGTTGTTTTCACATCTGCTCTCACATCATCACAAAATTGTGTTCCTATAAATTGCTTTTTCCTGCCTCAACTCCCACATTATGTTTCAAATAGTTGTGTGATAGTAACAAAAACTGATTAATGGTGTAGCTTGGCTTTGTGACTTGATTCACCATTATAACAATGTCAAAATTGACAGCTTCATTTTAGCAGTTTTTTGAAGTGATTTGCCTTGCAATAAAGGGAAACATCTCAACATATTAATTTGCTGAGCTTTGGCTTTGAAAATTAAATTTAAAATACAATTGAAATGATTATTTTCTGTAGTACTTACCTCACAGTGAGGAGCAAAGAGTGTGGGACACAACACTCTTGAGCTTTTTTTTCTGCCCAAATTTTAATACCAATTCAACAGAGGGTGTTTCTTGGCTGGTTTATCTCACCTCCAGCTTCACTGATTCATGGCTAGCTGGAGCCGCTGTGCATCCTCCAGCACCATCTGCAGTTAAAACACAGGTATTATTATATACTAACATCAGAAATAATCACCCGAGGCCAAAGTTCCTGTCAGGGATATGATATAATCTGTAAAGTCAATATTAAAACTCCAGTCACTCTTCAAAGCAACGAAACTGTAATTACTGCTGTGCACTTTCCCTCTTCTGTGAAAATAGAAGTGTGATGTACAAAACAACTTTTTCCAAGCTGATTTTATAGCTTTTTGAAGCATTTAATTATTAAAATTCCAAGAGTGATTCTTTTAGATTAATCTTTAAACATAAAGGCTGACTCTCCACTGGAGTACTGAGGTGAAATGAAGAGGGAAGAGCTGCCAGCAGGGAGGTGATTGCAGGTCCTTGATCTCCAACAAGTAACCCCCAAGGTATGTTAAAAAGTCATAAGGGTTACCTTTAAATGTTAGACTACAGATGTTAGCCCAGCATGATGCCACAGCCCAACCCTTGTACCAGCCACCAGCTCTGCAGCTGGAGAGCCAGCAAAGCCTTGAAGGACAATCTATTCTTTCCATTCTTAGTAGACATACCTGTAGGCTGAGGAAAGTCTTCAGGCAGAGTGCCCTGCAGCCTCAGAAACCTGAACCTATCAGTTCTGTGAGATTAATTGAGTCTGCAAGAGTTTAACAGCACCCACCCATATCCCCACAACGAAAGGAAAGGGAAAACAATGATGTGTGCTGCACATTTGTAAGGCAAAGGCCACAATAGGAAATATTTCAAGTTTGCCACATTTATTCTTACATTGATTTCCTCCTGAAATGTTTGGGCAAGATGTTGCCATGCACTGGGGTGTTAGAGGTGCTAAAGGCTCCTAGCATGGTTCCTGGCAGATGAAGGTACAAAACCCCTTCATAAAATTGTCATATGGGAGCTTTGCCATTTTCACTTGGCTACATGCCAGCTGAAACACTCTTCTGCTTGCACATCAATCTTCCCCACTTCTGATCTTGAAGAGAACAGGTCATTCCACTTTGTTTTTCCTTCCTGAGAAAAAGCAGATGTTATAAGCAGAAAAATCATTCAGAAGGAGTTTTCCAGTTTAAGTCAGTGTAGCACAAACAATGACAAAAGTAAGAGTGAGAGTCAAAGGTAAGAAAAAGACATACCTACCTACCATATATATTGATATGTTTATAGGAAAGTGAGATGCACCACAAAAGGATGGGCTGTGCTCTCTGCCTCTGTTATTATTTGCCTTGGTGTCAGGGAACTGTTCCATCCATATTCATTTGCCAGTTCAATTCTTACAAGTTTTCTGCTATCACTTAACCACTGTTAAGTGTCAGGAGCTGTTTAGCATTCACATATGCCTGCAAAAGCAGAGTTGTGAGGGTACAAATAAACTAGTCTGATCCTATTAATGGTTAGTGGTAGGCTCTAGTCAGGGCAAGGAAGAAGAAAGACTTAGAGTAATTTCACAACTATAAGGCGCACCCTTTTGACTAAAATTTTCCCCCAAACCCAGAAGTGCGCCTTATAGTTCGGTGCGCCTTATCTGATGGACAAAGTTCGGAAATTTGCCAACCCGGAAGTGTGAGCTGCAATGGGGGGACGGTGCCGCGGGAGCACTGAGTCGCGAGGTGGGGCAGGAGCGGGCAGATGCAGCCGGCAGGAGCTGCACAGGGAGGGAGGGAGCTGCCCTCGGCCCTGGCTCCGGCACGGGGAGGGCACGGGGGCTGCGTTTAAAAGCTACACCAGTCTGTGAAAAATGTTTGCAAACTGCCAGTAATTCATTGCTTTGTTGAACACGGTTCAGCTCCTCACTGAAAAAAAAAGTGCGAGCCATGGGCCCAGCCGCGACGGGGGCAGGAGCGGCCAGCCCCCGGCCAGTGGCGGCCGCACAGGGAGAGAGGGAGCGGGCAGTGCCGCACCGCCCCGAGTCGCAGACGGTCCCAAGCCATCCTGAACCGCAGCAACCCCGCGGTGTGAGCTGTGGCCGCCCTGAACCACAGTAGCCATGAGCCCCACCTCACCAGCTGGGGGTGGACGGGAGGGCCGGGCCCCACGCACGTGGAGGGCGCTTGGGGCTGCGTTTAAAGGCT
Source organism: Catharus ustulatus (assembly GCF_009819885.2). Taxonomy (NCBI): domain Eukaryota; kingdom Metazoa; phylum Chordata; class Aves; order Passeriformes; family Turdidae; genus Catharus; species Catharus ustulatus. The sequence goes on along the minus strand of NC_046222.1, from coordinate 48,928,445 downwards.
ATACTAATCTGTTAAAATGTTTGCAATTTGAGCACATGACAGTAAACTCCATGACAGGGGATTCTGTTATTAATTCATTACTTTTTTCAGCACAGCGCGGATCTTCGCGGCAAAAAAAAGTGCGCTTTATAGTCTGGTGCGCCTTATATGATCTACTAAGTTGTGAAATTTGCCGACTCCCGGGAGGTGCACCTTATAGTCCAGTGCGCCTTATGGTTGTGAAATTACTGTACTTCAAATTCCTGTAACCAACAGTTTATAAGTACAAGGTATATAGATATTCATGCTTCGAGCACAAAGAAAAATGTAACTAATGAAGTTTTGGAAGAATTTCTTCTACTGCCACTTTATTTCGTAATTGTTCAGTATAAAATTTCTGGCCTTCACCTCTGAATCATCCCATTTGCGGACTTCAACAGTGTGTGATATTCCCTGCAGCTCTGATCTGAGCTGGTTAGAGGTACACCATGTACCCAACTTTTGCTGCTTTTCAGATCTTGCAAACGTTGTACTGATGTGCAGAAAAAGGGAAAAATATGGGTCAAGAATGGGAACGTAGTTTCTTCATCACCTTATTTCAAATATTAAAATTTAAGCCAGCGGCAATTAGAAAATTTCCAAATGGGAGGAGATTGGCTCAGCAATGACTATTTAAGAAGCTGATGCATCCCAGACCTAAGCAGTGGCACTGAGATGTCTCAGCTTTTCTCTCCAGGTTTTTCAAGCAGTTTTTAATGTCCAGATTAGCTTTTGGCCACTGCTGTGCTCTGAATTCACATTTTCCTGCACCTGTTATGCTTCTCAGATCCCTTTTTGTCAGATGCCTTTCCCCTAATTGAAGGGGAAATTCCAACAGCAATGGTAATTTGTGACCAAGGCGTGATCTGGCACAGAGGACAAGAAGGACCATCTGCAGAAGCATTTAAACGACGTGGAAGCAAGGATGCCAGGGACAGGACTCTACTAGGGACTGAAATTGCATAGGAGATAAGAAATGCTGTAGTGTTGTCTCATAACAATTGTGGACTGTGCTCGGGGGATACCTTTGGTTAACAGACCAGGCAGTGGGAGATGGATTCAAGGCTGAACTGATCTGCCTCATGCCAACACCCACAGGACTGGTGCTGGGATAAGTGTATGCAAGGAATCAGCTCTTGCTGCATCTTTGCAGCCTGCTTGCAGAACCACTTATGGTAGTAGGGCTTTGCCCAATCCATTGCTTATCAAATCTCTTCATATTTAATCACAAATATATATTTAATTTTCCTCAAGGGGTACAATAAAAATTTTACAACATTCTTTATGTTTTCTAGTCTACCACTGTATATGGAAAGATTGTTTTTCCCACCTGTATGTGCCACTTTGTCTGCATGAAAAACTGTGCAGTGTTTCCAGGCTATTTAGTGGCCTAAAAGGCTCCTTTCCTGTCTCTCTTGCTTACACCAAACTACAGCTTTCTCTTTGATTACAGCAGCTCTGAACTAAGCACAAAAATTTCTGGGGTAGGGACTAGATGTGAAGTTTTGAAATAACTCTGTCACTGCTATTCCTAACATATACTTCGTGGATTTTTGAAAATGTTCTACTCTACTCAAGAAAAAAAACAAACCACCAGATAGGTTTTCACTATATTTTCTGAATTTTTCAGAGTAAAGTTATTCTACATGGGAAAGACTGACACCCTGACCTCACAAAAACGTAGTTTAAGCACAGTTCCTAAAAGTAGACATAAACATAGCTGACACAAATCAACACAAATTGCCAGAAACGGTCACCCAAACTTGAAATTACAACTCAGGTTACCACACATTTTCAAAAGAATTATTAATTCTATCAGCATGTCATCAGTATGACTCAAAGAGATACAGAGAAGTCAAACTCATTAGACAGGCATGGGCAAAACAGTGGTCATATTAGCCCTGAAAAACTCCTCACTTTTATGCTGTTAGAAAGATACAGGGATTGCACAATGTGATTGCATTATTCAAAGTACTATAAGTGGATAAAACAACCTGCATCTGTCTCTGATCTGAGGCTTTCAAGTTCATTTAAAGCTGAAATGTTTAATCAGTTGGAGAGAAGAAGGAGAAGCCTGGTGTAAAAATGCTAGCTGAATTAATCTGAATGCTGAGCTTCTGTATAACTAGGAGTATCACATGTCCCAATTTATTAACCCTTAAATCTTTCAGAAATGTGAGCAGAAGAAGGAAACCTAATCTTCAGATTAACCTACCTGTAAAAATGGAAATATACTTACTTTTAAATCCACGTCTACATCTGACAATGGACTGAGCTCTATGCTTACCTACTAAGTGTGCATTACACAAAATGTTTTCTCCAAGAATCAAACTTATTCTACTGTTTCTTAATTTTTCCAAGGAAAAAAACAAGATACAAATTTGTAGTACCTGAAACAAGTTATAAGTGATATGGTTAGTGTTGGATGCTCAATTATTAAGGAAACCTGTTTGTTTTTATCTCTCTCCAAACCCCTAGTAGGACACATGAATGGAAAAATGAAAGATGTAAAAAAAACCCCAAACAACAAGCAGACACAGTTTTTTAAGATCATCTTCATTCCCAGATCTGAATTAAGATGGTTTCTAGTACTGAGTTCGTAGAATGAGTTCTGTTAGGTTCTTCATTTTCCCACCCCATTCTCTGTTAATAAAAGAGATGGTTAACAAAAGAGTCCTGGGGAGAATAAGAACCTTGAAGTTCAGTGCTGTGGTCAACACTGTCTGACAACTTCATTCAGAAGTTGACAGAGTGCACCCTCAGCAAATTTGCAGAAGAGACACAATTGGGAATCACCTGGCTCATGTACCAGATTGCTGTGCTGCCAATCAGAGGGGCCTCAGCAGGCTGGATAAATTAGCCAATGCAAACCACCTCTTGCTAAACAAAGAGAAATGCCAAGTTCTGCATGTGGAGAACAATTGTGCCATACATACACCTGCATTAACTGGGCACTGACTGGCTGGAAAGCAGTTTTGCAGAGAAGACCCTGGGGATCTTGGGGGAAAATCAGCAGAACAAGACCCATCAATACATCCTTTAGCAAAGAAGGCAAGCAGCCTCCTTGTCTGCATTAAGAGGAGATTTGTCACTACTCAGCACTGGTGAGACACATCTAGAATACTGGGTCCAAGTCTGGGCTCCTGGGTGCAAGACAGATATGGACTTCTGGCAGAAAATCTGCTAAACGGCAATGGGGATGATTAAAGGATTGGAGCATTTGAAATACGAAGACAAGCTGAGAAAGTTGAGACCATTCAGCTTAGAGAAGACAAGGCTCTGGGGCATCTCATCCCGATGTATAAATATCTGATGGGGAAGAGAGTTAAAGAGAGAGACAAACTCCTCAGTAAGTATCTGCTGGCAGGATGAGAGGCAATGGACACAAATAAAATGCATGAAATTTTATCTAAATGTAAAAAACCTCTTTCTAGTGTGACAGGCGTCAAACACTAGAAAGTCTGTCTAGAAATGTTGTGGAATTTTCATTTTAAAACCTATTCAAAATCTTACTTGATATGACCCTGAGCAAACTCCTCTAGATGACCCTTCTTTGACCAGGGGATTGGACTGGATGATTTTCAGACCTGTCTCTTATCACCAGCTACTCTGTGAGTCTGTGAATCCTCCATTACTTCTTATAAAATAGATTTTTCTTGTGTCTTATTAACATCCAACTTCCAAGGATCGTGAACATTCAGCACAGCTGCTGGCTTCCAGAAATTCTTTCTTAGCAACTACTCCTTCTGAAAATTCTCATTAATTTTTTGAGTCCTGGGATGCTTTTGGTGTCATTGTCACAGATAGGAGCACAGGCCTAGAGGACATGGGGGCAAATCAGAAAATTTGTCTGTTTAAAGACTGGAATACATGGATTTCTTTTCTGTGATGTTGTATTGTACTGAGTAAGAGAATTACCGCAATTTGGTGCATCTGCCACAAAAAAGGGCTTGAAAGAACAAAATAATATGTCAAAAAAAGATATGTTCGTAGTCTAAGTTAAAATACTGGCATAGTTCAGACATTTTAAAAAGAAAAGAGACAATGAAAGAAGTGTTGTTCAGCTGTAATACTTGTGTTTTTTCCCTCTCCCTGCTTCCCATAAAAAGCCCCACCCAATGTTTTCTAGGCTAGAAATATCCAAGAAAGGAATTAGAAACAAAAATCTCTATACATATTTTAGAAGACTATGTAATTCTCATTCCTTCTTCACTGATACTCACGTTTTTCCACAGTCAATGTTTTAACTCTGATTTCAAGCACAGATGAAAATGTGTTCAGTCTAACTTTTCTTCTGAACTGAAAAGAATTCATTTGATTTGCTTTCACCTTCTGTTTCTCAATCTGTTTTTCAATTCTTTTGTACCACCTGTTTTCAGAATCTTTAGAGTTAGGTCCCCCTCAAATCATTTTTCCTTACTTAAAGAAAAAAATCACTGATTTTTTACATGCTTGCCAAAAATCCATGATCCCAGGTAGTCTCATCTCTTAGCAAGGCATGCATGAAATATGAAAATTTTGGGGAGACACGAAAATTATGAGGATCCTGATCTTGTGCTGCAGATTAATATAGCTTTGTGAAATTTGCAAAGTTATTTCTGTTGTCAATAAAGCTTCACTACTTTGCTAGTTGTACTGATCTAAGCAGGTGGTGTTAACACGTCTTGCTATGCAAAGCTAAAACACTGAGTAAATGAAAAAAGATATATGTTTGCTTCACATCTTCAGAACTGCTGCAGGAAGTTCATATTCCTGTACCTCTGTCAAATCCTAAATTTCTCTAATTTAAAAATTAAGTCAGGAGAGAGCAAGCTCTTCTGGGTAGAGCTGGATGTAGAAAGCATTTCCCACATTGTCAGCTCTTCCATGCTCTTCTACTAAGATGAGTTAGGAAGGGGAGAAAAAAGAAAAGAAATTTAGCAGTTGCTTTTAGTCTGACTCAGGCAGTTTAATGGTTGCTGAATAAGCAACTTTTATTAGCTGTCAATCTGCAAGTGTGTGTTCCCCATTGCACAGGGAAGAGTTTTATTTGTGTTACAATTAACTACATTTATGCTTTGAAATCTCCAAAGGCAACAGTTTTCTATCAATGTGTTAACTCAAGCTTTAAAAATTATCTGAGGTCTGACAAGAGGAGGTACAAGCCACTAACCCCTATCCTGAGCGTTAAACCTGTCCTGAGAGAAGTCATGGATGAGAACAGCACAGCAAAAGTCAAAACAGAATACTCATTTTGGGAGTGCAAGTACATAGACTCATCATCTTCATTGAAACACAGAAGAGCTAAAATAAATCTAAGAGATGTGAAACTATAACCTGCAGTTATTGCAATTGGAACAAAATGATGCTTACACCAATGTGTGCATTTTTTTTCTTCACTATGCCCATCATCCTTTCTTTTGTGTTCTCTTACCATTGCGTATGATCTCTTTTGCAGCACCTGGTTGAGCACAGAGGAAGAATGCTGGACTGAGGAGTGGATTCCAGCCTTCAGGTTGTGGTGTTGAGGAGATGGACGGGGAGGAGAGAGCTGGGTAGAGTGATATCTGAATTCAAGCTGCTTTTGCAGACTATTGAGTCTCCTGCACTGAAGAGACATGAGAAACTTTCCCAGCCCTGTTATGGCATTTTCTTCCAGGCTTCTGGCTGCAAAATGAGCTCATATGTTCCTGTCTTCTCCGAGGGGGCTGTGGGCACAGCAGGACCTTTGGGCGGAATGTTACTGCACAGTCACCTTTGTTCTTTTGGGGGTTCTGCCTTTGGGAATGCTGTCTGCCTGCAGACCTTTCTCTCCATGGGCAAGCTGCATTTCAGTATGGTTTGCTATCTGAGCTGACGTGTAAGAGCATGTAGATTGGAAGAAAATATTAAAAAAGTACTGTGCCTCTTCCCTGGCCTGAGCATCTGATGCAGGTGTGTTACTGTCAGGTGACCCATGGTGAAAGCAGTGCAGGGAGCAGTGAAGAACATGCTCTGTTTTACAAAAATGCTGAGATCGATGCTCAGGACTGGTAGGCAAAACCAAAAGTCATTTGGGCAGCCTATGAAAAGGTTGAAAATATGTTCAAACTTACTCAGCAATTGAGGTCTCAGAAAAGATCTGTGTTGAGATAAAAGCAGCAGACTGGAGAATACCATTTTCAGTTTGCTGTTGTCACCATGTAAGCATGTGAGTGCAGGCTCAGCCCTACAGGACCATAGACCAGCAGAAGTTAGCAACTGGAGAAAAGGGTAATTGCTTTGTCTGTCTGGTTCTGCTCCACGTAACAAAAGCATCTTGTAAAATACCTGTCTGTAAAGAGCCATAGCAGTGCTAACAACGTGTTGAAGCTGCGTGGAAGAGGGGATGGAGAGCAGTGGGATAGTGCTCCCTGGTGGAAGCAGGGCACAGGCTGATCTACCAGGCAAAACTCATCCTGGGGTTACCTGCTTTCAGTGCAAAGATGCAAAAAGCAGTTTAAGCTGCCAGGAATAGGTACTCTGCAGAACTATTTAATTTGCTGGACTGCAGGTGGCAATGGGAGCTGCAAAATGGGAGAGAAGAGAGGAGAGGAGAGGAGAGGAGAGGAGAGGAGAGGAGAGGAGAGGAGAGGAGAGGAGAGGAGAGGAGAGGAGAGGAGAGGAGAGGAGAGGAGAGGAGAGGAGAGGAGAGGAGAGGAGAGGAGAGGAGAGGAGAGGAGAGGAGAGGAGAGGAGAGGAGAGGAGAGGAGAGGAGAGGAGAGGAGAGGAGAGGAGAGGAGAGGAGAGGAGAGGAGAGGAGAGGAGAGGAGAGGAGAGGAGAGGAGAGGAGAGGAGAGGAGAGGAGAGGAGAGGAGAGGAGAGGAGAGGAGAGGAGAGGAGAGGAGAGGAGAGGAGAGGAGAGGAGAGGAGAGGAGAGGAGAGGAGAGGAGAGGAGAGGAGAGGAGAGGAGAGGAGAGGAGAGGAGAGGAGAGGAGAGGAGCCTATATCAAATATAAGCTGAAGCTTAGGCCTGTATCCGGCAAGAATTTCAAAGGAAATTCTTTCTGAGGTAAGACATCAAAGACCTGATTTCTGTGCTTGGAAGTTGCTTGCTACAAAATGAGAGAATAAATATTCCTTTGATTGTAATTTCTATTTTCTGTTCTACTGTTAGGTAAATGACTACAAAAATAGTAGCCACTCTGGGCCTATGTAAAAACATAACAGGAAACATACTACCTAATCATAAAAGTTTTAAAAATATTCATACTTTTTCAATAAGCAGAAGAAAGGTGTTAGTCGGTTAGTCAAAGGTGATAAAAACTCTTTACTGTGCTTCATTTATTGGCAAAATTATCTCAAGATTTGACTAAAAGGCACAAAGGCACAACATTTTCTTTATCAATGGGAAACACTACACATAGCTAAATGGATGGGATAAACATACAAATAAATAAATGTTAAACCAGATATATATGTGTATACATGTATATATAAGTTCTTGGAATTTAGGGTGCTTCATAGCATTAGTGCCTACAAGCAGTGAATAGCTCAATGTAAATAGCTTTTCAAGTAAAAAGAAAGATCTTTCCTTTAAATACTAAGTAGAGAAAAGAGAAATAAGCGTTAAGTTTTGCACCCTTTGTCAGAGTTGATAGGGCCCAAGTCAGCAAAACACATAAGCACATGCTTAGTTCTATTCAGTTCTTCAAATATTATTATGTATTTTTGTGAATGTAAGCAGTATTAAGTATATGCCTATCATCTTCACTGAATGAAGGGTTTTTTACTTGTTTGCACTTAGAAATGACTTGAGCAAAAAAAGAATCTTCCTGGGAGCAGCAGTTTCTAGTCCTACTATCCTAAACTCCTAAATTTTAAAGTTTTAGTCACCTAAGGCAAACTATGCAGTCTATGCAAAGTAACTGATTTAGTAAAATTCCACACAGGAAAAACAAAAGTCTTACGTTATCCTACCCCAAAATATATACTGGCAGAAAATTTTATGGGAGGTGCTTAGGAGGAGAACATATCACAAAACTGCAACTCATGATTCCTTTGCCAGAGTGCCATTGTTTGGGTCAATATTTGCTGTACAAGTTAAGGCTGGCTGAGCATTAACATGAAATAAATGTATCTTGTAGCGATATCTGCCAATATTTAACAGGGAGATCATACAAACCTTTCTCCCTTGGCCTTTCGTTAACTGTTTCAAGGACTTGTGTCTCTGGACACAGGAGACTTGGGGCAATGGAAATTTGTGAATGCCACCTTTCCTTTCTTTCCATCAAAGAAGAAAACAAGAAGGCAACACAAAGCAGATACATTGTCCCCTTGTTTCAAAAAACACTGAAAGCCTGGAGGAAATTTGCTGGTGCAACGAGCCCATCTGTACTTAGAGGACAAATACAGACTTAGTATTTCTAGATATAATTCAGCTGTTTTTATGTGGTTTTTAAAACGATCTCTAAACTTAAACCATCTTTATGAAGGCAATGCAATATCATTGGAGCAGAATAAACGTTGAATAGCAAGAAAATCACTTCAAAATTCCATCTGTCTTTGTGGTGTTATTTCTAGCAGGACATTCAGAGAAACTCCATCCTGCTGTGGACAGATGCATTTTATTTTATGTGGTTTGTGATACTGGGAGAACCAGGTCATCCATAGTCACTGCAAGGCCAATGTGTCTGCCTCACCTTTCAATTCATAGATCCTTGCAGAAACCTCATCTGCTTTCTTTCTCAAATTTCCAGTTACTGAACAGTAAAGATAACCATGTCACCAGAAACTAAAACTAGTTACCTCTTTTACAAAATAGAAAAATCATCATTTATATCCTTTACATTATTACTTGTGTTCATCCAAAGGAATTTAGAAACTCAATTTTCAATTTATGCAACCAAGATGAATGAAAAAGTTGTTTTCTGGAGCTGAAGGAGCTGAAGGTTTTCTGAGCTGTTTTCTGCTTCTTCAGGGCCCACCTGTTGCTCCTGAGAGACATCTAACAGCTCTCTATTAAACTATATTGCCATCCAAATTCAAATGCATGTTTTCCACATCTTTTCAACATCATAATTTTCTGTCTATGAACTGATGTATGGGTGCTGGGTTTTTCTATTTTATCATCAGGAATTTTCCTCTCTAAAAAAGTTACCTTTCATGCAGACAGATGAAATTCAATTGCAAGGATAATTGCTGTACTCTGAGTCAGGTGCCGTAATGTGAATTGTCTGTTTTTAAAATTATTTAATACTGTAAATGAAGAGGAAATTATTCAAGAAATGCCCTCGAGAAAATGAATGTATGCACTTCAGCAAGTCATTTACAGAAAAATTTCATGCACAGTAAAAAGTAAAAATTGTTTAACTTTTCCCTATGTTACCACATGGTGGCCACATAGCCCCAGACATGTGGGCAGCTGCTCTGAGAACACTGAGAAACCCTTGAAAATTACAGTTCCTGTTTTCCATGCACCCCACATGAAAAGATCTAATCTACACTAAAGACTTCAATGCAAATTCTACAAACTTACTAGCATTTCCTAAAATCTCAGTTAGATAATTCTACCTACTATGTAGTCTGATTATTGGACTGATAATTCAGACAGAAACTAGATGTAATCAAAACACCAGAAGCACAACCATAAATGAATAAGAATTGAAAAAAAAAATCTTGTAGAAATACCCAAACTCCATTTTTCAAGTTTTTCAGAAAATGAGTGAATTTACTACAATGATCTTTTAATATGACTTATATCTTATTTTTAACAATGACATAAAAATAATAAATGTATTAACACTGCATTCATTACATCAATTTCTGTATTAAAATTGGTTTAATTTAAAACAAATGTCATATTTGATCTGTTGAAATATTTCTGCAGCAAACTACGCTCAACTCTGATGCAGAGTTTAAAGTGTGCAAACTTTTCTATTTACCACAGTGCTCTCCTGGTTCAGTCTTCAGTATAACATCCAATGCCCCCACTGGCAGCTGGGGATTTGGGTTCTCTAAACACCTCCCACAAGAATGGGACCAAAAGGGTTTGATACACATCACCTGCTCCCTTGGGATGCCTGGGAAAAGCTCGAGAGCCTGACTTCAATCAGTTGTCAAAACACATGTCAAAATTCATAAAGGATTACACATGAAGGCCAAAAACATAGAAAATAAGGGGAAGTCCACCTGTCAGACTTTTAACTACAAACAATTTGAGATTATTTGTATCTCCCCCAGGAATCTTTTGACACACCAAACAGAGTATTAAAAACACTACCGTGGAACCTTGTAAGAATTTTGAGTATAAGGCCACATCCATCCACCATCTGCTGCAAGCAGGGTATGCTGCAAAGGAGGCTTCTAGCTGAGGGACAAGAACTTACAAGTAGTCATCCTTGTTGCATTGAGAAAAAGGTCCTTTGGTCAGGAACCTGCCCCTGAAACTGTGTGGAGACTTGAAGCAACTGAACTCCATCTCTCATGAGGCTCTGTGGCATAATTGCAAAACAGCACTTCATATTGTTTGCACAAAACCCAGAATCTTTTAAGGTTTAGGCCTTTTCCTTTTTGGGTATAATTAAGTATTGAAATTTTCAATGGAGAACAAATACTTCTCTCAAAGTACCTTTTTTGCGTTGGAAATAAATTACAAGTTGTGATCTACTCACAAACTCTGAGGAGCCATCTGATGCCTTAAAACTACCTTATTTAAACTTACTAAAACCTTTTAGGCTTCAATACTGTATCATAAAAGAATCAGTAGGAAGGGCTTTCAGAAGGGCTGTCCAGGTTTGTCTTAACTTGGGCAACCTGTTGGAGACAATCCTGCTTTTACAGATGCTACTTCCTGATTCCCAAAGTAAACCATAGCCAAAGCAATGCCTACCCTGAACTTCATAGCTTGCAGAATCATAGAATCATAGAATCATTAAGATTGGAAAAGACCTCCAAGATCATCCAGTCCAACCTTTGACTGCTCACTACCTCAACAGCATGACCATGACACTGAGAACCATGTCCAGTCCTTTCTGTAATAGTTCCAAGGATGGTGATTCTACCACATCCCTGGGTAGTTTGTTCTAACGTTTGACCACCCTTTCAATGGAGAAATACTTCCTGATGTCCAACCTAAACCTCCCCAGTGCAACTCGAGGCTATGTCCTCTTGTCCCTGTCACTTGTTACCTGGGGGAAGAGGCTGACCCCACCTGGCCACCCCCTCCTTTCAGGCAGCTGTAGAGTGATGAGGTCCCCCCTGAGTCTCCTTTTCTCCAGGCTGAACACCCCCAGCTCCCTCAGCTGCTCCTCACAGCACTTGTGCCCCAGACCCTTCCCCAGCTCCCTTGCCCTTCTCTGGACACGCTCCAGCCCCTCAATGTCTTTCTTGCAGTGAGGGGCCCAGAACTGAGCACAGGATTGGAGCTGTGGCCTCAGCAGTGCCCAGCACAGGGGGAGGTCACTGCCCTGCTCCTGCTCGCCACACCACTGCTGATCCAGGCCAGGATGCCACTGGCCTTCTTGGCCACCTGGGCACATCCTGGATCATGTTCAGCTGCTGTTTGCCAGCACCCACAGGTCCTTTTCTGCCAGACAGCTTTCCAGGCATTGCCCCAGCCTGTAGTACTGCCTGGGGTTGTTGGGACCCAAGGGCAGGATGTGGCACTTGGCCTTGATGAACCTCATACAATTGGCTCTGGCCCTTTGAACCATGCATCCCTCTGTAGAGGCTTCCTGCCCTCCAGCCGATCAACACTCCTGCCAAACTTGATGTCATCAGCAAACTGACTGAGAGTGCACTCAATCCCTTGGTCCAGAACATCAATAAAGATTTTAAAGAGGCCCAAATCTCAGCCTTGAGAAACATCACTTGTGACCAGCCCTCAGGTGGAAGTAACTCCATACCCATCACTCCCTGGCCCCAGCCATCCAGTTATTTATAAACCAGAGAAGAACAGTAAGGTACCAGATGCTCTAGGAAAATGCTGTGGGAGACAGTACTGAAGGCTTTACTAAAGTCCAGAGACTACATCCACAGCCATTCCCTCACCCACTAGGCAGGTTACCTGCTTAAAAAAGGACACCATGTTGGTGAAGCAGGACCTGCCTTTCACAAATCCATGCTGCCTGGGCTTGATGTCCTGGTTGTCCTGTAAGTGCTGCATTATGGCACTCAAGAGGATCTGCTCCATAATATTCCCTGGGAAAATTCCCTGGAGCAGTGAGGAAGCTGAGGGAGTAGGATGTAGATTTGACACACTGAGTCTTCTCAGAAGAAATTTTATTTCATAGCAACATCTCATCCCCACTGACCCACAACTCATTGCATGGTACCTATGCCCAGAGCCCTTTCCCACTGCCATTTTGTGCTATAGTCCTTCCCAGGGGATTGCAGCTTTTGCAGAAAAGTATAAACACACTGTCAACACTGACACAGTAAAGTCTCCTTCCTCATTGAAAAGAGGGAAAATTCCCACCGAGATTAAAGTGAAATGTAAGATCAACCCATGTCCCAAGGTGGGTGAGCTAGCCCAAAGTTCAAGTACCTGGAGAACCAACTGGTAAGGACACACTAAATTCTGTGAATATATTTTTCTGTGTAGAAGCATAGACTAAAGCACAATGTTTAAAAACTTGTTGGTAACTCCCCAGGGAAAAGCGATCATGCACAGAACAAAGTCATTGATGAATGTAGTTAATCAACCATGAAAGTCAGGAACTTTCAGTCAGAATGGGGACACTGTGGATTATTTTTACCATGTCACAGAGCCAAATCCTTAACACCAGAAAACATCACCAAGGATCTATCATGCCACAACTTCCCACACCTTTTCCCCATGATTTTTTCACCAGGTTATAAAGTCATGGGATTTAGAGCAATGAGAAATTCAAGTTCTTTCTGAAATGCCTTCATAATAATGAGCATTGTCTCAGTAAACTGCAATCACATCTTGCATATTCCCAAGAAAATGCCTTCATTGAGAAGAGATGCATTTCAGGGAAATACCATTCTTGTTTCAGGTTGCCCCTTTGTGTGTTCTGTAAATCTTCAAAGTGGTTGTGACTATAATTCATCTGGGCCGTGGGCAGAAGGAGACATTTCTCCCAAGAGGGGCACAGACTACATGCGTGTGTGGTCCAAGGGAAAGCAGCTTTAATCACGCGCTGAGAGTAATAGGCATTGTACTGTGACTAAATTTACTGTGCTTTCTGGCAGACTCTTTCTGAAGGGAGAAGTGGTGTGTTTCAAGCTCTAATCTTTGTTTTGTCTGTAGATTTTCACTCTTTCTATACTAACTTGATACTAAGGGGCTGATCTTCACAAAATGGGGCCCAAAGTCAGCATCTACTTTTGCAAACTCAAGTACTGAGCACATGTGCATCTCAGTGCAAAGCACAAGTGACTCACAAAGAGCTCGGGACACGTGGCTCTGCAAAGTCCCTTTTTGCTTTCATGTATGCTAAAGATTTTTCACAACTGTAGTTACATTTCTGAGAATAAGATGCTGGCTGTTAGTTCAGAGATACATTTTATTCTCATCTCATTGCCAAAGGCAACTGAAGTATTGAAATACAAGCACGGTGCCAACTGTGCGGTAAAATTGAAGTCACCAGCTCAGCTTTTCTGCAGATTTAATTGGCAAGACTGCAGTCTTTTCCGATCTTTTCAGATTTCACCATCCTATTTGTACAAAATTAAGAGAATTAAGGCCAAATCCAAGCATAAAATAACACTATAAGACCCTCATTGTCCTCATGAAATGGACAAACATGACATGTTTTCCTTCAGCTTGATTTACACCATCAGCATTTGGAAGCAGAGTCATTGTTTAGCCAAAACTGCCAAATGTTTTCTATTTAATTACACAATGCAACCACAGAGTCTCCTAGGAAAAGATCTCTTGTTTATTTATTTACTTAAGTTGATGAGATACTACCAACTGACTAGACATAATTCTCAGGAAAAAAAAAATACCATGGAAGCAGAGTTTATAAACAAGCAAGAAAAAAGCAGTTGTATGGGTTGTGGGTTTTTGTGCAGAAAACAGAACTGAGACTTTTGTATTTTATTCACCATAAGTACAAATCTCTGGAAGAATAGGGATATATCACTGTAGTGGAGTTGTGTGTCATTCTATGCTGCAGACAGCAAGCAAGGGGTGTATAACATGCTCTCTTAGTCTTTCTTCTCTCCATCTGTCCTGCCCTGCTCACTGTCTGTCACAGCCAGTCCATCCTGTCAATCTGGAGTTTGGTTTTATTTAGTTCTGAAGAGAAGGTGTCTCACTGTCACAAGATGTAACTAAAGTGATTAGTTCAGATTCTTTCAAAGGGAGATTGTACTTTTATGAATAAAAATATCATCTGAAATTGCATTACCTTGAGTCATAAGTAAATCCTTTAGGGCATAAACTGATCACCAACAGGCTTGACAAAGGAATGTCTTCAGGCAGTGTATTATTGCTAGTGATGAGTGATAAGTTATGTTATTTCTATACAGAAGTACTGACTTGCAGTCAAAATGGCCTTTTAATTTATTAGAACACGACAAGGAAGAAAAAACTGTAATGTCTTTCCAAGAAAGACAGGCTCTTGTACACAATGCAACCACTCAGTGTTAACAAGGCAGTGGGAACAGTGCTGGAGTCACTTTTCAGACAGCAGACAGTTTTCAGATTTAAAGAAACAACATAAAGTAACCTTAAATTTATCACAAGAGAAAGAAAACCTGATGATCAGAAAAATTAACTCTTTTCTCCTTCAAAAATATTCCCTTCAAATGTTCTGGCTCATACCCTTTAAAGGCTTGGGATGTATCTCCTTTTGCTTTCCATCGCTTTTCTAGTGAGAAAGGCAGCTATTAATCCCTTCTCTCATGCTTTGTTTTAACAGGTCTTGAGAACTTTGGGATGAGCAGTTCCACTCCTCACCATCACATTGCCTCTCGTCAAACAAAACATCTTCTCAGGGGTCTTAGAGTGCTTGTCTCCCCTTGGAACTCCTAGCAAGAGAAAAATAGACTCACCCACTGGCAGCCAGAGGTTTCTGAACGCCCACAACCACTCTGTTACCCACTCTGTGGATAACAAAGGAAAAAGCAAAAAATGGTGGACCTCCATACAGCATGGCTACTATCCCAGAGGATGGGCTGCTGGACATCTCCAGGGAAAGGGCAGCCAGGCTTCAGTGACTGAAGTGATGCATTGGTGGAGGTGGTGGTGGTGTAGAGGGACCTTGTGCCTTCAGCCTCCAGCAGATCTCCCCATTTTTCATGGTGACAATACACATTAGTGTGTCCTCCAGCAGCAAAAAAGGGAAAGTTCTGAACTGGAGGGTGGCAGAGTAGCTTTTGAGGGGATCCCAAGACAGCACCATGTGTGGGGTAAGCTCAGAGCCTGGAGGAAGAGCTCACCAGACCCCCTAAACACAGACTCACACATTCAAAGTTCCCCAATTCTGCTTCTTCATGTGCAATTTCCTGAGAAAGGGTGTATCATCCTAAGCGTTTTTAAATAACTTATACATCCCTCATCATTATTTTAATTTTAAAATGTTCTGCAGAACTAATTATTTTTAATGTGGCTTAAAAAAAAAAGGTGTGGTAGAATAATATTTTTACTCCAGCAATTGAAATTCAGAACTCTTATAAAATTACCAACAGTCTTTCGAATTGTAGTTTAGAAAGAGTTATTTCCTTTTATGACACTCACTCCCTTTTTCATATAATATTTAACCCATGGTGCAGTAAAGGTTATAGGAGTTGCATACTTTGGAAGGTTTATTTCTCATCCCACTGTTATGACACACAAATAAGTGACCGAGTAAGTAAGTAAAACTAAATAAATGAGGCCAGAGAAACACAAGCCAAAGTGAAGTATAGCTTATTCTTAATCCTGCCTCTTTTGGGGCACTTCTTTGTGAGAATCCTGAAGTAGCTGAAGATCCCTTCAAAGAAAAGCTAGTTATAGAAAACTTATCCCCAGCGCTCATGTGATCAGGTAATGTACTGGATTCACACAAACAGGTAATCCACAGCGCCGCACTCTAGACAGTTAAGTGGCTTTAACATAAACTCCTATTGCACAGGGCTGGAAAGCAGATAAAAGCTTCATTTGTCTTCTGAACCCTTGACGAAAATCTGCCCATTATACAGTGCAGACCTGTGTGAAGGCTCCTGGTGCCTTTTTGATGTGGGAGACGGTGTGCTTTCGGCAGGGAGTCAATGCCTGGCACGCTGCGGACTTGCCTCGCCCACTCCCCGTGGCAGAGCAGACCCTGGGCGGGGGCTTTGCTCCTTCGCCTGGCGTCAGCTGGCCCAAAGGCATCACCATGGGAGGACACGGCCCTTGGCTCACAGATAGGGAGGGCAACAAAGGTTTGCTTATGGCTCCTGTGAAAAATAGTTTTTTTGTGTGAGGATATTTATCATCCGTTCATGTCATCGTTCCTGGGTTTCTGGTGACAGTTGTGGCATGGACAGCGTACAGAGTCTTTTATCTGTGAATGTTAACATTTCTTTGAAGACTAAGCATGAAATATATTACAACAAGTTTACTGATAGAAGAGCTGGAATGACTTCATAAGAGTAGAGGATCACAGAAACAGACACATAACTGTTTGTGACCTGTTTAGAAAATAAAGTAATGTTCAAAAGCACAAAACTAAACAGATTTTGCATTTGTTTCAGAGGTCTGAAGCTGGGACCCAATCCACCCCTCAGAGAAGCCAGCAGGAGCCTTCCCATTGACTTCAATAAGCTTTTCATCCAGTCTCCACTTGGTCTTAAGTTATTTGTGATTAAAATTCTTTCCTTCTTTACTGATAATGTAGACAGGTTTTGGTGAAGCTGGCATGCATTGCATGTCCATTACAACCTGAGATGAGTTTCTACAAGGGATACAGGTACCCAGAGCCACTTTCCTGGGAGCAGGACAGCTGTGTTTTTTCACAGGTGGTTGTGCCGTAAAGTGATGGAATACGGCAGGCTCTGCATCTACCCTGCCTGCCTGGAGTTTTGCAGGCTCTCCTGGCTCAGGAGAAATTTTATTTCTAATCTTGATTTTTTTCAAGTCTAATTGATACTTGCTGTTATCTTTGAATGCCAGTTGTTCTAGGAATAAGTAAGCAAACCGTCAGGTTGGAACACCTTCAACACCAGTCTCAAATTAAATGGTTTTGGTGTATCTTTTAAGTACTGGGCCATAAACCAAATTGTGAGCAACAAATGTCCACGACATCTACCCAACCCAAATCTGGCAATCTGATTTTAATCTCTAAATATTAATGTTTAAAAATATGTTTCTTTTCTACTAGGGATACTTGCTAAAGTTTGGGTCAATTTGTGCTGTTGCTGGTACCATTAGAATATTGAAAGTATGCTTCTGAACGAAATTAAATCATTACTTTGCAATTCTGAGCTGCTGGAAGCAAAAACCCATGTGAGTTGCATGCCACTGAGATATGGTACACCAATTCTGCATTCTTCAAACCCCCCATAGTTTTCATGTTTTCTGGTATGGGCAGCCCACCCAGCATAAAAAGGCATGCAAACGCTTTTAACAGACAAGTATTGTGTTGACTAAGGTTTCCAGTGCTAAACTATCCAGAAAGATTTAGACAAATTTTTCCCCTATGGTAAAATGCATATGTGAGTTTGAAGATGAAGAAAAATGAAATGTGTTATTTATAACCTGGAATATCTATAATATTACACACATGTGTATTTCACTTAATCCCTGTTTTGACAAATGCCCACACTGCTAAACACCTAATGTACAACAGGATGTGGCTTCCACTTAAATTAGCAGATGCTATAGTTTCTGATTCTGTTAATGATGGGCCTGTTTGCCATAAAAAACAATTGATGGATCAGCATGTGTGAGCTACTGAACCTCAGCAAAAGCCCAAACTAATAAGAGAGAGACAGAGAAATGCTTCAGGTCACAGTCAGCAGATGGGAAATGGCCAGATGTCTGTCTGGGGCAGGGAAAGTGCAGCATGTGTTTAAGTATATATCTATGTTTTCATATGGCAGCAACCACTGGGAAGTTCAAATACTTGGACTAACCAAAGCAATGGTTTTGAAGTTTACTTTTGCATTTGGGGGACGAAAATAAACTAAAAGGACAGATACATCTCTAAATCTGAAAATTCAGCTATCAGATATAGCTGATACAGGCACAGAAATGCATACTACATGCAATTTAGATCTCACTAAATAAACTCTGAGTTTTGCAAGCATACAAAAGCTACATTAGGTGATTCCGGCAACATAAGATGACATCTGTGAGCAGCTGAAAACAAACTGCATTTTAACTTTCTCTTATAACTCTACTAAGCAAGAATATGCTATAAAATGTAACATATCTAAACATTCTGTGCAAAACTGTGCGATGCACAAACAAATGGAGAATATTAGCTAAAAATTATTGAATTGTGTAATTTCTAGAAAATAACCGTGTGATATGTTTACATATTAAAAGCTAAGCTAGCTAATTTCCTAAGCATGCAGACAGTAAAAGTATGATTGGAAATGTCACAATTTTCTTTAATCACATGCTACTGCAAGATTGTACAGATCATATATCTTGAGTAAAATAAATAAACCCTCCTTATTTTTCACTGAAGAGACTTTAACTTCTGCCCAGATTAAGCAACTTGGTAACACTGTCTCTGAGAGAATTATTCATCAGCTAAAAGATATGCAGGTGCTTAAGTGTCTGACTGGACCGGGGCCTATAAGGCAAAATTAATTACAAGTAGAAACACAATTTACTTGTGGATTGAAGCAATTTGAACATTTCATTTAACTACTCTATAAATGGAATTTTCCTGTGCATAGTTCACAGCAAGAATATTTTTCCACAGGGAAAAATTCAGACCTCACTAGAGTCAATGACCATCTTTCCACTCACTGGTGAGTTTCTGGATCAGTCTCCAGCTGTGAGCTGGGTATGGCTCTGCCAACCCCATGCTCCACCCTAGGCCAGGGCATTCTCAGCTCAAGGGTTATGTTGAAGGACCTACCGTACTCAAAAAGGAAGTTGCATGAAGAAAATATCTGTGTTTTTTGATGTCAACATCAAGCAGAAAATACAGGAATCTTTCTTTTGAGGAACTCCCCTAACTCCCTAGAACATTTGGGTGCATGAAAGCTCCTGCAAGGGCAAGATGCAGCAGGGGACATTTTTGCCAAAACCTTGATTTCTGCTGTTGTACCCAGAATATGGGCTCTCTAATATATCTATATAGTAGTAGCAGTAAACTGCCAATGGGAAGTAGTAACAGTGTTGGAAGGCAAGGAAAAGGAGGAAAATGGGAGATTCCTGGCTTCAAATGTCTTCCTTGGCTGGTACAAACAATACTGGATGCAGTGTGACATGGATACACCCTCACTGTGGGAAGAATGTTGTCGTTCTTTTTCTGTGTGTTTTCTCCTGCCTACATACTCTCTTTACCCAGGTAATATCCTTCTTATTCAGAATTTACAGCTAAGACAGTTGTAGGACAGGAGCCTGTATATTGACTTTCACAAATTTTCCAAAAAATCCACCCTTGTGAATCCCGTGGTGTGTGTGCTTTGTGTCATGCATAATATTCCAGCTAAAACATACACTTCTCACTCATTAAAACGTCGGAAAGAAAGGTAGAGGTTATTCAAGCACAAGAGAGCTCCTGTTCAATGGTTTGAGTGAACAACAATAGAAATCTGCACCTGCACAAGTTTCTGCCAAAACTGATCTCACACAACTGTTGATCTTGATTAAATTCATTAGGCTGGGAGAGATGGATTTCTATACATCTTATTGTGCATGTTTTATGGGTTATGCTCCTGGGTGGAATATAAGGTGGTTTTTGTTCAGAAGACAGTAGGAAAATCATGCTGAGACCCAGGCCTGTTTTAGAATTCAACATATTCAGCAAAAACTTTGGCCAGGACTTATTTTGGACTTCAGTAAAACTCTATTATAGGAGTTTCCGTAGGTTTAAAGGAACTGTCTGAGAGTTTGTATATATTACAAATCCTATTCTGTACAGATTTTGCCTGCAGTAGCAAAGCAGCAACATTTTTCAACGATTCTGGCTTAAGTTATAAAGCTCTACCCTGGAGCGATGAAATTAGAAAAATATTTTACAAAACCAGAGCACAGGTCACATATTTGCAATATCTTTCTTTAGCGTTAGCCGTCTTTGAAAGAAGTTTTATGTCACAGCTGCACAGCACACACTGAGTAGTTGCATCTAAAATATGGAAAATAAATCACAGGTTTGTTTACACATTTGATAACATAAGGAAAAACAGCAGGCTTTCCTTGCTGATACTTATTCCTCCCTTCTACCTATGTTGTGGAGATGTATCTTTGTATATCTATATACAGACATACAGAAACATACAAATCTAATTTCTGCATTTTCACTTTCCTTTGATTTACTGTTGTGCAAACAAAAGGCTTGAGAACTGATTACAATCTTACTAAGTTAATCAGGCTGTTTATGTTAGTAATTAATCAATGTTGCCTGTAAAGTCTCACAACCTGCCCCAAGGTACATAATTTGCCCTTGTCTTTCACTTTGCATCATAATTTGCATCATTACAAAGGGAGTGCAGACACATGTGCTGCTTTATTCTCTGTGCACACTTCACTCAGTTTGAGCAAAGGTGTTATGATAAGCGAAATCTGTGGTCCGTAGAAACATGAGACTAAAATAATACAGCAAGACTAAGGAACTTAGCACTGCCTGATGTGAAGTGGGAGAGTGGTTTTGCCTATCTCCTGGTGAGAGTCCTCACCTCACTGAGTTGCCCTGGGAGTTTATGTGAGCAGGAGCTGCCTTCTTGCCCACATGGCTCACAGGCTGTGCTCTGCCAGAGGCTGGAGTCTGCTGCTGCGGCACAGCTTGTGGGAGATCTGCCTTGCTGCAACTGTGCTGAAGTGCATCTATGGAAAAACAAAGCAGCTCTCCCGGGCTGATGTTCTGGCTCTGAGATCCATGGACATGTTTTGTAAATGTGTGTGCCTAAGTGTGCATGTGTTTGTGTACACATGGGTGTAGGCTTACGGAGCGAGAAACAAGATGTCACAACAGCAGATTAACAGAGTACATTGCTGAATGTATAACTTAGTCCTGCTGAGTTTAGAGCAAACTGTTTAAAAAGGAATTATTTTAATGTAAGGCAACCCTCTCTGAGACAGAACATGGATTTAGTTTGAGAATAAGCAATGATATTATTCAACACTCCATATTAAGGCAGTACCCTCCCTGCCGTAACAATGTCTTAAAGCTGGATTTATATGCCCATTCAAACTGTAATTTGGGTAGAGTGGGTCAAGTGGAAAGGGATAAGATCTAGTAGTGAATCTATGGACTTTTCTAAAGCAGGTTCTGAAGTGATTTCTGAATTGAACATACATATTCAATATATATATAATTGTACATACAGTTGGAATTTTCTTTGCTACATTCTGCTGTTCTTATCTAGAGGGGGGAGGAGTAACCCTGAGATGTGGCTTTTATCTCTTCACTTAATACAGAGAGGATTACACAACTGAGGCATGCAAGGTGCTCAACCTTCAGACACTGAAAGCAAGGGTGAGATAATTCCTACATTGTTATGCAATGAATTGTTTCACCTGGACTGTACCAGGCATTCAAGAAAGACTTCACCCTAAATCTGAATGTACTTACTGTGAAATGTAAGGAGATTGTGGAAAAGCAAAGTGAACTGGCATTATTTTGGAATCCTTCCAGCTAGATGATGTGGATCTTTCCCTGGGGACATCTGGCCTGAGAAGAGTCCACAGGACTGTGCACAACCTTCTTGGTCAGAGGAATCAGAGGCAGCTTGTAGCTTCCCAAGGGGCAATGGGCATGATCTCATTTTACTCAGAGACAAAGCTTCCACTGACTCCAGTGGTGGAGTTTTATCCATGGGCAAAAGACAATCCAGCAGTGACACTCACACTGCAGTTTCGATGTGGGTATGGAAAATCAACATATCCTCAAAGAAATTTCCATAGCCTTAGCATATGGCCCATGCACTGAGCCCTTATTTGGGTCAATGAGAGCTTCTCATGCAGAACAAGCGAAGAAAACGTACACAGTCTGTGCCTGAGAGGGGGCAGATGCCTGCAATAGCTAAATATTTTAACGGGAGAAACACACTTGAACAAAGGAGCTAAGTGCATAAGCCTAGGCAAGTTTTATTGAGGGCATTAATTTACACAAGCTGTATGATTGTGTTCTCATGAAATCTGCCATGCATAATTACTAAAGATGTTAATAAATAGTCAGCAAATCAGAACAGCTGGTTATGATGATACCCAGGTTTCCTAAGAAACGACAGGCTTTAACCTCATCACCATTAATACTGTGAAACATACTCTGGCCAGTGCATGTGATGGGATATCCTAAATAGATGAATATCCATTGCACTCCCTGTCCTGGATAGTGCAAAAAGGCCTAAGGTTGGCATTTTCTTTGATGTGGACCTTCCAACATAATTGCCTTTAGTTGAAAAAATAAAACCCAAAGCAAATCCCTATAAATGATGCAAAGGGAGGAAGGGCTTATGTTTTCCTTTGAAGTCATGTGAGATGTTCAAATACAGAGATTGATGCTGCTTGAGAATGCAGCCAGTATGTAGCTGCAGTCAGTTTTCACCTTTTCTTTGATAAGACTGATCTATTGAGACTATATTAAAACCACAGTTGGGTACAAAGAAATTATCTTTTTTCTGTATATGATTTCAAAATGTTTTCATACCCTATTTACCTAAAAGTTGTCTCTCTTCACCTTTTGCCTGTTTCAACTAACACTTTGGAAGTCAGTCCAGCAAACTGTGTGTATTGCAAAGACCAACATACCCACTCTATACATTTCTTGTTTTATTAATTACTGATGTATTTGTTCTGAATTTCCTCCCATCCAACAATATTTCTGCAGGGCTCTCTGTGTGCATGCTTGGCATGCTAATGAAGTGTGGCTACTCATGTGCTGCTCAGGAAGTTGTGCTTGTCAATATATGTTATACGTCAGAAACCTTCTAGTTTGGAGTAGAACCAAAACTGGGGATAATGCATCGTTACAGCTGGCTGGCAGGTTGGCACCTGGTGAGGACTTAAATTTCCTCAGCAAATAAATATTGACATTAAATTCAGGGGCTAAAATTTACATAAGCATCACACAGAGCTCTCTCTCTGACAAGCTGTCTTTCCCAATAGCTGCATTCTGTGCTCAGCCCACACTGCCCTACACTTCCCTTAATGCTATTGCTGCTATTTCCTCTACACATAAAGATAGATCTGATGATTTATTAAGGGTTTATTCCTCTCTATTAGATAAAATAGAATCATTAGCTCTGATAGTAGTCCTGATATTAGCTCCACATCACGTATAAGACAGGTCCCCTTAGGTCCCCTTAGACCAACAGATAATTATGTTGACAACGCAAAACACACCAAACAGGATCATTTATTGTGACTATCACAGATCTGGATGAGAGACTGAGCTGGTTCAGCCAGCTGAGGATGTGGTGTGGTAGTCCCAAAATCAGGAGAAAGCCCTACTCATGATACATTGCCCATCCTGGCAAGCTCTCCCTGCAGTCCTCTATAACCATTCAGTCCTGAGGCCACTAAGGACACCACCATGAAGTCCACACTTCTGCTCTCCCCAGTGTAACCCATCCTGAAACCCTTCTTATCTTCCATAGCTGTTCTATAAGGTTCCCTCACATCTGTGAGGTGACAGCCCAGCCTACCTCTCCCCTTGGACAGTGCCCATTGCTCTCGACCCCTTGCAGATGCTTCCCTCACCTCTTTCCTCTCTCTGACATTACCCAAGAGGCTTTGGCATGGTCAGAACTGAGCTGGAGATTTTGGTGGCAGCTGCCTCTCCAAGGCCCAGCCCTGCTACGCATACCATCCACTGTCCCACCCTGCCACCAGGGTAATCCCAGCCTCTGGACTGGACCCACGGCTGCAATTGGCAGCCCCACAGCTGGGTTTTGTGGGGAGCACCAAAATCCTCTGGAATAAAATCCAGTCTGCAAATCTCAGATGTGATGGATTGCAGGAATTGACTGTGAGAGTATCCAGCTTCCTTTGTCACTGACAGCAGCAGTAGCAGGTTTGGAGGTAGCAGCAGGCTCCCAAGATAAAGGTCCCTTCCAAATGTCAGCCTGTCACATCCTGGTGGGAGAAGGACTAAAAGCATTTCAAGGGAAGGAAAGTGTCTGTCGGCATACCTCAGGATACTTATTATAAGGTGCTTCTTTTAGAGTGCAACATTTTAATTTTTGTGTTTATATATAAATCCTGAAAGGTGAATTCCTGCACCTTAGGAGTGTTTGACCTTAAAAGTACAATTTTCTCTTTTTCTGTAGCAGCTCATCCTGTACACAATGACCCACTGAAAAAAGCTACAGGAACAGTGCTTATTTGAAACAGAATTTCACAATTTTTTCTGGATGATAATCCAGAATTATGAGTCTCTTCAACTTAGAATTAGATAAAGTGGCGAATAAAAACATAGACCCATCTGTTCTGCTGATTGGTGCTTTCCCCTTTTTGTCTCAGTTTCCTAATTTTTTCAGTACTCAGACTATGAATATTCTCAATTTTCTCTTCAATATATTGCAGCATATCATGGCATTTCAGAACTGCAGATGCAGTCACCTGTAAACAGTTAATCAAAAGTAAAATCCGGATTTCACATAAATATGTTCTGCAAAAATAAAACATATTTTGCATGTTCTGTTTTGTCTCACTTCTTCAGTTTTTAAGGGCTCCAAAATATTTTCGTATGTCAGAGCTTGCATTACATTTTTCATTTTAAAATCTGGAGAGAAATTATGACAAATGAAATACATTTGTGACCATCTTCCCACCTGCAATATTGCTTAAAACTTTCCAAATCTCAAAAAACAGGACAGGCAGTGTATTTTTTTCTTCTTAAATCTGTGCTGACTGCTGAGAATTTTATCAAGAATGGATGTGAAGAATGATTAGACTGAAAAGCTTCATGGTTTCCACTCATGGACTGCAAAGAAATAAAGTAAAGAGGCTCATTATTTCTCTTCCCACATCCATCATAGTGATTACTGCACTCTGAAAATTGGACAGCCTGGTCAAAGTACAAAGTTTCTTTTTTTAAACCACTCTCCACATTACATGTGATTTTATACCATCCCAGAACGGGACTAAACAGAAACAACAAAAATAAATTCTTCATTAAAAAGACTATGAGATCAAATTTACTGTGAAATCAGTAATTATTTTTTTTATTTTACAAAGCAGTGAGCAGACAGAATATCAAATTACATAGAAAGCAATGTGGAACCCCACGTGGAAGCTCAGAATAAACTACTAAAGGTAAGCAATTTGATTTGAAAGTAAAAAACACAAAATGAAGCACTGAACTTGGAATGAAAAGACACTTTGGAAAAAAAATAAACCCTAGGATTTGATCTGAATCCAGTAGAGACAATTTTTAATGGCACTAGAATTATTTTATACTTTTCTTTAAATTGATAAGTTCAAATTATTAACTTTAAAAATGTCAGTGTTTTGTGGCCACTTCTATCACTGTGTCCTTATCTCCAGATGTGGAAACACACCCACCTACTATGTGTGTGCTTTCCTACTTCATCCCCCACGGGCCAGGTTCTCCTGCACTATCTTAAAGCAAATATTAGTTAAGTTTATGAGGCTGCTTATTTCACGGTAACTTGTGAATGATTAGTCAATGAAAAATCACTGTCTAGAGAAAGCAGATGACTGTTGAATGAGTTGAAAAACTGTGGCCAGGGAAGTCTAATACACCTAGAAGCCAAGAGAGTAATTTTCAAAACCTGGTGTTTCGCAAATCTTGTAACTTTCCCCATGTCCTGCCTCTCAGACACCGTGCTGCGCTTTTATGGAGCCACATAAGCATACAGACTTTTCTCCCTGAGATGTGAATTCCAGTATTTTTTGCCTTGCCTTAGATAAATCTAGGAATTCTCTGTCTTCTCTGGTGAGCCCATGTGACTTAAAACACCGGCTCTGTACACTGTCTGAGTTCTCTCATAAATCTTCTAGTGCCAGAAATAGCTGGAGAAACATCTTGTATCACAATCTGAACAATTAAAGTTTGCTCAAAATTTGAAAAATTTCTTAGAATGCACTTACTGAGATTATATTGAAAATGCAGAGCTATTTGTAAAAAAAAACCAACAAACAACAATCATGAAGACATGAAAGATCAGCATGTAAGTGGTGCTTCAGTTGTAAAATACTTTCTTTAAAGAGTACTATGTTTCATGAGCTAGGATAGCATCTGAAAGCAGATCAGAAGCAGCACTGCAGAAACTTCTGTATGTACCAAGTCTAAAGTCTGCAGCTACTGACCGGTAATCTGACAGCTACTGCTGCTGCCATGAGATATTTGGAAAGCAAAACTTTGAGAAACTTTGAAAAAGCTGGTGAGTCAGCTTCAGTTCTGCCTATGATGATTATACAACACTCCTCATTTTGAGTCTGTTTCATGACATGCTTTACATACTAATTAGTTCCTTGCCACAAAGTGGTATTTCCAAATGAATCAGATATAACTTTTCCCTAGATATAGACACCAAGGAACACAGCAACTAAGACTAACTCATACAAACACAAGTACTGTAGCAGTGCCATTGTAGAAACACTTTTTCTTTCATTTTTTTTTAATAGAAAAGAGAAGGGAAAGTGTAGTTCACTTATCCTTATGGTGGTTTTTCTTAGGCCAACCAAGACTATTGTGTTTTGAGTAAAGACTTTAATGCTTCAAATATTTTTCATAAGATAGATTAATCTATCTTCTGCACTAAGAACCTCTACTGTCATGGAGGTAATGGATATGGGCTGGGTGTACCTCAGAACGCAGAACAAGTTTCCTCTGTGGAGTCTAGTTTATCTCCAGGGAAAGTGACACAAGTGAGGCAATGGCTGGAGTGTCTGTCTACGGCCTTGTACTCTTCTTCTCACTCCAAAGTACAACAGAACATGGAAAATCCAAGGATTGGTAGGCTCACGCAGTAGCAGCAGGGTAAGCTTGTAATACCACAGTTTCCCCGTGGTCCTGTCTGTCTGCCCTGGAGCCAGGGATTTTCTGGTTTAACTACATATGCTATGGTCATGGAGAGGAGTTCCAAGAATAAATCAATCTCTACCATCCCACATACAAGCAAGAAAACATTGTTTCCAACCCTGCAGCTTTTCATCAAAATACAACTGTCTGGCAGGCCATGAGTTACTGGTTTAAAATCACTTGTGCCTTTGGCACAGTTTTGTTCTCTGGGACCCCTCTACTGAAGAGGTGTCTGTTGAATAAATTGTGGCAGACTAAGATTTTTGATTGAAATTATCTTCCTTGTAGAAAGAAAACTGTAAATTACTCCTTTGCCATGTGGTGGAGCTGGTAGACAGCAGTTCCTAAATTTTTTTTTTCACTGTAGATGTTGTTGCTATGTTTGGAATCTTTCTTTTTTAACAGTTTTCACAACTATGTTTAGTCTGGTAAACTACCTATAAAAGTTAATCTTTGCTTTTGTATTTATATCATAAGCCTCAACATTAAGGAAAACCTCAAAGCTTGATTTTTGGAGTCAGAGCTGCCAAGTCTGACAGTAACTTTCCACACCAAAGCATAATGACAACTCATCTATTATTCCATGAAGGGCAGTGTTTCTGAAGGGATCTGTAGATCTCATTTTTCAGCTTCTAGGCAGCAGAGGAACTTCTAGACCACTGCTGAAGGTGGTCATCTAGAGTAATGCACACAACATGTAAACACATTCCAGAAATAAGATGTAGTACAGTGTTCTGTGCCTCAGGAAAATTTCTCATTTCCAGCACAAGAATATTTCATGGATATCAAGTGAACCTAGATTGTATCAACTGAATGTTGTGTTCGTAAACTAGACAGTTCCTCAGTGATGTGCTGGTGTGGAAACAAGTTCTGAGTTTCTTCATTTCAGTTTAGCTTTGCAAG